>NW_006777084.1:614751-679509 GCF_000442215.2 Lipotes vexillifer | reverse complement strand
TTTGATTCTGATACTACACTCTTTCCAATCGTCCATATAATCTTCTAAAATTTGCCATATGATGATTATCATATTTAACTTACCCTGGGATTAATAAGTATTGGAAAAGGGATGCCTGGTAGCCATTAAATCTGATGCACTGGAAAGGAATATTATGTCATTATTGGGAGAGAACACCGAAATTTACATACATATATACAAATGGGTACACACACACACACACACACACACACACACATCTATATTGTTTTAAGAAATAGCTCATTACTAAGCAAAATATAAAACATAACAGATAGTGAGGAACTATATAGGTAGCATCTATCTATATATAGCATCTAGCTATAAATAGAAAATAAAATTCAGGGAACTATATGATAATTAAACGTTCTTCCTTTTTATTTACGAAAGATAAATTATCTTGTTGGCTTTCTACTTTGGTTTCATTACTAAGATGATTATTTAACTAGTCACTTGATGTTCACTAAATACAATAGATCAAAACTATTTAGTTGGGAGTTACTAAAAACCATCTAGGGCTCCTCTGGTGGCGCAGTGGTTGAGAGCCCGCCTGCCGATGCAGGGGACACGGGTTCGTGCCCCGGTCCGGCAAGATCCCACATGCCGCGGAGCGGCTGGGCCCGTGAGCCATGGCCGCCGAGCCTGCGCGTCTGGAGCCTGTGCTCCGCAACGGGAGAGGCCACAACAGTGAGAAGCCCACATACCGGAAAAAAAAAAAAAAAAAAAAAAATCATCTAGTCTGACCCCTCACTTTACAGATGGGAAAACCTTATCCAGAAAAGTTAATTAACTTAACAAAATCTCTGGTTAGCTAATGTCTTATTATAGGTTCATAGCTCTATAATAGCACAATTTAGGAATCTGAAATAGCAGCCAGAGGACAAGCCACTGAGTAAAGTTAAATTTAATTATCCTCAAATCAGACATTGAGAATTCATATGTATATGAAACATACACAAGTGAATGTACTGACCACCAGTCCATGCTAGGCACCATGAAGAACAATAAAAGTGACATAGTTTGTATGTGGGCAAGAGACATGTGAGATATCTCTTTACCTTCCCCTCGATTTTTCTATGAAGCTAAAACTGCTTGAAAAAAAAACTCTTAATAAAAAAAAGTGAAACAGTCAATTACTTTAAAAAGTTAGAATAAATAAGTAAGTTTAACTAGAATCACAGGGAAACATGTAGTAAATAGTCTAATAGAGCTTCGAAGCACAAGCTATGTTCAGAGAAAGAAAATTCATGTCCTGTTGAGCTGAAAGGAACCAATGACCCAGCCTAAAATGTTAGGAAGGATTTCAATAGTGGAGGAGTGGTTATAGAAGAGAAGAATTCAGTGCAGGAAAAACTATTGAAATACAGTTCTAATCCTTAATTATTCTATGATCATAGGAATTTATTAATTACAGTGAATAAATTATCAGGTGTCACAAACTCTGTAGAGGACTAGCACAGAAATGGAATCTACACCTAGTATTTTAAAATAGCAATAGCTACAATTTTATGAGAACCTACCACGGGGCAGACGCTATTCAAAGTTTACTGATGTGTAACAAACCAACTGCCAGCAAAAACAATCTATCATTTTAATGGTGCTGTGGGTTTACTGGGTACAGCTGGGTGGTTCTTCTGCTCTATGCAGTATCAGCTGTGACTGCAGTCATCTGGATGCTCAACTTAGCTGCAACATCCAAGATGATTTCTCATATGGCTGACAACTAGTTGGTGTTGGGTGTAGGCTGGAAGCTCAGCTGCAGCAATGGAGCAGAGCACTGGGTTCTCCTTCACAGTGTCTCTCCTAGGGCTTGGGCTTCTGATAGCACAGGGGACCACATACTAAGAAGAAACAACCTGAGCATGTAAAAGTGGAAGATTGCTTAAAGCCCAGATTCAGAAGTAACACAGCATCACTTCTGCCACATTCTGTGAGTCAAGGCAATTTTAGGACAGTGTAGAATCCAGAGGAGAGAAAATAGATCCCGCCTTTTGGTTTAAGGAGAGGCAGAAGATTTCTACCCATCTTTAAGCCAACAATCTTTTATGAATCCAGTCAGCCTCCACAACAATTCTGTTAAATACTCAAGAAACTTGAAGTACAGAAAGGTTAATAAATAAATTTTCCAATTATCACGGCAAAGAATTGGCAGAATAGACTATTAAAAGGAGATAGTCTGACACAGAAGATAACAAATGGCATTGATATTATGCATATATATTATTAGGAAATAAAATTAAAAATACAAGTTATTTTATTTCCTAATAATAAATCAATTTGGTGTTTTCCGATATATTGTATTTACTCTATTTTGTATGATACTCTATTTAATTTGTATTCTAGCCAACAGGAGTCCCAACACTTGGTAATCTTCTTGTTTTATTTATTTTATTTTATGTTTTATTAAAGTATAGTTGACTTAAAATATTACATTTGTTACAGGTGTACAACATAGTAATTTGATGTTTTTACAGATTATGCTACATATAGTTATCATAAAATATTGGCAATATTCTCTGTGCTAAACATTACATCCTTGTAACTTATTTATTTTATACTTAGTAGGTTGTACATTTTAATCTCTTAAACCTATTTCACCCCTCTCTCCAATTTTCTTGTCTTAGATATTGTGATGTTTACAGGTCCCCAAATTTAATATTGTCATACTGGCTAAGTGATTTTTCAATGATCAATTGAATACTTACAGTTTTAAATACTAAAATTCCATAACATGAGTAAACAAAAAAGTATCCATTGCAAAATTTTGAAAAAATGTTTTTATTGTTTTGAAATGCTGTCACTTTTTTATTACACAAAACTGAAATATGCGGGATTTGTGAAAAATGCTACAGCTTTCAGGAATTAAATAATGAATTTCAGGATGTTTTGAATTGCATCAACATAAAAAATTAAAAGATAAATATGATACCACTGGTTACCACTAAATGAGACTATTACCATTTTTTTTTAATTTTTGAATTTTATTTTATTTATTTTTTTATACAGCAGATTCTTATTAGTCATAAATTTTATACACATCAGTGTATACATGTCAATCCCAATCGCCCAATTTATCACACCACCATGCCCACCCCCCCGCCACTTTCCCCACTTGGTGTCCATATGTTTGTTCTCTACATCTGTGTCTCAGTTTCTGCCCTGGAAACTGGTTCATCTGTACCATTTTTCTAGGTTCCACATATATGCGTTAATATACGATATTTGTTTTTCTCTTTCTGACTTACTTCATTCTGTATGACAGTCTCTAGATCCATCCACGTCTCAACAAATGAACCAATTTCATTCCTTTTTATGGCTGAGTAATATTCCATTGTATATATGTACCACAACTTCTTTATCCATTCGTCTATCGATGGGCATTTAGGTTGCTTCCATGACCTGGCTATTGTAAATGGTGCTGCAATGAACATTGGGGTGCATGTGTCTTTTTGAATTGTGGTTTTCTTTGGGTATATGCCCAGTAGTGGGATTCCTGGATCATATGGTAATTCTATTTCTGGTTTTTTAAGGAACTTCCATACTGTTCTCCATAGTGGCTGTATCAGTTTACATTCCCACCAACAGTGAAAGAGGGTTCCCTTTTCTCCACACCCTCTCCACCATTTGTTGTTTGTAGATTTTCTGATGATGCCCATTCTAACTGGTGTGAGGTGATACCTCATTGTAGTTTTGATTTGCATTTCTCTAATAATTAGTGATGTTGAGCAGCTTTTCATGTGCTTCTTGGCCATCTGTATGTCCTCTTTGGAGAAATGTCTATTTAGATATTCTGCCCATTGTTGGATTGGGTTGTTTGTTTTTTTAATATTGACCTGCATGAGCTCTTTATATATTTTGGAGATTAATCCTTTGTCCGTTGATTCATTTGCAAATATTTTCTCCCATTCTGAGGGCTGTCTTTTCGTCTTGTTTATGGTTTCCTTTGCTGTGCAAAAGTTTTTAAGTTTCATTAGGTCCCATTTGTTTATTTTTGTTTTTATTTCCATTACTCTAGGAGGTGGATCAAAAAAAGATTTTGCTGTGATTTATGTCAAAGAGTGTTCTTCCTATGTTTTGCTCTAAGAGTTTTATAGTGTCTGGTCTTACATTTAGGTCTCTAATCCATTTTGAGTTTATTTATGTGTATGGTATAAGGGAGTGTTCTTATTTAATTCTTTTACATGTAGCTGTCCAGTTTTCCCAGCACCACTTGTTGAAGACACTGTCTTTTCTCCATTGTATATCCTTGCCTCCTTTGCCATAGATTAGTTGACCATAGGTGCGTGGGTTTACCTCTGAACTTTCTATCTTGTTCCATTGATCTATGTTTCTGTTTTTGTGCCAGTACCATATTGTCTTGATTACTGTAGCTTTGTAGTATAGTCTGAAGTCACGGAGTCTGATTCCTCCAGCTCCATTTTTTTCACTCAAGACTGCTTTGGCTATTCGGGGTTTTTTGTGTCTCCATACAAATTTTAAGAATTTTTCTTCTAGTTCCATAAAAAATGCCATTGGTAATTTGATAGGGATTGCATTGAATCTGTAGATTGCTTTGGGTAGTATAGTCATTTTCCCAATATTGATTCTTCCAATCCAGGAACATGGTGTATCTCTCCATCTGTTGGTATCATCTTTAATTTCTTTCATCAGTGTCATAAGTTTTCTGCATACAGGTCTTTTGTCTCCCTAGGAAGGTTTATTCCTAGGTATTTTATTATTTTTGTTGCAATGGTAAATGGGAGTGTTTCCTTAATTTCTCTTTCAGATTTTACATCATTAGTGTATAGGAATGCAAGAGATTTATGTTAATTAATTTTGTATCCTGCAACTTTATCAAATTCATTGATTAGCTCTAGTATTTTTCTGGTGGCATCTTTAGGATTCTCTATGTATAGTATCATGTCATCTGCAAACAGTGACAGTTTTACTTCTTCTTTTCCAATTTGTATTCCTTTTATTTATTTTTCTTCTCTGATTGCCTTGGCTAGGACTTCCAAAACTATGTTGAATAACAGTGGTGAGAGCGGACATCCTTGTCTTGTTCCTGATGCTAGAGGAAATGCTTTCAGTTTTTCACCATTGAGAATGATGTTTCCTGTGGGTTTGTCATATATGGCCTTTATTATGTTGAGGTAGGTTCCCTCTATTCCCACTTTCTGGAGAGTTTTTATCATAAATGGGTGTTGAATTTTGTCAAAAGCTTTTTCTGCATGTATTGAGATGATCATATGGTTTTTATTCTTCAGTTTGTTAATATGGTGTATCACATTGATTGATTTGCATGTACTGAGGAATGCTTGCATCCCTGGGATAAATCCCACTTGATCATGGTGTATGATCCTTTCATGTGTTGTTGGATTCTGTTTGCTAGTATTTTGTTGAGGATTTCTGCATCTATATTCATCAGTGATATTGGTCTGTAACTTTCTTTTTTTGTAGTATCTTTGTCTAGTTTTGGTATCAGGGTGATGGTGGCCTCATAGAATGAGTTTGGTAGTGTTCCATTCCCCGCAATTTTTTGGAAGAGTTTGAGAAGGATGGGTGTCAGCTCTTCTCTAAATGTTTGATAGAATTCACCTGTGAAGCCATCTAGTCCTGGATTTTTGTTTGCTGGAAGATTTTTAATCACAGTTTCAATTTCATTACTTGTAATTGGTCTGTTCATATTTTCTATTTCTTCCTGGTTCAGTCTTGGAAGGTTATACCTCTCTAAGAATTGTCCATTTCTTCCAGGTTGTCCATTTTATTGGCATAGAGTTGCTGGTAGTAGTCTCTTAGGATGCTTTGTATTTCTTCGGTGACTGTTGTAACATCTTTTTCATTTCTAATTTTATTGATTTGAGTCCTCTCCCTCTTTTCTTGATGAGTCTTGCTAATGATTTATCAATTTTGTTTATCTTCTCAAAGAACCAGCTTTTGGTTTTATTGATCTTTGCTATTGTTTTCTTTGTTTCTATTTCATTTACTTCTGCTCTGATCTTTATGATTTCTTTCCTTCTGCTAACTTTGGGTTTTGTTTGTTCTTCTTTCTCTAGTTCCTTTAGGTGTAAGGTTAGATTGTTTATTTGAGATTTTTCTTATTTCTTGAGGTAGGCTTGTAGAGCTATAAACTTCCCTCTTAGAACTGCTTTTGCTGCATCCCATAGGTTTTAGATTGTCCTGTTTTTATTGTCATTTGTCTCTAGGTATTTTTTTTATTTCCTCTTTGATTTCTTCAGTGATTTCTTTGTTATTTAGTAATGTAGTCTTTAGCCTCCATGTGTTTGTGTTTTTTGTTTTTTCCCCTGTAATTCATTTCTAATCTCATAGTGTTGTAGTCAGAAAAGATGCTTGATATGATTTCCATTTTCTTAAATTTACTGAGGCTTGATTTGTGACCCAAGATGTGATCTATCCTGGAGAATGTTCTGTGCACACTTGAGAAGAAAGTGTAATCTGCTCTTTTTAGATGGAATGTCCTATAAATATCAATTAAATCTATCTGGCCTATTGTGTCTTTTAAAGCTTCTGTTTCCTTATTTATTTTCATTTTGGATGATCTGTCCATTGGTGTAAGTGAGGTGTTAAAGTCCCCAACTATTATTGTGTTACTGTTGATTTCCTCTTTTTATAGCTGTTAACAGTTGCCTTATGTACTGAGGTGCTCCTATGTTGGGTGCATATACATTTATAATTGTTGTATCTTCTTCTTGGATTGATCCCTTGATCATTATGTAGTATCCTTCCTTGTCTCTTGTCACATTCTTTATTTTAAAGTCTATTTTATCGGATATGAGTATTGCTATTCCAGCTTTCTTTTGATTTCCATTTGCATGGAATATCTTTTTCCATCCCCTCACTTTCAGTCTGTATGTGTCTCTAGGTCTGAAGTGGGTCTCTTGTAGACAGCATATATATGGGTCTTGTTTTTGTATCCATTCAGCAAGCCTGTATCTTTTGGTTGGAGCATTAAATCCATTCACGTTTAAGGTAATTATCAATATGTATGTTCCTGTGACCATTTTCTTAATTGTTTTGGGTTTGCTTTTGTAGCTCCTTTTCTTCTCTTGTGTTTCCCAGTTAGAGAAGTTCCTTTAGCATTTGTTGTAGAGCTGGTTTGGTGGTGCTGAATTCTCTTAGCTTTTACTTGTCTGTAAAGCTTTTGATTTCTCCATCGAATCTGAATGAGATCCTTGCCAGGTAGAGTAATCTTGGTTGTAGGTTCTTCCCTTTCATCACTTTAAGTATATCATGCCACTCCCTTCTGGCTTGTAGAGTTTCTGCTGAGAAATCAGCTGTTAACCTTATGGGAGTTCCCTTGTATGTTATTTGTCATTTTTCCCTTGCTGCTTTCAATAATTTTTCTTTTTCTTTAATTTTTGCCAATTTGATTACTATATGTCTCAGTGTGTTTCTCTTTGGGTTTATCTTGTATGGGACTCTTTGCATTTCCTGGACTTGTGTGGCTATATCCTTTCCTATGTTAGGGAAGTTTTTGACTATAATCTCTGGAAATATTTTCTTTGGTCCTCTCTCTCTCTTCTCCTTCTGGGACCCCTATAATGTGAATGTTGTATTTAATATTGTCCCAGAGGTCTCTTAGGCTGTCTTCATTTCTTTTCATTCTTTTTTCTTTATTCTGTTCTGCAGCAGTGAATTCCATCATTCTGTCTTCCAGGTCACTTATCTGTTCTTCTGCCTCAGTTATTCTGCTATTGATTCCTTCTAGTGTAGTTTTCATTTCAGTTATTGTATTGTTCATCTCTCTTTGTTTGCTCTTTAATTCTCCTAGGTCTTTGTTAAACATTTCTTTCATCTTCTTGATCTTTGCCTCCATTCTTTTTCTGAGGTCCTGGATCATCTTCACTATCATTATTCTGAATTCTTTTTCTGGAAGGTTGCCTATCTCCATTTCATTTAGTTGTTTATCTGGGGTTTTATCTTGTTCCTTCATCTGGTACATAGCCCTCTGCTTTTTCATCTTGTCTCTCTTTCCGTGAATGTGTTTTTTGTTTCACAGGCTGCAGGACCGTATTTCTTCTTGCTTTTGCTGTCTGCCCTCTGGTGGATGAGGCTATCTAAGAGGCTTGTGCAGGTTTCCTGATGGGAGAGACTGGTCGAGATTATTATTCTTATAGTATTAAAAGTTTATACATTCATTTTATCATCTCCATGTTACCCTTTCTCCAGTAATTTACATATTATCTCTGTGCAAATTTTATCCAGTTTTCATAATTACAGTTAAGGTGCCCAGAAACTGTGCTCAATAGGATCCTGGGTATAAGTCTATTAAAGCACGGGATGGTTTTTCACTGTTTATTTGCCTGTTTACACCACTAGCATGTGATGTAGGAACTGTATCTTCCTTGCTGTTTTATCCCCAGAGAAATTTTCTTCAGCTATAGGTTTATCAAGCATTTTTCTCGTGTTACATCTTTAGCAGACACATTCATTTTCTCTACGTTTATTCTGTTTTCTACTCTCAGTACTTGTAATATTTTATCTCATACTATCATCTCTCTTCATTTTATTGCATATTCCTAATGGACCTCTCAAGTTATCCTTTATATTACTGATTTGATTACCTGCTTTGTAGATTTTAAACAACAAAGTTATGTTTAAAACTTTTCTACCGAAGTGCTTTTTTAATCCATAATTAATATTTTATTTTTCACAAGTTTCCTTTAGAATAAGCATCTCCCATCCTTATTTTCTAATTTTCTCAAAATGAGTCTATTTTTCTTCTGTCTGTCATGTTTCATCATGTATAAATTTCATGAGGTTCATATAGGATTGCTTTTTTTTGCTGTTAATAATTGAGCAGAGGAGGTATATTTTTCTTGGTCTTCCTTATACTACAAATGATTATTTCCTTGTGCATCCTTCTTTATTCTACTGGTCATGTCTTCATTTTAGCGATAGAGAGAGATATAATACTTGAGTTCTTTTTAGAAATAGTACATCCATTCCAATTAATATTTACATTATGTAGATTCAGCTTAATATTTTATTTTACTTTATTTATTCATATTTTTTTTGCAGTACGTGGGCCTCTCACTGTTGTGGCCTCTCCCGTTGTGGAGCACAGGCTCCTGATGTGCAGGCTCAGCGGCCATGGCTCACGGGCCCAGCCGCTCCACGGCATGTGGGATCCTCCCAGACCGGGGCACGAACCCATGTCCCCTGCATCGGCAGGTGGACTCTCAAACACTGCGCCACCAGGGAAGCCCTCAGCTTAATATTTTAAAAAGTAGCAGATCAAACATACTCCTTTAAATGAGCATGTTAGTCTAGCTTTCTTTTCTCCCTCCCCTCTCTCTCTTTCTATAATTTCACTTCTCTTCATACCCCTTCTTCTTTTCTTCCTTTCTTACAAAAGAAAATAACGTAATTACAAATGCAGAGCTTGAGGATCAAACTGGCACATAAGTATACTGTGAGTATTCACTATATCCTGTATTCATAAAGTATTAGGAAGATTCAACATGTCTGATTAACATTGTTTTGTTGTAAAGGAAGCAGGTATTTGAGTGACTTATTGCAAAAATTTCTTAAAGCAAAATAACAGTTCAGGAAGTGTAATTCATATGTATGTATACGTTATTACCAAAGTATTATACCATAGACTGCATGGCTTAAATAACAGAAACTTATTTTCTCCAATTCTGGAGGCTAGACATCTGAGATCAAGTTGTTGGCATATTTGTTTTCTCCTGAGCCCTCTCTCCTTGCCTTGTAGATGGCTGTCTTCTTCTCCCCGTGTCTTCATATTTCATCCCTCTGTGTATATCTGCATACTCATTCTCTCTGATTATAAGGACACCAGTCATATTAATTAGGGCCCACCCTAATGACCCCATTTTAACTTAATTACCTATTTAAAGACCAAAGACAATCACCTTCTGAGGTACTGGGGGTTAGAACTTCAACATATGAAATTTGGGGGAGGGGGTAGACACAATTCAGCTTACAACAAGTTATACTAGAAATCATTTTTTATTTTTGAAAAGTACTAAAATTTTCAACCTCAAATTACCATGAATTCTTACTGTCCTTTATTTATCCTTATTTTTAAGGAATAAGGAAAAATTACATACTCTATTATTTACCTAAAGAATGTATTTGATTTTATTCCAAACTTAACAAATAGGGGCAAAAGAATCAATGTGTATTCAAAGGGGAAATACATGAAAGTGAAAGACAAGGCTCAGAATGAATATTTAAGAGTTTTATTGTCACCCCACCTCCAAAAAAAAAAAAAAAATGCCCTGCTACTGGCCTGGTTATCAACTAATATAGTGTCTCCTATGTGAGTAGTTTCATCCTATAAGAATTCTCGGTGAAATCAGTCAGTGGCCCCACTCAACCCAGACTTCTTGACCTTGCCTAAAGACCAGTTAGTGCCTAACCTTGCCACCTGCTCCTTGTTTACTAGTGATAAGGAAAAGCAGCAGTAGTATCTGCAGGATACAACAGCTAATGGCGCTCACGAAGATATGAAAGACTGACTCGGAAAGCACACTCCACACACAAAGTGATTCAGTTTTATCTGATACATGTAACAGTGGCCTGCTGAGTACATCAGAAAGAAGACTGTGAGTCCTGAAAAGACAGCAGAATCTCTCAGCCCAAACTTCACATGCCATTCATGTAACTGCATAGCACTGCAGCTCTGCTGTTGAGATGTGCACTGCCCACTCCAGTAGCCACTAGGCACCTCAAGCCACTGAGCACATGAAGCGAGGCCCGTGAACCGAGATATGTAGCAGGCATAAAATACACCCTGGATTTCAAAGACCTGGTACCAAAGAAGAAGCCGAGTGGATGAAAGGCTCTTGCTGCTCCAGCCAGGAATCAGGACTCTGCCTCTGAGGTAGAAGAGCCAACTTCAGTACACTCATCAAGAAGAGACCTCCCAGCCCCACATAATATCAAACGGCGAAAATCTCCCAGAGATCTTCATCTCAACACCAGCACCCAGCTTCACTCAACGACCAGCAAGCTGGACAACCTATGCCAGCCATATAGCAAGACAGGAACACAACCCCACCCACTAGCAGAGAGGCTGCCTAAAATCATAATAAGTCCACAGACACCCCAAAACACACCACCAGACATGGACCTGCCCACTAGAGAGACAAGATCTAGCCTCATACACCATAACACAGCCACTAGTCCCCTCCACCAGGAAGCCTACACAACCCACTGAACCAACCTTAGCCACTGGAGACAGACATCAAAAACAACGGGAGCTATGAACTTGCAGACTGCAAAAAAGTGAACCCAATCACAGTAAGATAAGCAAAATGAGAAGACAGAAAAACACACAGCAGATGAAGGAGCAAGATAAAAAGGCACCAGACCTAACAAATGAAGAGGAAATAGGCAGTCTACCTGAAAAAGAGTTCAGAATAATGATAGTAAAGATGATCCAAAATCTTGGAAATAGAATGGACAAAATGCAAGAAGCAGTTAACAAGGACCTAGAAGAAATAAAGATGAAACAGACAATGATGAACAACACAATAAATGAAATGAAAAATACTCTAGATGGGATCAATAGCAGAATAAATGAGGCAGAAGAACGGATAAGTGACCTGGAAGATAAAATAGTGGAAATAACTACTGCAGAGCAGAATAAAGAAAAAAGAATGAAAAGAACTGAGGACAGTCTCAGAGACCTCTGGGACAACATTAAACGCACCAACATTCGAATTATAGGGGTTCCAGAAGAAGAAGAGAAAAAGAAAGGGACTGAGAAAATATTTGAAGAGATTATAGTTGAAAACTTCCCTAATATGGGAAAGGAAATAGTTAATCAAGTCCAGGAAGCACAGAGAGTCCCATACAGGATAAATTCAAGGAGAAATACGCCAAGACACATATTAATCAAACTGTCAAAAACTAAATACAAAGAAAGCATATTAAAAGCAGCAAGGGAAAAACAACAAATAACACACAAGGGAATCCCCATAAGGTTAACAGCTGATCTCTCAGCAGAAACTCTACAAGCCAGAAGGGAGTGGCAGGACATACTGAAAGTGATGAAGGAGAAAAACCTGCAACCAAGATTACTCTACCCAGCAAGGATCTCATTCAGATTTGATGGAGAAATTAAAACCTTTACAGACAAGCAAAAGCTGAGAGAGTTCAGCACCACCAAACCAGCTTTACAACAAATGCTAAAGGAACTTCTCTAGACAAAAACACAAGAGAAGGAAAAGTCCTATAATAACGAACCCAAAACAATTTAGAAAATGGGAATAGGAACATACATATCGATAATTACCTTAAATGTAAATGGACTAAATGCTCCCACCAAAAGACACAGATTGGCTGAATGGATACAAAAACAAGACCCATATATATGCTGTCTACAAGAGACCCACTTCAGACCTAGAGACACATACAGACTGAAAGTAAGGGGATGGAAAAAGATATTCCATGCAAATGGAAACCAAAAGAAAGCTGGAGTAGCAATTCTCATATCAGACAAAATAGACTTTAAAATAAGGACTATCAGAAGAGACAAAGAAGGACACTACATAATGATTAAGGGATCGATCCAAGAAGAAGATATAACAATTGTAAATATTTATGCACCCAACATAGGAGCACCTCAATACATAAGGCAAAAACTAGCAGCCATAAAAGGGGAAATCGACAGTAACACATTCATAGTAGGGGACTTCAACACCCCACTTTCACCAATGGACAGATCATCCAAAATGAAAATAAATAAGGAAACACAAGCTTTAAATGATACATTAAACAGGATGGACTTAATTGATATTTATAGGACACTCCATCCAAAAACAACAGAATACACATTTTTCTCAAGTGCTCATGGAACATTCTCCAGGATAGATCATATCTTGGGTCACAAATCAAGCCTTGGTAAATTTAAGAAAATTGAAATTATATCAAGTATCTTTTCCGACCACAACGCCATGAGATTAGATATCAATTATAGGAAAAGAGCAGTAAAAAATACAAACACATGGAGGCTAAACAATACACTACTTAGTAACGAAGTGATCACTGAAGAAATCAAAGAGGAAATTAAAAAATACCTAGAAACAAATGACAATGGAGATACAACGACCCAAAACCTATGGGATGCAGCAAAAGCAGTTCTAAGAGGGAAGTTTATAGCAATACAAGCCCACCTTAAGAAGCAGGAAACATCTCGAATAAACAACCTAACCTTGCACCTCAAGCAATTAGAGAAAGAAGAACAAAAAAACCCCAGAGTTAGCAGAAGGAAAGAAATCATAAAAATCAGATCAGAAATAAATGAAAAAGAAATGAAGGAAACAATAGCAAAGATCAATAAAACTAAAAGCTGGTTCTTTGAGAAGATTAACAAAATTGATAAACCATTAGCCAGACTCATCAAGAAAATAAGGGAGAAGACTCAAATCAATAGAATCAGAAATGAAAAAGGAGAAGTAACAACTGACACTGCAGAAATACAAAAAATCATGAGGGATTACTACAAGCAACTCTATGCCAATAAAATGGACAATCTGGAAGAAATGGACAAATTCTTAGAAATGCACAAACTGCCAAGACTGAATCAGGAAGAAATAGAAAATATGAACAGACCAATCACAAACACTGAAATTGAAACTGTGATTAAAAATCTTCCAACAAACAAAAGCCCAGGACCAGATGGCTTCACAGGCGAATTCTATCAAACATTTAGAGAAGAGCTAACACCTATTCTTCTCAAACTCTTCCAAAATATAGCAGAGGGAGGAACACTCCCAAACTCATTCTACGAGGCCACCATCACCTTGATACCAAAACCAGACAAGGATGTCACAAAGAAAGAAAACTACAGGCCAATATCACTGATGAACATAGATGCAAAAATCCTCAACAAAATACTAGCAAACAGAATCCAACAGCACATTAAAAGGATCATACACCATGATCAAGTGGGGTTTATTCCAGGAATGCAAGGATTCTTCAATATACGCAAATCTATCAATGTGATTAACCATATTAACAAATTGAAGGAGAAAAACCATATGATCATCTCAATAGATGCAGAGAAAGCTTTTGACAAAATTCAACACCCATTTATGATAAAAACCCTGCAGAAAGTAGGTGTAGAGGGAACTTTCCTCAATATAATAAAGGCCGTATATGACAAGCCCACAGCCAACATCATCCTCAATGGCGAAAAACTGAAAGCATTTCCACTAAGGTCAGGAACAAGACAAGGTTGCCCACTCTCACCACTCTTATTCAACATAGTTTTGGAAGTTTTAGCCACAGCAATCAGAGAAGAAAAGGAAATAAAAGGAATCCAAATCGGAAAAGAAGAAGTAAAGCTGTCACTGTTTGCAGATGACATGATACTATACATAGAGAATCCTAAAGATGCTACCAGAAAACTACTAGAGCTAATCAATGAATTTGGTAAAGTAGCAGGATACAAAATTAATGCACAGAAATCTCTGGCATTCCTATATACTAATGATGAAAAATCTGAAAGTGAAATCAAGAAAACACTCCCATTTACCATTGCAACAAAAAGAATAAAATATCTAGGAATAAACCTACCTAAGGAGACAAAAGACCTGTATGCAGAAAATTATAAGACACTGATGAAAGAAATTAAAGATGATACAAACAGATGGAGAGATATACCATGTTCTTGGATTGGAAGAATCAACATTGTGAAAATGACTCTACTTCCCAAAGCAATCTATAGATTCAATGCAATCCCTATCAAACTACCACTGGCATTTTTCACAGAACTAGAACAAAAAATTTCACAATTTGTATGGAAACACAAAAGACCCCGAATAGCCAAAGCAATCTTGAGAACAAAAAATGGAGCTGGAGGAATCAGGCTGCCTGACTTCAGACTATACTACAAAGCTACAGTAATCAAGACAGTATGGTACTGGCACAAAAACAGAAAGATAGATCAATGGAATAGGATAGAAAGCCCAGAGATAAACCCATGCACATATGGTCACCTTATCTTTGATAAAGGTGGCAGGAATATACAGTGGAGAAAGGACAGCCTCTTCAATAAGTGGTGCTGGGAAAATTGGATAGGTACATGTAAAAGTATGAGATTAGATCACTCCCTAACACCATACACAAAAATAAGCTCAAAATGGATTAAAGACCTAAATGTAAGGCCAGAAACTATCAAACTCTTAGAGGAAAACATAGGCAGAACACTCTATGACATAAATCACAGCAAGATCCTTCTTGACCCATCTCCTAGAGTAATGGAGATAAAAACAAAAATAAACAAATGGGACCTAATGAAACTTCAAAGCTTTTGCACAGCAAAGGAAACCATAAACAAGACCAAAAGACAGCCCTCAGAATGGGAGAAAATATTTGCAAATGAATCAACTGACAAAGGATTAATCTCTAAAATTTACAGGCAGCTCATGCAGCTCAATAACAAAAAAATAAACAACCCAATCCAAAAATGGGCAGAAGACCTAAATAGACATTTCTCCAAAGAAGATATACAGACTGCCAACAAACACATGAAAGAATGCTCAACATCATTAATCATTAGAGAAATGCAAATCAAAACTACAATGAGATATCATCTCACACCAGTCAGAATGGCCATCATCAAAAAATCTAGAAACAATAAATGCTGGAGAGGGTGTGGAGAAAAGGGAACACTCTTGCACTGCTGGTGGGAATGTGAATTGGTTCAGCCACTATGGAGAACAGTATGGAGGTTCCTTAAAAAACTACAAATAGAACTACCATATGACCCAGCAATCCCACTACTAGGTATATACCCTGAGGAAACCAGAATTCAGAAAGAGTCATGTACCAAAATGTTCATTGCAGCTCTATTTACAATAGCCCGGAGATGGAAACAACCTAAGTGCCCGCCGTCGGATGAATGGATAAAGAAGATGTGGCACATATATACAATGGAATATTACTCAGCCATAAAAAGAAACGAAATTGAGCTATTTGTAATGAGGTGGATAGATCTAGAGTCTGTCATACAGAGTGAAGTAAGTCAGAAAGAGAAGGACAAATACCGTATGCTAACACATATATATGGAATTTAAGAAAAAAAAATGTTATGAAGAACCTAGGGGTAAAACAGGAAGAAAGACAGAGACCTATTGGAGAACAGACTTGAGGATATGGGGAGGGGGAAGGATGAGCTGTGTTAGGGCGAGAGAGAGACATGGACATATATATACTAACAAACGTAAGGTAGATAGCCAGTGGGAAGCAGCCGCATGGCACAGGGAAACCGGCTCGGTTCTTTGTGGCTGTCTGGAGGGGTGGGATAGGGAGGGTGGGAGGGAGGGAGACAAAGAGGGAAGAGATATGGGAACATATGTATATGTATAACTGATTCACTCTGTTATAAAGCAGAAACTAACACACCATTGTAAAGCAATTATACCCCAATAAAGATGTTAAAAAAAAAAAAAGAATTCTCATATCTCCTTTAAGTGCTTATTAAAAAATACAAAAATCTATAGAATAAACAACTCAACAAATTATTACACATTGAGGTATATAGTAGTATTTATCTTTTAATAGTGTTAGTTTTTATTATCCTTTAAAGACCATTAATAATTTGGGGAAAGTTATTTTTTTCTGAAGAAACCACACCAGGCTAACAATAAATACTCCCTTAAAAATTCTTTTCTACAGTAAAGTTAAATTCCATATTATGTTGTGGAGAATGGGCTTAATTTTCAGAATAATTCAACTAAATTAGACTACAGCTGCCACATTCCACTAATATATGATCCTTTATAACATTTATTCCTTTCAAGAATTTCACAGAACTGGAAGACAGGCATGAAGAAAATATTCTTATCTGTATTTTGCAGATAGGTCAACTAGGCTATTGACACGTGCAAGCCTAGCCTAAAGTAACAGAAGGAATTTTTGAAGTCCTCTATGCCTCTGGAATTGAAACCTTTTTTTTCTTTGTCCCTACTCCTCCCTCACACCAGCAAAATGTCATTTCTTTTGCCAAGTTACCTCAAGGTACACAACACTATGGGGCAATATCAAAGCAGCTCAGCGCAACAGCTCTGGTTCTACAAGGAACTGAAAAATCACCATGGATTGTGTTTGAACACTATCTGCTAAGGGTTTGAGACATGGTTTTGCTATCTTCGCACACCCCATGCACACCAGAACCTGTTGAATCCATTTCCATTCATAATAACATTTTATAATGTTTTACAGAGACCTTTGGTGTTTGCATAAATACCATATCAACCATCACTTGTCTAAATAGCATGCAGTCAGTTTAAGGAGATTAAGAAGGTATCAAATACACTGCTGTATTGAAGTCAACTTTAAATCTCCCAAAATGGTTCAATGTACAAGCATATGTCTGAAAATAAGTTTTCATGAATCTAGTGCATAGTAGTAAGCAAAATATTTGAGGAATTGATTTATGTGACCATGTCTTACAAATTCATTCCTCTTTGGTATGAATGTTAATGATGCACTAGCTGTCAGTTTCACTATGGTAAGTAATGGTTTTGTGAAGTAACATGATTAAGAAACTATTAAAATAATTGAAGTACTTGGGCAATGAAGCAATGGCTGGAGATTACTAATTATTAGAGTTGACCCAATAGGACCTTCGTGATAGATGTCTTCGTTAATTTCTGTCAAAATCTTTTGTATCACACTGAGTAATTAAATGAGCAACCATCATATAGGAATAGGAGCACTCCCAATTTTTTTTAGTAATGAGAGCCTAAACACGGTGGCTCTAATGAAAGGACGTATATGTTGGCACAATAACACATTCTATTCATTCTTGTCTTCAACTCATTTGGTTCACATTGCCCTACAAAATTTACTGATGAATACATCACTTTCCTGTTTTACTTGCAAGGTAGCTGCTTGTTCATATTCAATCAACATTGATACAATTTTATTCCTTTTTGCACTAACCTTTTACTAAATTAAGTTTGGGTAAAACAGGAACTATAAAACCTAAGTTACAAATATAGAGTCAGCAGTAAAAATAAAACACACAGGTAAAGTATACACTGAAATGGAATAGGAGAAAATTTCCCCTTTATTTTTAGAAAATAAAGATTAGAAAACTAAAATTTGTTATCCAGTAGAATTTAGTAGAGTTTATTTAAATGTTCCTTGTTTATTGTCAAGAAATAGTTAGAAGTTTTATATGTTAACTCTTAGGCTTGAAGGAATCATATATATCAATTTAATTCCCACCCCCATCCTCTGTCTTGTATTGTTTAGTTTAACCAGGTTGTCTCATTTGGTTGTTATGATAACTGATAGATGTATGTCTACAACAGACTAGCCTCATTAATACATGCATACATAAAGTCCAAATCATGATTTGTATTTTAATAAAACTATCTTATGGACTTCAAGCTTCTGCTTAAATATATAGAAACTTAGAGAGAATGGCACAAACTCATGACAATGAAAAGTCAGATAATCTGTATACCACAACTTTTCTTGAGCGCATCTGAGGTCATACTGAAAATAACTACCTGTAATTTAAGGGAAGACAGGTGCCATCAAGGAGAGACGGGACAAAATCACTGACTGACCTACAGCAGAGCACAGCAAAAGGCAGGACCAACTTACAGGTGAATGATACAAAAATCAAGTACAACATTTAACAAATTGCTAAAATCTGAGAGCAGACTAACATGAAAATGTAGGACCCTTGGGAAAGGCAGACCCAAGTGGTGTCTTTGGAGCTGTCATACCTCCAGCACCAGGAGTGGCTAATAAACCCTAACAAAATTCAAAAACTTTTTGCATGGATTCACATATCTCAATTCTTATGGTAGTCAAAGAATAACTGCTGCCTCTTAGGTTTCTTATCACCAAAAATGAAACCTACACCCTATTGGACTTTTTGCACATTGGAGACTGTACAAACTCTGTGACCAGTGATTTTGCCAATTACAGCCTCCAGTGGAAGATAGCCTCCACTTCCGGGATTTGAACTTGCGGCTTCCCTGACATAACTACCAGCTAACCTCATTGCGAAAAGCAGCTATTAGTTTAATACTGAACATCTGTCCAAACTGTACACCTGACCAATGGAGGACTTGTGACACTCTCTCATTCTTTGTATACTACAGATAATTCAACCAAAACAAACCATAACAATCTGCTTCCTAACTGATTTATTAGGACTAAACTTCATAGATACAGAATACATCATCCAAATGTTTGCAGGCAAAAAATTTGCTGAATGTTTTACCACAGTATAAATTGTCATTTCATTCTTTTTTTCTAGCCACCATTAAAAGATTCCTCTCCATTACACTTCTGCTCTCCAAACAAGTGCTTTTTAACATAATTTTTAGCTTTTTATTAAGGTAAGTCCACTTGCATTTATATTTAGTCAGCTTCTGCTAGGTTATACTGCAGTAACAAGTCAAAATATTACAATACAAAGTCTTACAAAAGTTTAACATTTGCTCACAATATATATCCTTTGTACATCAGTTTGTGATTTGTTCCTACTGCCTATCGGTCTACTAAGGGCTCTGCTTTATATATTTACACCATTTCGGAACATGGGCTAAAAGAGTATTCCAGACCTGGGACATGACATTATCATGACAGAGGGAAAAAAGTACAACGTGATAGGTCCTAATGCCACTCCTCAGAATTGGCCTCAGTAATTTACACACATTGAATTGGTTAAAATGAGTGAAAGGGCCATGCTTAGTATCAGTCAATTGGAGAAGGAATCTATTAAAGGTCTTTGATCTCAACACTACTGTGAATATAATTAGTACTTCTCATTTTCATGCCATACCTCCACCTAAATGTATATGTTAAAGACTATAAATAAATATTTTAAGAAGTAAATATAGGAAGAGTATAATGTAATACAATCCTTGGCTATAAGCAAATAATAGATGGCTTCCATCATTTATCTTAAGCCAAAGACAAACTACATGATATACAAGAGGTTTTAGAACCAGTTTGTCATGCTCCTATGCAGGATGCTCAAATAAGACATTTTTTTTTTTTTTTTTAACATCTTTATTGGGGTATAATTGCTTTACAATGGTGTGTTAGTTTCTGCTTTATAACAGAGTGAGTCAGTTATACATATATATATGTTCCCATATAAGACATTTTAAATAAGATAAGTTACATTACACATTAAAGGGGTTGCTTGAACAAAAGAAACCCTTCACGTCTTATAGATTACAATATAGCATGTAGCAGGACTTGCTAACAACCAATTAGTTTGCTTGCTGGAACCTGATGAGGAAATACTAAAGTGACATCTCCAGAGACTGCACATATTTCTTCATGATCTCTGGTATAAAGAACCTACTCTACAGGACAGAATGGAATTGGTGCCTAAGCACTGAAAGCTAAGACACAGAGGAGAAATTTAAAAGTGATTTTTCTTTATCTTGAAAGCCAATTATACTGCTCCATTGCCACATTTCTACATTTAAGGTTTAAGGGTAAACTTTCTTTATTTGACTATATAAAGCAGCAAATACATGCAAAATTATTGGAAATATAAATATAAATGAGAAAATGAGTCTTAAATCTACTTCTGAAAATATTTAGAAAGCATCTTGTTCATGCAGTACCAAAGTTTTGGTTTGTATGACTGCTTTGATTAAATCACCTTCAGCATTGTAATCATCTTCAGTGTTTTAATTTTCAAATCTAGTAAATAAATCTTTACTCAGGGACAAATAGGATCAACCTCACCGTCATCAGAAACATACTCTTACACATCTGGCCAAAAGTATACTTTCTCCTCCAGGTGACTTAGTTAAAAGTGAATGTTAAGTCTAGCTGTGCAAAGAAGGAGCAGAGTGAACACATCAGCAGTATCACAACCGACAGTGTTGATAAATTACTCTGCCTGCAGTATAATGCTAAACCTTTATAAATAGCCTATGACATTTAAAATATATAATTGTAAAACTAAATTAAAATGTTGATAAAATTCTAGGTTATTTCGTTATCTTCAGCCTATAATGGTGATATTTATCTTTCAATAAATATTGATTTTAACACTTGCCATTCAGCATGTAGCTAAACTCTATACTTGATGAATCTCCATAAAATTCTAACACAATTCATTGCATGTTTATAATTGGTATACATGTACAACTAGTTTTGCTCTCAGTGCCTTTTTTTAACCCCTAACTTCTTATTTAATTAACAAGAGTACCCATAAGCAAGTCAGCCATATGCGACACCTGTCACTCCCTCACATAATTTTGGTCTTATTTTATCCCTTACCACATTTCCCCTTCTTCTTCCTGCCCCATCACCCTGACCACCTTGCACTTGGTTTAATAGGCTGCATTCTTAGAACCTTTGTTCTAAATATTTCTTCTGGTTGGAATACAGCCAACTTACCCAAATATTTGTGTGGCTTTGTGCCTCACTTCCCTAATCAAATCTCATTTCTAAATGAGTGACTGGGAGCCCTTTTTAAACAAAAACTCTTGCCCCCAGCACTTGTGATGCCCCCAACCCTTATCTATGTGCCCTAATTTTACACTGTATTATCACCTGCTGAGATACATATATTTCACATTTCGTATAATGTTTACTGTATATTGCCTGCAATCTTCTGCCACTCCAAAATAAGTTGTTCAAGGGCAGGGATCTTGGTCTGTTTTGTGCCTCGTGCATAGTAATTTTTCAATAAGTACTTCACAAAAGAGTGAACGAGCCATAAAATAGGACTTTGAGTACCATCACATAGGAAATGGCAATTATACTGCCCATAATTCATCCATTCTAAAGAGCATCATTCTCTATAACCATTTTAAAGCTGCACACAGAGCTCCTATATAGATGACAATAACATAGAGTTTATATAAATATTGATGATTAAATAAGTTCTCCAACAAAAAGAAGAAGGTGAAAAGTTCCTAACTAGCCATATTTTCTCCCCTTGGGTAAATATGTACTAAAATGTTACAATTTAAATGAATTCATGACATGATGACAATGATTGAATTATTTTTTAAACTATTTATTTATGGCTGTGCTGGGTCTTTGTAGCTCGCGCGGACTTTCTCTAGTTGCAGTGAGCAAGGGCTACTCTTCGTTGTGGTGTGCGGGCTTCTCATTGCAGTGGCTTCTCTTGTTGCAGAACAAAGGCTCTAGGCACACGGGCTTCAGTAGTTGTGGCACGTGGGCTCAGTAGTTGTGGCACATGGGCTTAGTTGCTCTGTAGCATGCAGGATGTTCTGGACCAGGGATGGAACCCATGTCCCCACACTAGCAGGCGGATTCTTAAACACTGGACCACCAGAGAAGTCCCCGAATTATTTTATAATTTACCTTATCCTAAGCCTTTTTGGTGGCAATAAGTTTGTTATATGAATTCAGCTCTCCTCTTTCACAATGGGGGAACAAACAGCAATATGAAAACAAAAATAATTATTTTTACATTGGCGTTAAATGGTATGAAAACTTCCTCTATAGATAATAGGCATGGTACATTGATTTATGCTAATGATACTAACAAAGCAAAGCATGTTTTATGATATTATAAAATGAGTGATAGGGCTTAGTTACTTCTTCCTTGCATATCTATCATTATAACTTTTGAAATGAGACTTTTAGTTCATAGAAAAATGAGGGTGCATTTGCAAATCATCCACTTTCAATAATCTTAGCTGTTCCCGCTAATGTCTATAAACTGTTTCCTTGTGACAGAGAAGTTAGAAATATAACATCTATATTTTTCTTATCACACATAATTTCTGTGTTCCCTACAACACTGAAATTCCATATGGACAGGCATCATGTCTGCTGTGTTCCTTTCTGAAACAAACGACCAACTGACAAGGACTCTCATAGCTATTATCTGTAAAATCAGAAATAATATTAATCTTATAAATTTTAGCATCACTTGTGTTTTAGCATAGAAACTTCAAATTAATATTGTTTTCTTGAAATGAATTGGCAGAGTTTTATTTAGGAAGTGATACAACATACACTTGTATATATGCTTTTGTAACCCATGAGTTACATTTCTATGCATATTCTTTAATTCCTCCTGCCCATAAAATTAGGATAATATCCACCTCACAGGACTGTCATGAGATTTAAATGGGATGAACCTGCTAAGGCAACATACAATAACTATGCAATAAATATTAGTTGGTACTTAAAATTAATTTAGGCAACTGCATATAAAGTTTGAAGCAATCTTTGAGCCTCCATCATGCAGACCAGAGCATAAAACACTATGTAGGATAAACTAGAGCATCAGTAGGAAGTGACACTAAGTCTAGGTCAGTGAATTTTTCTCTGAGTAAATATACCCATGTGAGCAGACTTAGACCACTGCATAGAATATGACCGGGACCTCCAAAGACCCTGTTATGACCCCTCTAGTGACTACCACTCTAATGATTATACCCTACATATTAGTTTTGCCTGTTTTAGAAAAGGAACTATAATGTATGCACTTTTTGGTGTCTGACTCCTTTTGATAAACACCATTCATCATACAGGATTTTTATTGTAGTTGTGGTTCATTTTTGTTGTGATGTATTCCATTGTGTAATTATGTCCTAATTTATTTTTCCATGATAGTTTGATTGAAATTTGGATTATTTTTCAGTTTTGGCCTTCTCTGCAGTGCTACTAGGAATGTATCTTTGATAAACATATTAATGCTATTGTATATGATGCTCATAGATTCAGCTTTAATAGATACCTCTCTTTTCCAAAGAGATTTGACAGGAAAAACTCTCAAAGTAGTCCACGAGTGGTTCCTTTGTTTCATATCCTTGCCAACTGTTGCCATTATGGCTTTGTTATGTAAGCTATTCTGTAGGTGGACAGTCATCTTGCATCATGGCATTAGTCTGCATTTTCCTAATGATTACTGAAGCTGAGCTTTTGTTATATTTGTGTATGGTTCTGTATATTTTTAATATTTTTTATTGTAGAGCAGTTTTAGATTTACAAAATTATTGCAAAGATAATACAGGGAATTCCTGCATAACCAATTAATGAACTAACATAAATATATTATTATTAAGTATAATCCAGGGACTTCCCTGGTGGGGGCAGTGGTTAAGATTCCATGCTCCCAATGCAGGGGGCCTGGGTTCGATCTCTGATCCCGGAACTAGATCCCACATGCATACCACAACTAAGAGTTCACATGCCACAACTAGGGAGCCAGTGAGCCACAACTAAAGAGGCTGTCTGCTGCAACTAAGACCCAAAGAAACCAAACAAATAAATAAATATTTTAAAAATAAATATAATCCATACTTTATTCAGATTTCTACAATTTTTTTCCCTAATGTCTTTTTGTGTTGCAGCATCCCACTCAATGTAGCATATTACATTTAGTTATTATGTCTCCCTAGGCCCTTCTTGGCTGTGTCAGTTCTGAGACTTCCCTTGTTTTTGATGACCTTACGGTTTTAAAGATTATGTCAGGTGGTTTATAGAATTCCTTTCAAATGGGTTTTAATGTTTTTCTTATAATTATGCTAGTATAATATACTTTGAGGAAGGCTGCAGAGGTAAAATGCATTCTCATCACATCATATCGGGGCTACATATTATTAATACGAGTTACCACTCTTCATCTTAACATTGTTCATTTGGCTTGAGGTAGTGTTTGCAACTTGCTGCAGTATAAAGTTACTTTCTTTTTTCTCCCTCTCTGTACTGTACTATTGGGAAGAAAGTCTCTATAAGTGGCACACAGTGAACGAGTATGGACTTAAGATTCATATCCTTGAGGATGGAATATCTGTTTCAATTATTTGTAACTCTTTTGTCTAGGAAATTTGTCTCTTCTCCCGCATTTATTTATTCAATCATTTATTTATATTAGCATGAACTCACGGATATTTACTTTATACTTTGGGTTATAATCCAATACTTGATTCCTCAAACTGTTCCAGCTTTAGCAAGTAACTCTTTCAGTTGGTACAAGTATCCCTTTAGCATAGCACTATAATTTTGTGTGTATGTGTGTGTGTGTGTGTGTGTTGAGTACCTTGTCACTTTCTGGAACTATAAGATATTCTAAGCTCATCTTGTATATTTTCTACCCCAGTCCCAGAATTAGTCATATATCCAAGGAGCACTATTTTTAAAATTGAAGAATATTAACAAACCAAGATCTGGGTATTAGTGTTCATTGATACTGGCCCTCTCAACTGTAGAGCAAGGAATTACACATGTTTGTACTAATCCATGTACATACATATATGCATAAATATTTGTATACTTAACTATATGTATCCATATTAAGCTAAACATGAGTTCAGTCTGACATCTGCAACTCTAACCATTACCACATGCATGGATCTAACCTCCTCCTCTGGCTTATCTGTAACCTAACACTTGAGCAGTGATAAATCTAGCTCCCATCATCTCCATCCATTTACTTAATCATTAAATTTCAAACATGAAGTCATTAAATTTCAAAATGGTTGCAGAATTGTTAATCCATATCCCCACAAAGAACAACTTTATCATCTGTATTACAGTGCTTATGTATAGTTCCTTTTGTCTTTCTTCTTACAAACTCCACTCACTTCTAAAGTAATTCAGGTCAACATCTTTTTTCTCCACCACCTTCATCAAGTTGTTTCCTACACTTCTAGAAGAGTTAGAAGGCTTTGGTCATATTTTGCATTCCATCCTGGGATCTCCCCTTCCTAAATTATTTTTTTAATGTTGATAAATCAAAGTTTACTCTTTGTGCTGTAAAGTCCATAGGTTTTGACAAACAGCTACTTAATATCTTATATTCACCATTACAGTATCATATAGAACACTTTCATTGCACTAACAAATCCCCTGTTCTCCCACAATGCAGTCATCCCCTCTCTGAATCTCTGGCAACCACTGATATTTTAAATATTTATTTACTTTATTTTTAAAACCATTTTTAGGTTCAGAGAAAAATAGAGCAGGAAGTACAGAAGGTTTCCACATACTGCCTCACTCCTCTCAATTTCCTTTATTAATTAACATCTTGCATTAGTGTGGTATAATGGTAATATAGCCAACTAAAGTCCATAGTTCATATTAGAGCTCATTCTTTACATGTACATTCTATGGGTTTTGGCAATTGTATGACATGTATCCACCACCACAATACTTTCATTACCCTAAACTTTCCCTGTTCTCTACCTATTCATCTCTCCCTTCCCCCACTCCAAACCCCTGCAACCACCAATCTTTTTACTGTCTCCATTATTTTTCTTTGTCAGGAGTGTCCTGTCATTGGAATCATGCAGTATATAGTCTTTTCAGACTGGCTTCCCTTACTTAGCAATATGCATTTAACGTTCCTCCATGTCTCTGCATGGCTTGATAGCTCATTTATTTTTATTGTTGAGTAATATTTCATTGATGGATGCATTACAGTTTGGTTTTTTTCCATTCACTTATTGAAAGCCATCTTGGTTGCTTCCAAGTTTTAGCAATTGTGAATAGAATTGCTATAAATGTTCACGTGCACATTTTTGAAGAGATGTAAGCTTTCAATTTATTTCAGTAAATTCCAAGGAGAACAGTTACCCAATGATATAGAAGTACGTTTAGTTTTGTAAGTAACTGCTAAACTGTCTTTCAAAGTGGCAATTCCTTCCTGAGGATAACTCTGCCTCCCCATGGAAGACAATAGGTTATAAACAGAAAATTCAAAGCAGGTGAGGAGCACTAATTTTGTTGCTTTAATTTTGCTGCTTTAATTGTTGCTTTGCTTTTGGCTCATATTCATTGGTAACTTTTTAATGTTGGATATTTTTTCTATTTCTCTTTTCAGGTGTATACATATTACACATCAAGCCATGACCTAAAAGAAATTCAGATGTGTATAGGCAAATGCTAGTTTAAATAAAACAAACTACTCTGAACATGAATGTATATTTGTACTTTGTAAATATCTTTAGATTCAGTAACAATTCTTTTTTTTTTTTTTTTGCGGTATATGGGCCTCTCACTGTTGTGGCCTCTCCCGTTGCGGAGCACAGGCTCCGGACGCGCAGGCTCAGCGGCCATGGCTCACGGGCCCAGCTGCTCCGCGGCATGTGGGATCCTCCCAGACCGGGGCACGAACCCGTATCCCCTGCATCAGCAGGCGGACTCTCAACCACTGCACCACCAGGGAAGCCCCAGTAACAATTCTTTATATATGCAATGCTCCCCTCTTTTTGTGGTAAAATCTAATAGAATCTCCTTTCAAAGGTTGCTTGAAGTTCTCCAAAAGGTTTTTATTTTTCTGCTCCTTGACCCTATAGTAGATCTCAAAAGTAACCACAAAACTTCGTGGCTCCTCCCACCAAGAGATGGAGTCTATTTTCCTATTCCCCGAATCCATCAGTTTGACCAAAAGAATGCAGAAACATGACACTGTGCAAATTCTGACCAAGAAAGACTTGCAGTTTTCTCTCTTACTACTCCTGGAAATACCACAATTACTACTACGTGAGAAACAAAAGTAAAAAACTATTAGCCTGCTCAACACATAAACCAGCCAGCCTTACTGTCCCAGCTGACAGTCCGTAGATCATCAGATATGTGAGTAAAACTGTCCTAGATCATCCATTCACCAACCAACCCACCACCTTCTGCTACCAGTTGACTGCAGGCTCATGATCAAATTAGCTGAGATCAGCCTTGGCTGAGACCAAAAGGACCACCCAAACTACACATAATATCATAAGCTAAATAAATTGTTGTCTTTTTATCATTAGACTTTGGGGTGACTGACTATGCAGATTTTGGGGTGACTGATACATCCACAGTAAAATTAATTGACCATTTCTCTTGGGTGTCTTTCCAAAGTACTCTGCCTGTAGTTCCATCCTAGCCTCTAGAGCAATGTAATAAAATACTAATATACTTATGCTACATTTTGTAGTCTGTTAGGGACAGAAACTTCAACTTCTGTTATCTTTGGGTTTTAATAAGCTTTATTATTATTTAGGTTTGGTAAGGGCAACAGATCAGGAGATGATGCCATTGAAAAGATAGTTTATTATACTCACAGATCTCAAGAGAGGAAGTATACCTAATGCCATGGTTGGGGGTGGGGGGAAGCACACAAGGAGTTGCAGGGGTTGGTCACAGGCAGAGGGAGGTAGGGGACCTGTGGGTAAGAGCCTTCATTGTGCTTTTCTCAAGAAGCAAGAGACAACGCAGGGTAAACAGGCTTAGTGTTTAGCTGGTTTGAATAAATTTTCAGTGGGCTCTGAGGCATAGGGGCTGTCCCTAGTTGTCTGTTACCTGGCCCCAGGGTGGTTAGGGCAGGTGTAGAGTGACCCTAT
Source organism: Lipotes vexillifer (assembly GCF_000442215.2). Lineage (NCBI taxonomy): Eukaryota > Metazoa > Chordata > Mammalia > Artiodactyla > Lipotidae > Lipotes > Lipotes vexillifer. The sequence continues at coordinate 651,205 of NW_006777084.1, read as the reverse complement.
ATGTGAAAGCCCAAGAAGGAAAGTGGTTGGGGATGGGAACTTAATCGGCTGCTCAAGAAGGAGAACGGAACAGCCTCTAGCCAGGGCCTCACAACTGGGCGACGACGGCATTTAAAACACTGCATTACCCTTTGTAATCCTAACTTTCTGTGCTATTCCTCTGTCTCCTCTCTGATTCTGGCATCTATATGCTGCCTTCTTGTTCCACCCAATAAAATGTATTCAAAGCAATCTTAAGACACATTGAATTAATGTGACTTGCTTCTCTAATAGGTCTTTGCATTGTATTCTTTGCCTCAAATTACATAATAGAAAGGCACTTATTTTCCACAGCTAAATTAATTAAAAGTAGATTTTAAAACATTTTCTTGGGTTTAAAGCCACTAGTGGCATGGAGAAAATCATAATATCCACATGCTTTTCCAAAGCTGTATCCCATTGTCATAATATATTAGATCTCATCATAAATATCAGATTGGCCCAACAAACAGAGAAGGAAATTAGAGCTGATAGCCATTGTGTTATCTTTTTATCTTTAGTGCTCAAGTCGATCTTCTAAGCAAACTCTTTTAAATCAAGTATATAAGGATTAATTATTTACTATGGACTTGAAAGAAGTGGTAGAGACAGGGGAAAGAAGTTGAAGATATTTCCTCAAATTAGTTAACTGAATCAGTACCTCCAATTAATTGGTAAGAACATTATCTATAAGTGAAACAATATAGGGTAAATATAAAGCATTACATATTGACTGCTCTACTGTTTGGTAATGACTGTGCTGTCATAATTCTAAGTACAGATCATTGTGCTGAACAGTGACTGAAGGAAGGCTTTCCAGAGAAGCTAGAATGGAATAAGTGCCTAGAAAAGATTTTAAGAAATGGAATAGCTGAAAGAGGAAAAGACCTTAACAGAAGATGAGACTTAATCTACTTTTCTTTGTTCAACAGTTCCTGAAGAAAAAGAAGAGGAAATATGTATTCCCGAATCAGTCTGATATAAACTTAGTTTTTAAACTTATTTTAAATAATTTCTGAGTTACAGAAAGGTTGCAAAAGTACTACAATTTTCTTATATTCTTCACCCAGGTTCCTCCTAATGTTAACATTTTACCAAATTTTCCTCTCTTTCCTGTGTGTGTGCATGTGTATGTGAGTATATACACATATACACCCACTGATACAGATACACGTATATCTAACACACATAATCTTCTGAACTATTTGAGAATGAGTCACAGACATGATGCCCTTTTACCCTCAACTCAAAACTCTAGTGCATATTTCCTAATTACAAGGACATTCTCTTACACAACCAACCACAGTATAATTATCAAAATTAAGAATTAATATAATGAACTTTAGAATCTACTCTACAGGTCATATTCAAGTTGGCCAATTTTCCAGCTAATGTTCTTTAAAGAAAGCTGAGATTGTATGTTAATTTTACTATCATGTTTCTTTAGTATACGTTAATTGGAACAATTTCTCATTCTTCCTTTATATTTCTTGGCCTTGATATTCTTAGAGAATAGATCATCTATTTTGTAGAATATTCCTCAGGTTTTGTTTGTCTGATGTCTCCTCATGATTATATTTTTGGTAGGAATATTATAGAAACGCTGCTATGTCTTTTCCAGACAACGTATATGGAGGCACATGATATATATTTGTCCTGTATTGGTAACGGATTATAAACTGTAGAATAAAATTGGAATCTATGATTCTATACTGATATGAATATATGAAAGTGAGAGAGAATTTTGAAAATTTATTCCTTAGAATAAAACTACTATACATAAATTTAATGATGGAAATAGAAAATCACCGTTCTGCAACTACCAAAAAAATAATGGATTTAAGCAAGAATAAACAATAGAATTTAATGCCAGTTATTTTAGGAAGAACAAGCTTTTTATGTAGTCTCAAAATATCTCCCTGTGAGATACATTAATTAGAGAGGGAAAAATACTAACTTCACATTGTAGAAAGCTGGCAGATACCATTTAAACCAAGTGATCAAAGTAAGGCTTTATTTATTTATTTTTTTGTGTGTGTGGTACGCGGGTCTCTCACTGTTGTGGCCTCTCCCATTGCAGAGCACAGGCTCTGGACGCGCAGGCTCAGCGGCCATGGCTCACGGGCCCAGCCGCTCCGCTGCATGTGGGATCCTCCCAGACCAGGGCACGAACCCGCGTCCCCTGCATTGGCAGGCGGACTCGCAACCACTGCGCCACCAGGGAAGCCCAAGCCTTTATTTTTAATTGAAAATTTAGTAGTATTCATAAAGGGCATTTTAAATTAAGCATACATTCATATAAAATTACTAGAGACAACCTAAAATGGTAGAAAACAACTAATATTATAGTGTAACTTTCAACATAATTAACAGCTACATAAAAATATTATTTCTCTAAATAATTTGATAAATAATGATTTGTTTAATAATTTGGACACAGTTTTCTAATGTGGCATTTTAACCCAGTTGATAGAAAACTACATTATTATATTTTTATCTTTCAAGGAAACTGTTAGAACAATCCTTCAGTTTTCATTTTTACTTTTCAAAATGAATTTTTTCATTAACTTCTCTTGACACCTCTGGTATAATCACAGAAAGATCTCTTCAACATTTCAAGAAAGTGAAAATACATCAGAGGAAAAATACAACTAAGTTCAATTATATATAACTGAGTTAACTCTGCTTAGAAGTAAATTGATTTAACTCTAGTTAAATCACAGCATAGTACTACTCTCACAGAGTAATACAAAAAAAAAAAAATTTCTAGGAATTTTGCAATGTTTCTCAAATAAAGAAAAATACACACCCTAACTGGGATGACAGAAAAGGAGCCAGATTCTATTATATGAATATCAGTTAATGCTTTAAGGGAAATAATTAGCATATCTAAAAAAAAAGGAATATGTTTAAAAAAAAGGTGAAAAAAGGAGTCAGATATACTAAGAATTGCTTTAAGACACATCAGAGGAGAAAGAAAGAAGACGTGGGATAGTCATGATGCCATTAACTGAGAAGAGCAATGAAATAGATGTTGATCTCAAAACGGCTAGTAATTTAGCTTATTTTAATTCCACATTTAATAAGAAGAATGAAAAGTGAAGGCAAGAGCTAAAAGACATATGGAAAATTAAAAAGCAGTTTCTACTTTGAGAGTGACACAGACATGATGCCCTTTTACCCTCAACTCAAAACTCTAGTGCATATTTCCTAATTACAAGGACATTCTCTTACACAACCAACCACAGTATAATTATCAAAATTAAGAATTAATATAATGAACTTTAGAATCTACTCTACAGGTCATATTCAAGTTGGCCAATTTTCCAGCTAATGTTCATTAGCTTACCAAATTAATTAATGTTCATTAGCTTACCAAATTAAGTAATACTTGACAAAAAGAATGCCCTGAAAATCATTGATTAAACAAGGCATGGCTCATTTTACAATAAGCAAGTTTATTAAAACACCAATACTGCTTACCATTATCTAGAAAGAAAAAGAGTACAGAAATGGCAAGTATAAAAGCTTAACCAAAAACATTGAGATATGTGAAGAAATAGCCCAAATAACTGAGACAGGTTTCCTTAAAGGTTATATCTCACAATGGACATAAATTGATAATAAAATAGTAGGGTCATTTTCAACAAGTGTTAATTCTGGTCCCTTAAGATTATCAGTGGAGTTTGAGGGTAAACCTTTGTTCTGTGAGGTTTCTCTAATGAGTCAGTCACCAGAATACTATGGGAAGAGAATATAGACAATAAAACAGAATGTAAAGAGTTAAGGACAAAAGGAGAATCTACTAAAATGACTTCTTAATTACCTTTTCTCTACATTGTAACTCTGGAATTTGTCATTTTACATACCTAGAAATTCTTTAAAACTCCACTTTGAAGTACTCTTCAATTGTTCTGTTCCACTTATCCACTTATCCATGCAAACTGACATCTTCTAGAAATACTTTCCTGAATAATATTTAGATCTCAGAAGTTTCTTATAATTGATTATATACTATATTAATTGTCTTCGCTCAGACTGCTATAATAAAAATAACATAGACCAGGTCACTTAAGCAACATTTATTTCTCACAGTTGTATCAGAGGCTGGGAAGTGCAAGATCAAAGTACCAGCAAATTCTGTGTCTGGTGAAAGCCCCCTTCCTAACTTGTAGACAGCCACCTTCTCACTGTTTCCTCACATGGCTGAGAGAGAGAGCTCTAGTCTCCTTCTCATCTTATAAGGATACTAATCTCATCATGGGGCTGCCACCCTCATGAGCTCATCTAAACCCAATTACCCGCCAAAAGCCCAGATTCCTAATAGCATTCCACTGCGTGTTAGGGTTTCAACATATAAATTTTGGGGGAACACAAACATGCAGTCCATAGTAGTAATGAATAATCCAAACCAATGAACAATCTGTAAGGCCACTTGTACTTTATCCCCAGGTTTGGGATTCATCTATTACTCATAAACATACTTGGATCAGGAACTGCATCTAACTGTAAATTTGTTAGCATAGATAGCAGATTGTTTGCAAATGAATACTTTTTTGATGCAGTAATATATGATTACTTTAATATTTAGGCCAATAAGACAACAAATAAATGGGACTGTAACGGCAGCTGGAGGATCAGAAGATACGAGATATTGGGAGAAGGTTTATGATTCCCCCCCCCAAAAAAAACAACTTGGATTCTCTATTCATTGTGAAGAATTTCAGTAAGAGTGGATGTTAGACAAATGAGATATATTCTAGAAAAGATGACTAAATATGTCACAAAAATGGTAATTTATGAACAAAGTTATTGTTTGATACTATGTGACTAAGTGGGAGAATTTCTATACTTCAAAACATGAAACTGTAAAAAGAAAGACTAATTATTAAGCCAATTGCAGAATACTATAATTGTAGTTTGTGGAATCACCTACATGTTAGCCTGCCTTTGCACGAAGTACTGAATTTAAATTACCATTATTGTTCATACCTCTTCAGAATTCATCCCACCTCTCAAATAAACTCAAATGGGAAAACAAGACTATAGATGCAGGTAGTACTTATCTCTTGGCATTTATGTTCTTCTTTGAAGGTGACAAATTAAGTATTACAATTCTCACTGCACTTAGAGAAAATAGCACAGAATGAAATAGAAAGGGGAAAAAAATAGTCTCCCACTAATTGGCTTTGGAAACCAACTTCTCATCTTCATCTTCTTATCACAAAATAAAGCCAAAATACTCATAGTCATTACTTTAAGAAAAATTGAGTCTCTTTTAAAATAGAATCCATGCTGCTTTAATTGTGCTCCAAAGAAAGATAATGATTTATTCATCTTTCTTTTTTTCTTCCTCTATATTGCTTGTGCTCCATTTTGTATTTATCCTTCTTTCTTATCTTTAATTAATCAGTAAAATCTTTCTTAGGTAAATCATGAATCAACACAAATTTTCTTCCTGGAAACCATGTTCACATTATAAAGTGACTAGGAAATACACATGTGAGTGTGATCTAGCCAGGGCTTCTCATTCCATCAGTGGTGAAGGGCCAGTTTTACTTATTTCAATCCATGGTAGATTGATATTTTTTTTGTAAAATACAATTACAAAATTTTCTAAACTATATGAAATGAAAAAAAATCACAAATATAAGCCCTACTTAAAAAAATTATTAAATTTAATAAACTAAAATTACTCTCCAAATTGCTATAAATGTCTTTAGACTCTTCCTCTTACTTTCTGTACCTACCTGGTTTTAAATTAGTAACAAGCACACAGATTGGCCCTGTTCCATGGACAATACTTTGAGTAACATGGGTTTAAAGGACATGTCAGTGGTCTGGTAACTTCGACTCATTGAGAAGATGGCAACTTAAGGTGCCTTTGTTTTTTCCTTAGCTATCAACAGAGGATAGCAGCGAGAAGGTCTTCCAATGTCCATGGAGTAAAAGCAAGAGTACAGGAGACTATTTCTCACTCCTAGTTCAAAGAATGGAGTTCTCATTCTAAGAATAAAAAGGAAACATTTCAACAGAGTACTAAAATTGCCATTTTAAGCTGATTTGTCTTTTATTAAAACATCTACGTAAATTTACCAATAAGTCATATGCTAATAATTAGAGTTTGTACATTGACATTTCCTTATCTAACCATGAAACCACTGGGCTGAAAATCACTCTAAATGAGAAGTTTAAAAAACAGTCAAAATCTGAAAACAAACAAAACAAACAAACCCAAAATACCAAACACTTTCAGTAGTAAATGCAAGAAAATTTTACTAGCAAACATCTAAAAGTCACCAGATGACTGATTACCACTATTGATGACTAATGAGAATAATGTGGACACATTTTAAAAATTCCCATGCCCCTTCCCACCTTACCACCCAAGAACCTGATTTAACTGTTTTGGTCCAAGGCCGCAGTATTTTTGAAGCTGAGTGACTTTAATGTACATCCAGGATTCAAAACCACTACACCAGAGTCTAAGTTCCCCCCATATTATTCTCTCATCACCATCCCGATGTCAGTCACACAATGGCTACTCAATAAGTGCTTACTGATTCAATGACTGGTTCCAGTTTATCATCCTCCTTTAAAAATTCATAACCTTTTTAATAATCAAGAATGGCAAAACTGTGTCACTAGGGGACACTGAAGGAAGAAGGGGTTCCTCTTTCTACTAGAGTGCAGCTCTTTCACCAGATTTTGGCAGAAAGGACAGGTCTTTTTTCTCAGCAGTGCACTAGAAAGCTCTTTTGGCACAGACCCTTTTTGTGGCTTCACAGAAGAGTAAGGGGTGGTCAGAGCACCCAAAAATAGTTTCCCACCCTCATCCCCACTCCCCTCCACTGGGTCTGCAGTAGTGCTAGGCACCTGCCTAGCTGATAGCTTTTCCAACACACACACAGGCAGCTTTGCAGTGAGCTCTGGCTGTGGCATGTCACTGCAGGGAGCTTTCTCCCACCGCTCCCATAGCAATAATTTCCAGTGAGTCTTTCCAGCATCTCAGTGAACTCTACCCAATGAGCAACAGCAGTACCCTCTTCACAAAGTCTGCATCTCAGCCCTGGAAAAGGCTGGGCTTTCCTTGGGTGCTTTAAATCAATCCTAGTGGTGGTGTCTGCTCTGAATTTCTTTGCCTCTTATTAGACAATGTCCCATTACTCCAATCCCATGTTATAATTCTTTCTGCTAAACACTGCCTGTTCAATTAAGCATAGTTTCTGTACCCTGAGATATACACCTATGTTCAGAAACCTAAATATATGTATTCTTTCTTATTTCTCTGAACTTAGCATGTGAATCTTTATTTAAGAGTACACTTCCTAATGCTGTTAGAATCTGTGCACCCATATGCTTCCATTTTTTTATTTTTATTTTTTTTATTGAGGTATAGTTGCTTTACAATGTTGTGTTAGTTTCTGCTGTACAGTAAAGTGAATCAGCTATATGTATACATATATCCCCTCTTTTTGGATTTCATTCCTATTTAGGTCACCACAGAGCACCGAGTAGAGTTCCCTGTGCAATACAGCAGGTTCTCATTAGTTACCTATTTTAAACATAGTAATATATATATATGTCAGTCCCAATCTCCCAATTCATTCCATCCCCCTTTCCCCCTTGGTGTCCATACATTTTTTCTCTACATCTGTGTCTCTTTCTGCTTTGCAAATAGGTTCATCTGTACCATTTTTCTAGATTCCACATATATGCATTAATATATATTTGTTTTTCTCTTTCTGACTTCCTTCACTCTGTATGACTGTCTCTGGGTCTATCCACGTCTCTACAAATGACCCAATTTTGTTCCTTATTATGGCTGAGTAATATTCCATTGTATATATGTACCTCATCTCCTTTATCCACTCATTTGTCAATGGACATTTAGGCTGCTTCCATGTCCTGGCTATTGTAAATACTGCTTCAATGAACATTGGGGTTCATCTGTCTCTTTGAATTATGGTTTTCTCTAGGTAAATGCCCAGTAGTGGGATTGCTGGGTCCTATGGTAGCTCTATTTTTAGTTTTTCAAGGAACCTCCATACTGTTCTCCATAGTGGCTGTATCAAGTTACATTCCCACCAATAGTGAAAGAGAGTTCCCTTTCCTCCACACCCTCTCTAGCATTTATTGTTTGTAGATTTTGTGATGATGGCCATTCTGACTGGTGTGAGGTGATAACTCATTGTAGTTTTAATCTGCATTTTTCTAATAATTACTTATGCTGAGGATCTTTTCATGTGCCTCTTAGCCATCTGTATGTTTTCTTTGGTGAAATGTCTATCTAGGTCTTCAGTCCATTTTTTGATGGATTTGTTTGTTTTTTTGATATTGAGCTGCATGAGTTGTTTGTATATTTTGGAGATTAATCCCTTGTCAGTGGCTTCATTTGCAGATATTTTCTCCCGTTTTGAGGGTTGTCTTTTTGTCCTGTTTATGGTTTCCTTTGCTGTGCAAAAGCTTTTAGGCTTCATTAGGTCGCATTTGTTTATTTTTGTTTTTATTTTCATTACTCTAGGAGGTGGGTCAAAAAAGATCTTGCTGCAATTTATATCAAAGAGTGCTCTATGTTTTCCTCTAAGAGTTTTATAGTGTCTGGTCTTACATGTAGGTCTTTAAACCATTTTGAGTTTATTTTTGTGTATGGTGTTAGGAAGTGTTCTAATTTCATTCTTCTACATGTAGCTGTCCAGTTTTCCCAGTACCACTTATTGAAGAGACTGCCTTTTCTCCATTGTATATTTTTGCTTCCTTTGTCATAGCTTAGGTGACCATAGGTGTGTGGGTTTATCTCTGGGCTTTCTATCCTGTTCCATTGATCTATATTTCCTTTTCTTGTGCCAGTACCATACTGTCTTGATTACTGTGGCTTTGTAGTATAGTCTGAAGTCAGGAAGCCTGATTTCTCCAGCTCCGTTTTTCTTTCTCAAGATTGCTTTGGATATTCAGGGTCTTTTGTGTTTCCATAGAAATTGTAAAATTTTTGGCTCCAATTCTTTGAAAAATGCCATTGATAATTTGATAGAGATTGCATTTAATCTACAGATTGCTTTGGGTCATATAGTCATTTTCACAATATTGATCCTTCCAGTCCAAAAACATGGTATATCTCTCTGTGTGGTTGTGTCGTCTTTGACTTCTTTCATTAGTATCTTATAGTTTTCTGAGTACAGGTCTTTTGTCTCCTTATGTAGGTTTATTCCTAGGTGTTTTATTCTTTTTGTTGCAATGGTAAATGGGATTGTTTCCATAATTTTTCTTTAGTGTATAGGAATGCAAGAGATTTCTGTGCATTAATTTCATATATTGCAACTTTACTAAATTCATTGATTAGCTCTAGTAGTCTTCTGGTGGCATCTTTAGGATTCTCTATGTATAGTATCATGTCATCTTCAAACAGTGATAGTTTTACTTCTTTTCCAAATTGGGTTCCTTTTATTTCTTTTTCTTCTCTGACTGCCGTAGTTGGAATTCCAAAACTATGTTGAATTATAGGGGTGAGAGTGGATATTCTTGTCCTGTTCCTGATCTTAGAGGAAATGCTTTCAGTATTTCACCATTGAGAATAATGTTTGCAGTGGGTTTATCATATATGGTCTTTATTATGTTGAGGTAGTTTCTCTCTATGCCCACTTTCTGGAGAGTGTTTATCATAAGTTGGTGTTGAATTTTGACCAAAGCTTTTTCTGCATCTATTAAGATGATCGTATGGTTTTTATTCTTCAATTTGTTAATATGGTGTATCACATTGATTGATTTGCCTATATTGAAGAACCCTTGCATCCCTGGGATAAATCCCACTTGATCACGGTGTATGACCCTTTTAATGTGTTGTTAGGTTCTGTTTGCTAGTGTTTTGTTGAGGATTTTTGTGTCTGTGTTCATCAGTGATATTGGCCTGTAATTTTCTTTTTTGGTGATATCTTTGTCTAGTTTTGGTATCAGGGTGATGGTGGCCTCATAGAATGAGCTTGGGAGTGTTATTCCCTCTGCAACTTTTTGGAAGAGTTTGAGAAGGATGGGTGTTAGCTCTTCTCTAAATGTTTGATAGAATTTGCCTGTGAAGCCATCTGGTCCTAGACTTTTGTTTCTTGGAAGATTTTTAATTACATTTCAGTTTCATTACTTGTCATTGGTGTGTTTATATTTCCTGTTTCTTCCTGGTTCAGTCTTGGAAGGTTGTACCTTTCTAAGAATTCGTCTATTTTTTCCAGGTTGCCCATTTTATTGGCATGTAGTTGCTTGTAGTAGTCTCTTATGATCCTTTGTATTTCTGTGGTGTCAGTTGCAATTTCTCCTTTTTCATTTCTAATTTTATTGATTTGAATCTCCTCCCTTTTTTTTCTTGAAAAGTCTGGCTAAAGGTTAATCAATTTTGTTTCTCTTTTCAAAGAACCAGCTTTTAATGTCATTGATTTTTGCTATTGTTTTCTTCATTTCTATTTCATTTACTTATGCTCTGATATTTATGATTTCTTTCCTTCTACTACCTTTGGGTTTTGTTTGTTCTTCTTTCTCTAGTTGCTTTAGGTGTAAGGTTAGGTTGTTTATTTGAGATTTTTCTTGTTTGTTGAGGTAGGATTGTATTGCTATAAACTTCCTTCTTAGAACTGCTTTTGCTGCATCCCATAGGTTGTGGGTTGTCGTGTTTTCATTGTCATGTTTCTAGGTATTTTTTGATTTCCTCTTTGATTTCTTCAGTGATCTCTTGGTTATTTAGCAGCATTTTGTTTAGCCTCCATGTGTTTGTGGATTTTTTACAATTTCTTTCCTGTAATTGATTTCTAATCTCATAGCCTTGTAGTTGGAAAAGATGCTTGATATGATTTCAATTTTATTAAATTTACTAAGCCTCAATTTGTGACCCAAGATGTGATCTATCCTGGAGAACGTTCCATGTGCACTTGAGAAGAAAGTGTATTCTGCTGCTTTTGGATGGAATATCCTATAAATATCAATTAAGTCTATCTGGTCTATTGTGTCATTTAAAGCTTGTTTTTCCTTATCAATTTTCTGTCTGGATGATCTGCCCATTGGTGTAAGTGGAGCGTTAAAGTCCCCCACTATTATCGTGTTACTGTCGATTTCCCCTTTTATGGCTGTTAGCATTTGCCTTATGTATTGAGGTGCTCCTATGTTGGGTGCATAAATGTTTATAATTGTTATATCTTCTTCTTGGATTGATCCCTTGATCATTATGTAGTGTCCTTTCTTACCTCTTGTAACAATCTTTATTTTAAATTCTATTTTATCTGATATGAGTATTGCTACTGCAGCTTTCTTTTGATTTCCATTTACATGGAATATCATTTTCCATTCCCTTACTTTCAGTCTGTATGTGTCCCTAGGTCTGAAGTGGGTCTCTTGCAGACAGCATATATATGGGTCTTGTTTTTGGATCCATTCAGCTAGTCTGTGTCTTTTGGTTAGAGCATTTAATCCATTTACATTTAAGGTAATTATCAATATGTACGTTCGTTTTACCATATTCTTAATTGTTTTGTGTTTGTTTTTGTAGGTCTTTTTCTTCTCTTGTGTTTCCTGCCTAGAGAAGTTCCTTTAGCTTTTGTTGTAAAGCTGATTAATGTTAAGCCATCTTAAAGAGTTTAGATTCTACTCTAGGGTTGATTGTGAGACATTTGGGAGACTTAAACAAAGAATTACATGATCTAATTTATCTTTTGCAAAAATCACCCTGGAGGCTATGGAATTTAACTGTATGATAGGAAAACTAATTACCTGCTTTAATCCCCAATATTAAAGCTCTTGCCCTCACCTCTCTAATGAATTTCATATCAGTATGAAGCTACTGCCTTGACTTCTCCCTTGGGACACTAACAGACATCCCAAGCTAACTTGTCCACAATCAAGTCCCTGATAGGTCTTTAGACCAATTCCTTATGTAGTATCATTAATTCATTCCCCCTCCACCACCAGGTAGCAGTAAAGAGAGTGGCTTTGGCCCTGAGAAGAGAAGAGGATTAGTGGAATCCCTGAGAAGTTTTAACTACAACCTGGGCCTCCAAGAGTTTACAGCTCAAAATCAAATCATGTAGTGCATTTACTTTAAACTCGGAGCCTTAGGCACTGGAAAAATCTCTGGAACCCTTTCCTAGGCCACAAAGAACCACATATAATTTCCCAAAGGAAGCTGATATCACACAAGGAATGAAGACTCCCTGGAAACAAAAATAGAGAGCACAAGGAAGCAGAAATAACAAGTAAATAGAACACTACAACTTTAAGTCACAGAATCATAAGACCATATGACAAAACAACAATGTCTAATAAGTTTTAAGAAATAAAAGACAAGATTGAAAATACCTACAGGGACAAAGCAACATAATTAATAACCTAGCAGATTTGGAAAAAAAAAAAAAGAACAAAATTGAACTTTTGGAATGGAAAACACAACAATTGAAACTGAAACTCAAGGACAGACTCAGGAGATTAGATAGAGTTGAATAGAAAATTATTGAATTTTAACATAGGTGTGAAGCAATTATCAAAAAGAGAGAGTTGGAGAATAGAGTAATGAAAATAAGTGGTATGGAAAATAGAGTGATGTGTCAAATGAGTTCTAGATGGAGAAAAGAAAAGCAATGTAACAGACATAATTTGAAATTGTGATGGCTCAAGAATGTCCAATACTAGTAAAATATATTAACTGATTCAGCAAGTTAAAAAATATATTAATATCCAGCAAGTTAAAAAAAATCCACACCTTAGAAAGAGTAGCCAATATCTCAATGGAAACAATGGAAAGCATGAAAAAAGTCAAATAATTATTTGATATAATGAAAGAAAACAACTGCCAACCTTGACTTGTATACCTAGCACATTGTGTTTTTTTTAAGTAGGTAATGAAACAAAGTAATTTTGAGAAAGAGTCATTGAGTGTGCTACCAGCAGACATGTATTAAAGAAAATTCCAAAAAACAAACTTCTCAGATGGGAAATGTGTTTCAAAATGGAAGGCCTGCAATGTGTGAATGTATGAAAGTTGTTCGATAGATTTTTAAATATTAACAAGTTATTTGCATAAAACAAAATATAAGAAATTAGAAATTATATTATTCTTAACAATGGTATTTTAATTTTTAGTAATTAATAATTCATTGAAGATAACATTAAAATACATAACAAAATAACAATTTGAGAGAAGGATAAAGAGTTAAACTTCCTTAGCTTTCTTGCAAGAGTAACAATATTGATTAAAGTTGCACACCACTAAGTAAATTATTCATGTTGTAATTTCTAACACAATTGCTAAAAGAAAGAATGAAATGCTGAGTATAATGGGGAAAGCAAATAAGGACAAAAGTAAAATACTGAACAATAGTTATGAAAAAAAATAAATGGATAAAAAAACAAAAGCAGGACAGGAAGAGCAAAGAGATAACATTACTTCTAAATAACTATGCTCCAAAGATGGTCAGATAACATACTCAATTATTTGCACTTTTACAAGGGATATATCATAAATATGATATCAAAAACTGAAGGCAGAGGCATGTCCATGTTTTGTGGGACCTGAAACATACAATTTAGCAGACAGCTAAGAAAAATAATAAAAATTATCAATGTAACCTTAGGAGCAAAAATGCATACTTACAGAGAGTGAGAAATTAAAGATTTTAAACCTGTGTAAATACCACAAACATCAAAAATCAAGGGAAATAGCATATCATCATCTATATTATTATTATTGTATATTATAATTTATTTTCATATTATAGATAATAATTTATTCTTACTCTAGCATGATTGTTGTGATTATGAATAGTTTCAAAAATTAAATCTTTCAGCTTTACAACTCTTAATAATTATTGCCAATCTATAACTTTTGCTGCCATTGCTGTCACAGGCATGCTTCCTTCCAGGGGCTAAGCCCTCAGAGAACTCCAGCCCTTTGTCTATGTCCTGGTCCCCTTCCCTCCCCTGAGGCTAGCTTTGAAGCCTGGGTCTGATTGGTCCCCAAGCAGCAACTTGGCAGGGTCTAATTCAGATGGTTAGTCTTATGGTGCCAATGCTCAAAGAAGCCTATTCAGGGGCAGGTTGTCACTGGAGACCAGAATAATAGGCACCTATCAGTAGGAGCCCTACAGCTGGCCACGAACCTGAATACCACCTCAGCATTTAGAGGCTGAACCCAGGTCAGGCAAGCACTCCATACTTCTGGCAGAGGGTAGAGGATAAGATTTCTCCCTGTGTCTGCAGGGGAGACCATGCAAAGCTTAGATTTCTCACGGTAAATCCCTATTTAATTGAAAGTAAGGTGGAAAATATCCCATTCCAATACTAACCAGAGAAAGCTGTTGTTCCTCTATTAACATCAGACAAAATGGACTAAAGGCGAAAAAGGAAAAGAGGTTTACTTTATAATGATCAAAAGTTTAATTTATCAGCAAGCTGTACCAATTTAAAATTTGTATGTACCCAATGACATCATCTTAAAATATATGCAACCAACATTGAGAAACCTATAAGGAATAACAGACAAATCTACAACCATAGCAATTGCTAGACCAAGTATCCAAAATATTAGTAAGAATAGGAAAGTTGAGCAACATGATTAACAAAGTTAACCTAAACTGCACAATACACATTCTTTCCCATTACATACATAACATGGCCCATTCAAATCATGGCCCACATATACCAGATCATAAAGAAAAATTCCACATAGTCCATGTACTTTACAACAATGTTCTGAAGGTACTACCTGCCTTGTTTACTTCCAACCTCTCCATCACACATACACACACACTTAATCACCTTTTTTCATCATACCCCCAAAATCGTGGTTTTAAGAGAGGAAACTGCTAGCTCTGAAAAAGGTAGAAGTGTCCAGAAAAGTATCTGACCCAAGAAAATCTATTACTTACCTATTCCTTTATTGAAATCATTTATATTATTTGTTGGAGGAGCTAATCTACCTTAGAATAATTTCTGTAAAAGAAAAAAAATCATGTACACTCTAATGCTAATACTTAAGATAGGAAATGGTAACAGACATCATAGGGGCCTGAAAGTACATTATTTTTCAGTTCAGCTGTTCAGAATCCTAGCTGTGATCTAGTTATTCTCTGAGACCATTGCCCCAGGCATTGATAGCATTCCTGGAAAACCTTCCCACAACCCCACTTCAAATCTACTGCTGCTTGAAACTGCCAACTGTTTCATTTTAAAGATCCTAGTGATGTTAAAACTGCATCTATTAGAGAGGGAATAATTGGTAAAAATCCCCAAGGGTAATGGCTGGGAGAAAACTGTCACTGGTGATAGCAGGGAATTACACCAAAATGCCAATGAATTTTCTGATTGATGGAACTGAGATATGACTGAAGTTTATTACCTAAGGACGTTGATAACTGGATAATAAAAGAGGACCATGGCACAAGCACTCACACATGTACACACATCAAGGGAAAAAAACATATTTAAAAGCAATTTCTCTGCTTTTTAAGTTATACGTCACGTTGGACAGATTAAATCAGATTTTGGCATCAAGATCCCAACACCTTGTGAGAACAGTTACTGTTTTCCAGTTTCTTCTTTTCGCCTATCCTTAAATATTACTTTTTCAAGGATTAAAATACACTTATTTTAAACACTGTGGAAGGAAAGGAGTGTTCAAGAAATCCATGGGAAGAATATGGACATTATTAAAGGCAAAGAGTAAAAACCACAAAGTGGTTTTTATCCAACCATTCACTGGATGCCTCAACAAAAACAATGTACACCCTACACATTGTAACAACCTTCATTTCTTAAAAAGTACACACACACATACACAGCCAAAACATTACCTTGAGCAAAACTAACAGTAAAATTTGAAGTGCATTTAGTATTCTGTTTCAAGTACCTAATACAGTGACAGAACACTTTAAGGTAAATGATATATTCTTACTTGTAACGTTGATTGCTAGTTCTTGTTTTTGTAGATTTTAGTTTTTTAAAAAACAATTATATGATAGTACTAGGCTATTACACTAACAGTTAACTTCTTGATTATAAACATAACCTAAAAAAGTAAATACATTCATTTTTCTGCCAAGATTCCATAAGTAATACTGACATTAACAGAGTAAAGTAATACATCTTTGTTCATAGTATATTGCAGGCTTTCAAATAATATATTTACACTGAATTTTATTTTTGACAGTGAAAGTAAACTAGAATGTCTGGTAGATTACCAGTGTTGGACTGTTTTATCCCAGAGATTCACTCAGGACCCTTCTAAAATCACTTCTTATTCCCCTCCTTCGTGAGTTTTGTTGTCAATAACTCAAATTGCCCCACTCTGAAGTCTAGCACTGCTAAGGAACAAATCATGAAATGACAAATGTCATTCATCAACTTGATAATTCCTACTCAACTGTCAGTATTTTCTGAAGAAAGGTAATTCTGAAACTCTTTTGTAAATGGACACCTTTCCTTAGACTAAAAAAACAAAAATAGAGCCGTTCCTTTAGAATTCTAGATCATATTTTCTTATGTAAGGCTATATCACACTTTTTTCTTATTCTTTAATGATCTTACTCTCTTCCTCTATTCTTCCTTCTTGTGAAAGTTTATGAGGACGAACATATCCACAGGCATCCTATTCTCTCAGTCTTCCACTATTCAGTGAGCTGACTTCTCACTTCTCAGATTCCTGGGTACCAGGCTGAGAACCAAAAATATGGAGTGACTGGAAAGCTCCATGATTGTGTTGATGTCCTGTGATACCTCTCTAGATATTGTCACCTTGAATGTGTACATTACTAGAGAATTTAAGAACTGGACTGGACTGGTAAATGTTATTTTCTTTTTTTTCCAAATTCTTTCCTCTAAGTACCTTAATACTGGGGGTGCTTTTACATCTACAAAAATATATATATTGACTAACAATATTATGTAGAAATGAGAATGAACAAATAGCAACCACATTAAAGTAGATTAATCTCACTAAATTTTTTGAATAAAAAACATATTCAAAAGATAATACTATATATCTTTACCTATAAAAAGTTTTTTTAAAGTAAACTAAACTAAACTGATCTCTACTGTTAAAAATGAGGAATTACCCATGAGGGCAGGTTATAACTAAAAGAAGGCATCAGGTGGGCATCAGGAAAGCAGAAAATATTCTATTTCTTGATCTGGGTACTGGTTACATTCTAATGGCATTTATTTCAATTAAATAAAGTTAATTTTACAATTAATTTTTACAATACAATTTTCCAGAAATACTCTGCTTGCAACTAGGTACTTCAGGAACTGAATTAATTTTTTCTGGTTACTGGGATGCCCTTTATTAAAAACGTGAGTCAACAACACTTATTTTTAATGAGAGATGCCATTATTTTGAAAAAGTTTTCAAATCCCTAAGGGCTAAATAACTAATTTGGAAAACCAAGTTCAGCATCTTAATTTTTTACAAAGATAGTATAGTTTGGTGCTGATGCAAATGCTGTGGCACATGATAAAGCACACAAGTCTGGAAATATCAAGCAAAGAAGAGTAATTAGGTTCCCTTGGTAGCCAATGATATTTGAATGACTATACTTGCCAAAACCTTCTCTCAGTTTTTGTTACTTCAGATGTCCTAATGATATCTATTCAGCAGTTGAATAGTTGGGTTCTTAATAGGAAAAATATAAACAGAGGCTTTTATGTTTGAAAAGAAACAAGAGTAAATTACTGTTACATCAATTACAAGTAATTCCAGATTTACAATAGAAAAACTAGAATAGACGTCATGGTTTTTGTAAGTAATGGACAAGAATAATATTTGTGTACTTAGCTACATTTTTTCCTATTGTAAAAAAAAGTCAGGGAAAGCATTTTTAATGTTTTCTATTTAACACAATGTAATAGGGATGCATTTAACATCAATTTTCTGTTCTTTACTGTAGGTGACATTTCAAACGAATATGACAGATTATTTCTCACACACGAGAAAGCTAGATGATCATTTACTCGTAGAAGAAAGCCAGAAGAAGATGTTTTTTAAAGAGGCATTACTGCAAAAATGATACATGTAGTCTTAGCAGAGGCTACATATTCTTGGTCTTTCTCTCTTAGGAAATAGAACTTTTCAATGTCATTTGCGCAAACTTAACTACTGAGCATAACTATTTACCTTTCCATTCCCTCCTCAAGAAAATGAGAGCACTGGATATGAAAGTGCTCTGCTGGATTCTTCATTAGAATCTTGTCCTCTGCTCTATTTTATAGGATCACTCAATTTTTACTCCTAATTCCAGAGCTTTTCCCCAGAATCTTTGCCATCTTTCTGCTCTGTCAACTGGAGGCCCTCCCTATGTTTCCCACAGAACATAAAATGTACCACTGCTTCCAGAACCTGGCTTTATAGCAGATGACCAGCATTCACTATCTGTTCAAGAAACTCCACATCAGGTGTCTCATTTCTGGAATGGTGATGTGAGGATCTTCATGGACCCTCTCCCCAGTGAAATGACCATAACTGGTGAAAATTATTAAAAATATGCAACCATTTGAAGTCTTTGAAAAATGTCATTGGCACAAGAGGGAAGAGATATGGGAACATATGTATATGTATAACTGATTCACTTTGTTATAAAGCAGAAACTAACACACCATTGTAAAGCAATTATACTCCAATAAAGATGTTAAAAAAAAAAAAAGAAAAATGTCATCAGGTGCACAGTAAGTAGAGAAACATTTATTTAAGAAAATCTATTAAATCTCTCTAAGAACTGAAAAGGGATATGGCATTTCAGCCATGACCCACCCACTTCCACCTGTGTTCACCATGATGGAACCTCTACTCCAAATTGATTCATTTTCCCTGAGTAGTTATGGATTTCAACTTCCATGACTCATTTTTATATCTCATCAGACAAAATCTACATTTGACAGTGGTCCATTCATAGGCCTAAAGAAAGAAAAGCTGGAAGGGTTTGTCATTATCACTAGGTAAAAGGATATTACAGGTTGAAACTTATGTGTCATCTGGGATTATAGGCAATGACTATATTTAAAAATTGATTCAAGTTGCATGATTGTTTTCCCATTAGAGATCTTGCTTGGAGGGAGGCTCCATTAGACTGGCACCTACTATAAGCCAAGGTAAGAGAATAATAATACCACAAGAAATCTTGTCCCCAAGAGGTTTGGAGATTGAGATAAAGAATATAAGAAGTACATAGTTACACAATTACATACATCCATTTACATGCGAGAAAAAAAAATTACTGCAGTGTAAATCATAGGTTCCATTTGGGACCTTGAAAATTCACATACATGTCTGGAAATTGTGGAAATATGACATATTGATGATGGAAATTATAGTATAAAGATGTGATTTTCACTATAGATAATTGTGTCATCAAAGATTCTAGGATGAGAAAACAGTGTTTTGCAATAGTCCCAAGCAAACAGCATTGATTAAAAATGTTAATGAGCTCAAGGAAAACAGAGTACTTCTTTCCTCTCTACCCCTTTTCTTCATGTTCCACACTGCTGTGTTTCCATGGTTTGCTTGATGAATCCATCCATCCATCCATCCGTCCATCCATCCATCCATTCATCCATTCATCCATCAATGACTACAGAACTATAAGATCCATGAGGCTAAGAACATTTTCTGTTTTATTTGCCACTGAATACCCAACCTTAAACAAAATGTATGTTTTATAGGCTGTGCACAATTAGTATTTAATGACTTTGTCTGCAAACTGTATTATCTAACCAAATTGTACACTTCCAAGAAGAAATACACATCAGTGTGACAACAAGACATTTGTTAAATATATGACAAAATGATTTCTATTATACATGTAGTTCTAAATGGATAATATTCTAGGTTCTTAATCTCAGTTTTCACTCGTAAGAATACATCGTGAGTACAGTCAGTCATCCCCAAATCAGGGGTAATTTTCTGTTACAGAAGGAATAATTAGCTGTATATTTTTTGGTCTTGAAAAAATTTAATTGGGGTCACTGATATCTCTGTATTCTATGTCCAAAGACTTCTTGTCAAAACAATCAAGTGGCAAAACAGATCACAGATAAATTAATATATCTATAACTGTGAAGATAAAACATGGTAAAATTTTCCATATGATATCAATAAAACATAGCAGTACAAATATTTTTATATGAAACTCCATTACAGCTCTAACAACTGACTTTTTGTTTACAAAGAGTTTCTCTAATATATTTCATTACACAGTATTGGGTCCAGGAAATATTTTTTTAAGTCTCTGGAATTTAAGACTAATGATTAAAGTCATTTTAAATTGAGTTATTTCCCCAGTGCCTTGGAAAAGCGTGAGATTAGGGTGTCTTTTCACAAAAAATAAATCAGTAGGACAAATACTGTTGATTGCCTAATTATTGACTGAATAATCCCTAAATTTGGAATGAAATCAAGAGCTATAGTTGCAGGATCACAGGCACTGCAATGTAATAGATTCTAAAAACACATTATTTTGGAGATGACTTAAATGCAAAGTTAAGTAAAGCACTGGATGAAAATGCCAGGATGAAGTATTTACATGGATTGAGTGTGAACTTACCAATAGCAAGGTTTATTTCCCTTATTCTTCTGCTAAATCACTATTGCTTTGTGCCAATGAACAATTAATTTCCCATTTGGTAGCCTTCTTATCTACAACATTAAAAACATTAAAGCCTATCTAATTCTCACTTATTTTATTATCCCGACAGTACCCATGTATAAAGGGAGCAAAGTCAATTTCTATTTAATCTGGGCTGTTGTAAATAAATACAAACCCTTGCTTGACAAGCAATCTAGACATCCCTGTCTCTTGCAGACACTATAAAATCCTCATTCTCAGTGGCTCGCAGGAATTAGAAGTATCATATGACAAACTGCAGGTTTGCAGGAAGATGAGGTTCAATTACAATAAATGTAAAATCTACCACCTAAGAGACAGGATATAAGCAGAAAACATGACTCAAGGGAACACTGTCTAAGAATCAAAGTATAACAAGTCATAAAAGTAGTAAGTACTATTATCAAAAGAACAAAAAGTCATCTTTTGAATTAAGGTTTTTTACAAGGCTATCAAATCAAGATACTCAGTTCTTGTTTTAATTCTAAAGTAAAAAAAAAAAAAAAATCCCTTGCCCTGACTCTTGTAAATATTTTTATGGATAATATTTAACACCAACTACTTAAAAACAAACAACAACCCTATTTTTTATGCAATTAAATGATGAATAATCTTTCTGATGGGGGTAATCAATATGCCCAAACTGCAAAATGATTGACCTTTGAAATAGCACATCCTTTCTTTTATTTTATGCTTTAGTAACCAAGGCTAGCTCATTTTTGGTGAGGTGCTTTCCTCGCAATATGCCTTTCTTTTCTAATAGTACTAATGAAACCAGTGGAGGAGAGTGTAGAGAGTGGGAAATAAAACTCTTGATTTAAGAACAAAGGTCTCAATTAAGGCACAAACTACTAAGATACTGGTTGCAACACACATGCAAAATAATCATTGTTCTCAGTAACTCCAAAGCATGGATGTTAAAGGTTCTAGATAAAAATTCACTGTGCGTCAAGGGATCTTGAAAAAGAAGTAAAGTATTTGTAAATATATAGTGTAAGTATATGTAAGTAAGTGTATAGTGCAAGTAAAGCACTATTCTATTTGTTTCCTAAATGAATTTAAATTTTTCACAGCTTCTTTTTCAGATGAAGTTCTTATTACATTCATTTTTAACATATCTAAAAACATATGGTAGCTGAGATCCTTGAGCTCATAATTGACTTTTGAAAACAAATTAAAGTAGAAATGCCTTCTGCGTAGCTCTATATAGGCTAGTGTAATTAATGTTAACTATAGAAGTACAATATAAATTGAAAATTTGAACTTCCTATTCTTCATGATCCTTTCATTGCTTTAGGAACAAAAATACCTTAGAGCTAAACTGGGGACCCTGGGATAGACTGACTAATGTGTGGTATTTAATATGGCATATGGATTCCTCTAGATGGAACTGGAAATCAGACTATTCCAACAATTTAAAGAGCATAAGTTTTCCCTAATATAATCTTTGAGGATTATGATTTCTCTTAAAATTAAATCTTATTTACAAAAGCAGTTCCACCTTGTTGTAAAGAAACATAAAAAATTAGTTATTTCCTGCACACGTGTGTACGTGCATACGTGTGTATGGAAAGAGAGAGAGAGAGAAAGAGAGAGAGGTTCAGCTCAGGTAACACTGGGCTACCGACCACCGGACTCCGTGACATTTCCTGATCTCAGCAGATGTGCTTCCTAGGAACTCTTGAACATGCTGGCCCCTCTTTCTGGACTGCTCTTCACCACCTTGTTCTTTCACTTTTATCTCTGGTGATTACCTCTGGTGAAATGCCACCTTAGCAATGAGACCTTCCTTCCCTGACCACCATATTAAACATTTCAGCTGACCTTCTCCATGCCTCACTCACTCACCTACTTTCTCTGTTTTATCTTTCTCCAGAGCACTTCCATCACAGGGTTAATTTAATGTTTATTTTTTATTTATTTACTGTTATCTGTCTTCCTCTTATTGGAACACTACTGCGTAAACCCCATGAAGGTAACTTTTTTTGAAGAAAACATCTTCAGAGCTAACACTACAGTTTGGCACATTCCATAACTATATTTGAATGAACCGTGTCCATCTTATTTGATCAATGTTGTTATTGTAGAACCGTAGTTCGTATGTGAAGAGCTCCTATAACTCTCCCCACCTTCTCTGCATTTGACACAGATCTTTGCTTACGCTTTAGCATTTTTGGATCATTTGCTCCTTATCCAAACTACAGCTCCCTTCTTCATTGCCTTCTTGTATCAGCACAGGCATTTTCCTTTGAGTTCTCTCCTATAATCCATGCGCTGTGATACTTGATCATCTGCAATCACTGCTAGTATGTTTTCCTTGAAGTGCTACCCTTTTCAACATCAATAAATTCACACTCAATTGTTGCTACAGATCATTTGCTGCTTTTCTCCCTGACATTTCAGCTATTTATCAAACACTTCTTCATTTTCATTTCGCACCTCTTTTTGTGATCAGAGATGAGGTGTGAGAGGATAACGTGATAAATACACAGCACAAGTGAAATCCTAGGGAAGTGGCAATTTGAATTGACATTACCATCTGACCATATGTCTGTCACCCTAGAGAACATTGGTTTCTCGAATTTTCACTCAATAACGCAATCAATTTGGTTTGTAAGGAGCCAGTCTAGAAAGTTCCAAATGTATTTCATAATATTTAAATATATTGTGTGCAAGGTCAAGCTGAGCAAAACCCAATGAATGCATTGATCCTTTCCAATTCACTTCTCTCCCATTACATTCTGATCAATAAACACTTTTCTCACTCTAACTTTGAAATCCTCTCTAAAGAGAAGCACATAATTTTTGGAGTAGTTTCAAGAAGGTCTTGTAATTAATTTCAGAATTCTTCAATTTTATCTTCCTTAGCTTCTGGAGTTTGGGTATAAGTTTGAATGACATTGAGAAAGGCTGATAAGCTGGACCACATTTCATTGGATTACAGGACACTTAAGAAAGATAGTCATTTTGGTCCCAGGGTCTTTTTATTCTATTTTTTTTCTCTCATTCACATATATGTAATTATTTGTCAAATGTTATTAAGTGAGAATCATGAGTCTACAGATTTGTTGAAAAAGTATTATGCCAGTAGCTCTCTCTCCTATACCATCAAACAGTGTCCTTTAGCTTTGGGGATGCTAATTCCCAATGTTACCACATTTGCAAGATGTTTCTAAACCAATTACTCTCTCACATACAAAAAGCAACAACTTACTCTGTGCTGGGTTTGCTAAAATCTCTTCTTGTTCAATTTTCATTTTTAAATGTCCTCCAACAACTTTTGAATGATACCACTCTGACTCTCAGGGATTTCTTTTATGACTAAACAAACTGTGACTATGGTTATGTGTTCACTTCACTTCCAAGTATTTCAAGGACCCCATGAATGTAGACCAATATGTTTTAAGATGTGGGGATATAATTATTATACAACATGGGTGTTCACAAAGAGCTTATGAAATAGCCAAGGAGATGTTTATAAAGAAAGAAAAAAAGGCAGCAATTAAAGCTAGGGTATGCAAATGTCCAATAAGGGATTCATTCTACTAGGTGCTATAAGAGTTCACAGGGAGGGATCACTAAATGGGCAATTTCAAATAATTTTTGAGTTACACAAGGGGCCAAGCAAAGTGAGAAGAACATCCAGATGTTCTTCTCATTGGAAGCCAAGGGGCTAGTCTGGCATAAGTGTAAGAGCCGAGGTAGATGAGTAGTTTTTGAAGAGCTGCAATTGAATAGAGAGAAAGGAATAACATGAACACTGCAGGAAGATAGGGGAAAGCGCAATAGGAATGTTATTTATGTTTTGTGCAGAAGGCAATAAACTAGTATATTCACATATGCAACCACTGCTCCTAAGTCTACTCTTGCATTTTTCTCAGAATGGCACTTTTGACCTTCCTTCTATGAAACACACAAGGAGGATGTCTGTGTGAAAGAGCAGTCAGGCAATAACATCAAAGCCCAACAGGGTGAGGAAGGCATCCCCACTGAGGGGTGACCAGACATTTGTTATAAGAGCTCAGGCAAGGTGAGGAGGGTGTCCATACAGGAGAGGCAGCTCAGCAAAGGGTATTAGAGCCCATGTGGTAGGAGAGCAATTGGTAACAGTGATAGAAGATTGGTTATATGGAGAAGAATACAGGTAAATAAATATATTAAGACAAGTAGAAGGCAAGGTTCTCATTGTTAGAGAAGCGAGGTACAATGATTGAAATAGAGAAAACAGAAATGAAATATTTGTTGTTGGAATACTGATGGGAACTCATGGTTTTCTATATACCTACCAATAAATAAATATGGACACATAAATATATATGTAAAGGATAGGGGTGTATGTGTATGTATAATGTATAAACATAAATATATTCTCCAGTTATATCCGCTAAGAGGGCCTGGGAACTGTTACACCTAATATGTAGATACTGGTTATATCGATTTCTTTTTTTTTTTTTAATTGGGGTATAGGTGCTTACAATGTTGTGTTAGTTTCTACTGTGCAGCAAAGTGGAGTTCCCTGTGCTATGCAGCAGGTTCTCATTAGTTATCTATTTTATACATATTAGTGTATATATGTCAATCCTAATCTCCCAATTCATCCCCCCTCCCTTTTCCCCTCTTGGTGTCCATACGTTTGTTCTCTACGTCTGTGTCTCTATTTCTGCCTTGCAAACTGGTTCATCTGTACCATTTTTCTAGATTCCACATATATGTGTTAATATACGATATTTGTTTTTCTCTTTCTGACTTACTTCACTCTGTATGACAGTCTCTAGGTCCATCCACTTCTCTACATGGTTTCTAAATATTATTTTCCATTAAAACGAATCAGCCTTTCTGAAGAAACGGCTGACTCCATAATTGGGACAACATAAGATGTATAAGCATAAGATGAGCTTGCATCTTGTTTTGTCAGAAAGCAAGGAAGTGCTTAAAAATGATGGCAACATGCCAAAAGATCATAGGAGCCAGCATAAAGGGGCTTCCACTGGCCAAATCTGGGACAATTTGATAACCAATATAAACAGTGGTAGGAACATATGATAATCCATTGAATAAAACAGGAAACAAAGTATCTACAGTATAATTAATTAATTAAAATATTGATGAGGAATATTTACATCGCTTCAAATACTGATTGATTCCAAAGGCAAAATTAGTAACTTGACAGTGGAGAAGCCTGATATATGAGACCTTAATCAAATGATCAAAACATACACCACCAATAATGGAACAAGTCAAAATTATGTACTACCTAGAAAAAATAAAGAACAAAAAAATTTATATAAAAGTTTAAAAACAGAACAAACAAAAGAAAAAATTATGTGCTACCCAATCAGAAGCAATAAGAATCACATAGCATCCCTTCTGCGATATTCCTGCCAAGGATACATAACTTGAATCTAATTATGAGGAACACCAGATAAACCCAAACAGAGATATTTCACAAAATATTAGGCTTTAATCTTAAAAAGTATCAAAGTCATGAGAATCAAAGAAACACCAAATAACTATTCAAGAGAGAAGAAACCTAAAGACACATAGCGAGTAAAGTAACACATGATTCCAAACTAGATCCTTTCCTTATAGGGGATGCTACTGGGAAATCTTGCAGAACTTCAATGGGGTGTGAGCCTCATACTGCAGGTGGTAGTAATATATCACCATTAATTTCTTTATTCTGAAGTGCTCTATGCAATATGTAGGAGAATGCCCTTGTATGTGCGGAGGGCATACTAACGTGTTTGGGGGTGGCAGGGCATTATATAGGAAAATTACTCTCAGATGGTTTGGGTAAAATAAGTCTTTACTATATTTACAAATTTATTTGTAAATTTGATATTGTTTCAAAAAAAATAATGTATTTTGAAGATTGTTACATTATAAAGGGAAGGAAAAAAAAGGAATAAAGCTTTCAATAGGATCACTCCACAAATGAAAAATATGGTTTAAAAAACAAATATTTCAGGATTTTGGATGCAAATTAAATTTTTTTAAAGTCAATTTAATTGTGAAAAAAAAGAACACATCTCCATTTTTATGGCTGAAGATTTTAACAGTTGGCTCAAGAAGCAAGGAGGAAGAGAGTTAAAGGCAACAGCTGACTAAAGGCAGTGGGTATGAGATGGCGCACGTGAAAGCAGCAGGCTGAAGATACCTCCCCTCCTTCATATGTAGCCAGTGGTTAATCTTGAAAGTTCAGTCCCAGGACAACAGGCACTATTATGTCTAGTGATGCAGCTAAGTAGAATCATTTAACTATAGGACTGAAGTAGTGTTTATGTTAGATTTTTTAATTTGTACATTTTTCACTTAAAAAAAAAACTACATGGTATTTTTGTTCACACACCCATATAGTTTGGGAGATGCATAAATAGAATTTTTATTGTTGAATTAGGATTAGTTACTACTGATATTTGGGCTAGCTTTGAATGGCTTAGACTAGATAAATTGATCAATAATAAAGTTTAACCATTCCTGATTATTTTATAGAAGTCTGTAAGACGATTAGGTATATAGAACAGTTTATGTCCTATTTATTTCAGTGTATTGTGGAAGAAGAGAAAGGAGATTTTTAAAATCAGGACATTTATTATGCACAAGTCATTATGACATTAATACTTTTCTTTGATAAAACTGTAAGAGCAGGGTTTTTTTTTATGTTTCACAGAATATATGAAACGGTCAAATTAAGTTATTTTGTTATTGGTTGTCACACATCTGAAGTTTACTAAATTATTGACTTACTACCCCTTCATAAGTCATTATTCTATTACAAATCAAGTTTCAATGAGTCTCATCATTGTATTTACTGAGCTGTGTGAAGGAAAATACCATACACAGCAATGCACGGAGGAACTAAAGTTCAAGAAATTTAATGACACTTTCTTGTCTCAGCAGTCACACCACCAACAGAGTTCAGTTGTCTGAATTTAGTAATTGATTCTCCAAACCTTATGACATTTCTCTCTTTCCCCCATGAGTTTTTCTATTGACATACAAAAATTTGTTTCTTGTATTTATTGAGTACTTACAATAAGCAAAATACTTTGTGATGGAGTATGATGATATAAAATCCATAAGAGATAGATCATGCTCTAA
Organism: Lipotes vexillifer; assembly: GCF_000442215.2. Taxonomy (NCBI): domain Eukaryota; kingdom Metazoa; phylum Chordata; class Mammalia; order Artiodactyla; family Lipotidae; genus Lipotes; species Lipotes vexillifer. The sequence continues at coordinate 623,468 of NW_006777084.1, read as the reverse complement.
ATACCTTGAGAAAAACAACGCTACTGAAATCTAGCTAAGAATAGATTGTTTTCAGATGACAGAATTCACCATAGTCACATGGCACATAGGTTGGATCTTAAAGAATAGATAGGATGTTAACATATGAAGTTCAGAGAGAATGTTATCCTAAGGGATGGAAATAATAAGATTAAGAAAATTAAATTGGAAAAAAAATGGTCAGCCATAGTGAGGGAAGAATTTGTACGTCAGTTTGATTGGCAGGGTGCATGAGAGACCAGTAAGAACTATGTCCAGAAAGTTATATTCTGATCAGATTTAGAAGGGTGTTGAATGCTAAATTAGGAAGTTTGGATTTATTCTCAAGACTCTGGGAAGCATTGGAGTGACACAATCTGTCCTATTTCAGAAGAATCAACTGAGCAGCTATAAAATACTTGAGGAGAAGTTAATACACTAGATGAAGAGAACAGTTGGAAACTACTGCAATAGTCCAAGTGTGAGATACTAAGCTAAATTATAAACATTGTTTGATAAAGAGGATGCATCAAATGAAACATGTCACAAAGATAAGATAGAGGGCTTCCCTAGTGGCGCAGTGGTTGAGAGTCTGCCTGCCGATGCAGGGGACGCGGGTTCGTGCCCCGGTCTGGGAGGATCCCACATGCCGCGGAGCGGCTGGGCCCGTGAGCCGTGGCCACTGAGCCTGCGCATCTGGAGCCTGTGCTCCGTAACGGGAGAGGCCACAACAGTGAGAGGCCCGCATACCGCAAAAAAATAATAATATTAAAATTAAAAAAATAAAAACACTAATATCAGAATTTCACAAGGATATTTTTTATTTCAAGAAGAACATTTCTGGATTTTTGTTATTGTATTTTTTTTTCATTTTGAATAATACTTGGCACAGTGTAGATGCTTGATAAAATGAAAACTGAATTGATAAACTTATTAATTGTGGAAAAGATCTTTTCCCATAATGGAAGGATCAGGGAAGGCAGATTGTAAAGCCTCACAAATAGTTTATATTTATTAGGAAACTACTGAAACTCTAATTTACATAGAAATAGAACATGGAAATTAGAAACATAGAAATTAGAAAAAAAATTCTATGTGTTCTAACTATGTTTCCATGAGAGATTCAGTTTATTTTCATTACTGTGGATTCCATATTTGTGAATAAGCCTACTCATTAAAATGTATTTGTAACCTTGATATCAACACTGCTAACAGTTTCCTTGTCATTGATGGACATGTACACAAGCAGAGCAGCAAAAAATTTGAGGAACCCAATACTCCAGTTCTCAGCAGAGGTGGAACAAGACCCAGCTCTGCCCTCATGTTTCAAGCCCATAATGTAAACCAGCATCCTTTCTGCAGTCTATTTAGTGACACATCTGTCACATTTTTGTGTTTGTTTGTGGTTTTGCTATTTAAGATGGTCCCCATGCATAGTGCTGAAGTGTGGTCTAGCCTTCCTAAATGCAAGAAGGTTGTGGTGTGCCTCACAGAGAAAATATATGTGTTGGATAAGCTCTGTTCAGGCATGAGTGCTATTGGCCATGAGGTCAATGCTAATGAATAATGAATATAAAGTAAGATGTCTCTAAATAGTGACACACAAAACAAGTTTATGTACAGATCCTTCCCTGAAAATGTTGTCATTAGAGGCTCACAGGAAACGAACTCAGTGTCTACTAATTCAATGTTCATGGTGACTTCACAGAATATAACTATTGCAAACAGTAATAACTGACTGTGAGTTGGTATGGAAGCCCCAGGTTTAAAGGAAGGGAAGCAGAAAAATCATTAACACAATTAAAGAACTCTCCATCTCACCCTGGTACTGCTGATTTTGACGGATAAGGAATGATGAGCTTCCACTGGTCAAAGAAATCTGAAAACATAGCTTTAACTCAGGTGGAAGCAAAAGAATAGAGTCCTCTCCTTCCTTCCTCCCTCCCTCCCTCTTTCTTTTTTCTTTCCTTTCTTTCTTTCTCTCTTTCCTTCCTCCCTCCCTTCCTTCCTTTCCTTTCTTTTTCTTTCTTCTTTCTTTCTTTCCTTCCTTCCTTCTTTCTCTCTCCTTCCTCCCTCCCTCCCTCCCTCTTTCATTTTTCTTTTCTTTCTTTCTTTCTTTCCTTCCTTCTTTTCCTCTCTCTCCTTCTTCCCTTCCTTCCTTTCTTCCTTCCTTCTTTCTTTCCTCTATCTCTCTTTCTTTTTCAATTTTAGAGCAAATTTACATTCTTTGTAGTTCCACAGTGATGTGAACAATATTTGGTCTTTGCTATGAAAACAAATACAGTCATTTTTATCAAAAAGAGATGCTTGCAGACTGGCTTCACCTTTTCCTGCCTTCTCCTTGTGGAAAGAGGAAAAAATGTTGCAAATTATAACAGCTCTGCTGGATGGAAATGGCAGGTTTGGGCAGTGAGGAGATCTGTTGTTTCCTGGGAGAGTTCAAGTGTTTTTGTTCACCGTTGTGGACTAAGGTGCCTGTATGTGACACATGTAAGGGGAGGTATATGGAGAAAGAGGTGCATGAGGGGCTATGGGGGCAGAAAAAAGGAAAATAAAGAAATGATACATGATTTTATGATATGTACAAACTTTAAAAAATTACAGATATTCCTATTAGATAAATATCTCATTTCTGAATATATCAGGGAGTATATCTGATTTAAGGGAAATAATGACACCTTTTCTTTGTGCATGTATATACATGTTCATATATCTATATATGTTTATGTATGTATGTGTTTGAGGTACCATTAAACACAAAAAATGGGGCTTCCCTGGTGGCGCAGTGGCTGAGAATCTGCCTGCCAATGAAGGGGACACGGGTTCGAGACCTGGTCTGGGAAGATCCCACATGCCACAGGGCAACTGGGCCCTTGAGCCACAACTACTGAGCCTGCGCATCTGGAGCCTGTGCTCCCCAACAAGAGAGGCTGCAACAGTGAGAGGCCTGCGCACCGCAATGAAGAGTGGCCCCTGCTTGCCGCAACTAGAGAAAGCCCTTGCACAGAAACGAAGACCCAACACAGCCAAAAATAAATAAATAAAAATAAATAAATTTAAAAACAAAACAAAAACAAAAACAAAAAAACACAAAAAATGTACAGATCCTAAATATTCATTTGGGTAAGTTTCATTGATTGCACACATCCAGGTAACCACTCTGTCCTAACAAGTAAAAAAGCTGAACAGACTGAAAAATCAACAACTTTCTTTAGAAAAGGGAAGACACAGGGCAGACCACTGCCCCTAAGAGGAAAGAGACAGACAGACTAATACAGGGAGTCACAGCTTACAAGAGCAGAGACCCATGAGCAGAAATTGCCTCAGGAACCAGTGCTGGGGTGGGAAAACCTGAATTATAATTGACAAATTATGTGGACAATTGTGAGAGTTAAACTCCAAGGGGACCCTCAACAATACTGTGAGACTGACCTCTAGAAGCTCAATGAGGTTTCCTTAGTAAATATGAGAGAAAAGTCCTCACATGCTTCTGGCAGGAAGAGGGGGAAAGGAACCATTTTGAAATACACAAGAGCACTCTGATTGTCATAACAAGCCTGCCCTCAAGGGAAACTAGTTAACTAGTTAACCAGATCCTAACCTGCTGAGGTATTATCAGAGTCTAACTGACCTGAGGAAGGGAAATATGTAACTCCAGCTGGCTCTAGCCTTCCATGTAGAGAAGGGGAATATGCAACTCCTTCCCACTCTAGCCATCATGCCCCACTGAAGGGGGGAAGGGAAAAATAAATAAATAAAACTGAGAAACACTTGTGAAGTTCATAGTCCAGAGGCACAGGCTCACTAAAAGACTGAGAACTAATCACAGGACTATAGAATGCTTTCTCTTCCCCCCCCCCACACCTTACCACGTGTACCCACACCTTACCACATTTCTAAAGGCCTATTTATAGCAGTTCCTTTTAGCCAGTACATTGTCTCAGGTTATCAAGAAAATATTACAAGGCATACCAAAAAGAAAAAACACAATTTGAAATGATGGAGCAAGCATCAGAACAAGACATGGCAGAGCTGTTGGAATTATCAGACTGGAAATTGAAAACAACTATGATTAACATGCTAAGAGCTCTCATGGGTAAGTTAGCATGCAAGAATGTACAATGTAAGCAGAGAGTTGGAAATCCTAAAAGTAAATCCCCCCACCCCCTCAAATGCCAGAAATCAAAAACACTGTAGCAGAATGAGGGATACCTTTGATGAGCTTATTAGTAGACTAGAAATGGCTGAGTAAAGAATCTGAGCTACAGGATATAGCAATAGAATCCTCAAAAACTAAAAAGCAAAGGGAAAAACTACTGTAAAAATAAAACAGCAGAACATCCAACGACTGTGGGACTACTACAAAAGGTGTCACATATATTTCAAGCAATGATGACTAATAATCTCCACAAATTAAAGCCAGGCACCAAACCATAAATTCAGGAAGTTCAGAGAACTTCAAGTAGCATAAATGCCAAAAAACACCTAGGCATATCATGTTCAAACTACAAAAAACCAAAGATAAAGAAATAATCCTGAAAGAAGTCAGAGGGAAAAAAACAGCTTATCTATAGAGGAACAAAGATAAGGATTACACCTGACTTGCCCACAGAAACCATGGAAGCAAGAAGAGAGTGGAGTGAAATTTTCAGTGTTGAGACAAAACCACTAACCTAGAATTCTGTACCCTACAAAAATATCCTTCAACAGTGAAGGAGAAATAAAGACTTTCTCAGGAATACAAAAATTGAGAAAATTTGTTGCCAGTAGACCTTGCAAGAAGTGTTAAAAGAAGTTCTTTATCGAGAAGGAAAATAACACAGGTCAGAAACTCGGAGCTATATAAAGTAAGGAAGAGCACTGAAGAGGAATAAGTAAAGGTAAAATAAAAACTTTTTTCTTAATTGATCTAACAGATAATTGTTTAACTGGATATCCTTGCCTTGATTCTTTTATAATTTCCATGTGCTTTTTGCTAAAATTTCCCATTTCTTTCTTCATATTTTTCACCTTTTCCATTTTTATCTTAGTAATTTGAATGTCTTTCACTAATAATTTGAACATCTAGGCCATCTCTGAATTTAACTGTTTTCTCTCTTGAGGACAGATCACATTTTCTTGCCTTTTCATGTGCTTCATAACCTTTTATTATATGCCTTAAGTTTTAATTAACGGAGCAGTAAATTCTGAAGTAAATAACATTTATCTCTGAAAAGTGGCCCTCCTCTTTTTCCCCCGTGCTGCTACATTGGTTGCTGAATCAATCTCCATCGGGTCCCTGAACAGCTATAATTTGACTAACTTCACCATTAGCTTTACATTTTTTTGTGGGCTGGATCATTATTTCCCTCTCAGGGGAACCTGGAATCTGAGTGAGATTCCAGGAAACTCCCTTTGCTTCACAGCTGAAACTCATAGTTGTGTGAGTGTGAAAAATCTCCCCAGGTTTTTAAGTCATGGAGAGTAGTAGGCTTTCGTTTCTAGCTGCACACTGCAGCTTGGGAAATTTCTTTCAGCTCTTACCCCTCCCACAATTTCCATAGCGACCACTCTGTGGAGTTTTAGAATGGCTTTGGAGTTGCTTATCTTAGCTTTCCTGTCCGGCCTTCAGTCTTTGGTAGGTGAAATTCCAAAGTGCCTGAAGGAAGGGTTTTCTCTCGGCTCTCTAGCCCTCCCTTCACCAGGAAAGACCTTAGAATGGGAAGAGCCTAGAATGTGTCTTATGGATCTCTCTTATCTCTTTCACCCTGTTCCTTGTCTTGGGGAAAAGGAGGTGCTTGCACTTGGGTGAAGCCCCACACTCGTCATGGGAGACCTTTCTCAGCTCCCTTTTTCTTACCTCTCTTGATAGACTTCTACCCAAATTATATACACACAGTTGGCCCTCTGTATCCCAAGGAACCAGCAGATACAGAGGAGGGCTGACTGTACTATACCATTTTATATAAGGCACTTGAGCATCCAGGGATTTAGGTTTGGGGTGAGGGTCCTAGAACCAATCCTCCAGATACCAAGGGACTACTATACTCACAAAGAAATGTCACTGAGTGACTGAAGACTAGTTCTGTTGGAGGAGCTCCTCTGACATCCAGTCTCACACACAAGCTCACAGGAGACTTAAATGTTTTTTAGTTGTTAGCTGGTTTCTACTCCCCCTTCACCCCTCCCTACCCGAAACCTAACAGTGGATTCCTGTTCCTTTTGCAGTTCTAGGAGGGCTGGGAGCCCTGTCTTTTTTAATGACAGGCTTACCACTTTCTGGAGTTTAGTTCATTTAGGACTGTTTGTGTCTTCAGCTCTGTGATGTGTTTTTTAAAACTACGTATTATAGTTTATCAACCTTTGTTTGATTGTTAGGATGGGACAGATGGTCAATTATACATTTCCATTTTCAAACTTAAAATGAAACTGGGTTTAAAAAAATTTTAAACATCAAAAGATTTCCTCTTTTAGGGTGCATTCATTATGAAATACCCTTCAAGCACTTTGAAAGGAGGTCTTGCAGGTACCATCTTCTTCCTTCACATCATTTCTTGAGGATCTACTCTATTAGTAGTTTTTACCTGGTGTTTACTTTTCCAGTGGATTTCTGCATCTCAGTCCCAGCTCCCTCAGCTGCTACTTTGTTTGGATTGCTAACTTGAAACTGGAATCGTGACAGACATAACCTCTAGGGTTCCCCTCAGCTTGCTAATTTGTAGTTTGTTTGTTACATACAAAACAAATGTCTGTTCCTTGAACATTAACTCAGGTTTCAGAACCTTGTTATGAAAGCTTCCAATTGACTCTGCATCTTGTATCAGACAAAAATAATGTCCACAGGGCACTGCAGGGCCAAGATTGGAGATGACAGTGACAGTTTCTTCCTCTTGCATGAGTGGCCTCCAGCTGTGAGCAATGTGGTATAGATGATGGAGAAATAAATGAATCTCAGAACCCATCATTCTCATTTACCAACAGCCAATAACACAGATGTTTCATCATTTGGGAGCATTTACCAGAGATGCTGAAGTACCAACCCTCTTTCTCCTACACATTTGGTTGTATGACTAATTTCCAGGTTTCTAGTGGAGCCGGGAGAAAAAAAATGCATACTTCTCCCATTCACACATATTCTACTGCTAGATGACAACTTAGAATTTACAGCAGCCCTAAGCAATTTAATAAAATACCCACACATGATATTCATTTAGAGAGCTTGATAGATACAGAGATGGTGACCTACTGTAGCACACACTGGCTCATTTACAAAGAGCTATTCTGGAAGTATGACACTTTGTAGATACCATTCTGTAAAGAACTCTGAGGAAACTACATAACGTCCTGGCCAAATCTTCTGAATATTCCAGTGTTCTGAATTGGTTGATCTTATATTTATGATAGTTATGGCTGGCCTTTCATTCTCAACTTCTTGAGGCTACTGCTACGTGGTTTCCTAACTCACTCAAGATTATGCATATCTCTGGAGCTGATGGTACGTATGCATCACCCATTGATGCCTACAGGAGCAACTTTTCCTTCAGTTTAATACAATTTACCATAGAATCCCGTTCTACAATGACAATACTCTGCAGAGATTGTCATTCTACAATGCTCACTCCACTGGGAACCTCATTGGTCCTTACCTTGGTCTATGCTGCATCATAACCAGAGTCATAGAGGTACATACTATCTACAAGTTAAACTTCAGGGTCAGAGGACTCCCCCAAACCTAAGGCAGTGATTAACTTGGGGACAATATTCTGATGCTAGTTCTTGAGCTCACTCTAATCTACACGGATTCAAAAAGACCTTGCAGATAGAGGCTCTCTAATAAAGAGAGGAAGTGATCAATGAAACAAATTGTGTTGAACTACTTAGAAAGAAAAATATTAACTCAGTGATGCCTACTATCACATGCGTGCACCTTTGCTTTAAAGTAAGATTTTTCTGGTTGCCAGCCCATAGCCAATAATCTCCTAAATTAAACCCTCTACTTTACATTTCTATAATCATAATCTCTAAGGTTTCCTGATGCTGCCCATCTCACTGACCATGCCTATTCCAAGAATTCTGGGAAAATGTAATATACATGGGAAATAATTCAAGACCTGGAAGCAGACGTATCATACTATGTTTCCACATGCTTTCAGTGCTCTTAGTTCTTGTCAAATATTCCCTGCCTCCCTAAACATGAGGATGAGGCCGTCTGCAAACCATCAATGGATTGCCTCTCCTCCATCTTGCCATATTATCTACATTGTTCCCAATGTCCCAAATCAGCTCTGTGAGGCATACTTCTTACAAAGTTAGGTTCTCAACTGTAGCCTAAAACCTCACTATCATAAAGGAGTTTGATGACAAATACCCAGCAGTATTTAGTACCACTAATGTCTTCCAGCCTGATCTGTATGCCAACTTGACATCATCGAGTCTGCTTCCATTGCAGTTGGAATGAGTTATTTTTCAGTCCCTCAAGTAAATATTTATATTTATTTCATGAGCCCAACCATATACTGATCCCAGCTTAGGCTTAAACTGTCTCTTACTACATATGTATTATAAACTGCTTCATACAATAATAATTAATGCAATTATTTCATCTTTCTCACTTGAGAGTAAGAGCCTTGAGGGACATCTTCCCTCATCTTTGCATGTCAAGTTTAAAGGCAATTTGTTGCATGTGGTAAGTAGGAATGAAGGGAAAAAGTAGGAGAAAGAGAAAAATTGAGAGGGAAAGA
>NW_006777084.1:590599-614738 GCF_000442215.2 Lipotes vexillifer | reverse complement strand
GGGAAAGAGGGGGAATACAAAGGATATAAAGCAGAAAATAAGGAAAGTGGTGGGGTAGCAGACAGAAGCAAAAGTTTTCAATAGTTTCAAAAACTTCCAGCATTAGAATTAAGATTTATAAAACAAACTAATAATGCTCGCAACATAGCCAAGAAAATAATGGAACACTTATAACAAAGTAAAAACTTTCCACTTGTAAAACTAAATGTCATTGCAGGAAGAAAGCAATAGAGCTTAGGAATTAGGCAACAGAAAAATCTTTAAAGAGAGAATCAATGAAACCCCAAAATTGCCACAGTCTGTCAGATTCCTATCATCCATTAAGAGACAAGTGAACAAAATCCTGACTCCCAATTCCTTTATATCATCATTCTGTTAACATTTAATAATTTAGACCAGAAAACAGAAAATAGTGTTTGATCTAACAGTTATTAAAGCTAAAAGTAAATCAGATGGGAGCATTTATAGGGACATGTTATAAAACTAACACACAACTTTAACATCTCTTGATGTTTTTATATCGTTTATAAAACTCATCTCTTGAGCACATGGATATGAAGTGAAATCAACTGTTAAAACATTCCACTACTACCCAGGTCCAAAATTACATTTTCTTTGGATACAGGGACACCTGATCGCTTTGGCAGTATAAATGGTTAAGGGTTATTTATTCCTGTCAACTGAAGTCCTATTCTCTTATATGGATGATTTACTTCACACAAATGTCTCCCAGCTCTTTAGACCAGTCATTGAATCTTTATTAAAATAAAGATTCTCTCTCCCTATCCCATACACAGTGAATACAAAGTTCTGGTCCTGAGGACGGCGAATCTTTATTAAAATGATTTCCAAACAATTTGAATGCATCTACCCTGGCTCATGCCCTCAGACTGACATTTAGAATCACTCTTCTGAGCTCCATATTGCCATGTTAGTCACATTGGACTCCACTTCTAATGTGTTTAGACATCATCACTGATCACCCTTCTTCCAGTTCTCACTGTGTTCACATTTTGGCTGGGCCCACCAATGCCCAAACCCAGTACTCACTGAACTCCATTTCTAATGTGGTAACCAGAGAGTTCTTATGATCATCTGCAATATGTGAGGATTTAGTTCCTCACTCCAAGCCAAGTATCCCAAATGCATCAAATGGCAAATCTGAAATCTATTGCATGATATCTTTGGGAGGCTAACAGGAGTTGATTTGTCATCACTAATGCTCAAGAGAATGCACCTTCTACTGTAGGTAAGCCTCAGCAGATGGAGTTCAGGCCCAGCATACTGCCAATCCAGAAGTTGCAGGACTTCCAGTGCTCCAAGACTACTGAAGTCCTATATAATGGAGTCAGCATGGTCAGAGAAGAAAAGTGAACCCAAACATGCCAGAGGATTACCCTTTCTGAACGTACTTGCAGCACTGTGTGAAATGCCTTTTCCGTTTCTTAGAAGCTATTCCTAGAATATGTGCTAACAGCCCACAAGAATAGCATAATTAGAAAAGGAGCAAAGTAGATGCTTGTATATCATTTTATAATTCTACATGCCAAGACAATGAGAATTATCACAATGAATCATTACCAGGTTTGGTCTTCTGGCAGCAGATTTTAAAGAGCTCAGCACATTTTGAAGATGTCTGAAATTCTTAGGCTTTTGTCAATAAATTCAAAAGCCAGAGTTTAGTGTCAGCTATTTTAAAGAGAAAAGATAGTACAAGTCCATAATAAAGTTTCAGTTGAAAACAAACATTGTTATTGTATTAAGGGCAAAATGTTATTAAAATATTTATCAGTTGGAAAGGCCAAATGGAAGACACATTGAAATATATGAGATCAATATAGAAAACAAATATATTTTGTTTATTTTTTAAACTAGAAGTTTCAAGACACTTAAAGAACTACCACAATTCTTTTGGAACCAGGAGCAATATATGAAGGAGCTGAGGAGTATATCAAGTATGGCATATTGTAAGATTAGAGAATGCAAGATACTATTAAAAAATACACTGAAGAGAAAGACACACAATCATGCTTTCAGGTAAAATCTAGATGATCTAGAAATACATTTGTTTGGACAAGCAAGTGTTTTAAATAAATCGTACTTTATGTGGCAAAACTGGAGTTAATGTTCTGTCACTTGAATAAACAGATGAAAATTTAAGAACAAGATAGGCTGTGTCAAAAAGATGTCACAAAAAAGGAAAACTACAGAACAATATCTCTGATGAAAATAGATGCAAAAATCCTCAACAAAATACTAGCAAACAGAATCCAACAACACATTAAAAGGATCATACACCATGATCCAGTGGTGTTTATCCCAGGAATGCAAGGATTCTTCAATATACACAAATCAATCAATGTGATACACCATATTAAAAAACTGAAGGAGAAAAACCATATGATCATCTCAATAGATGCAGAAAAAGCTTCTGACAAAATTCAACACCCATTGTAGGCATAGAGGGAATCTACCTGAACATAATGAATGCCATAAATGACAAACCCACAGCGAACATCATTCTCAATGGTGAAAAACTGAAAGCATTTCCTCTAAGATCAGGAACAAGACAAGGCTGCCCACTCTCAACTCTATTATTCAACATGGTTTTGGAAGTTTTTGCCACAGCAATCAGAGAAGGAAAAGAAATAAAAGGAATCCAAATCGAAAAGAAGAAGTAAAACTGTCACTGTTTGCAGATGACAGGATACTATACCTAGAGAATCCTAAAGATGCTACCAGAAAACTAATAGAGCTAATCAATGAATTTGGTAGGGTGGCAGGATACAAAAGTAATGCACAGAAATCTCTTGCATTCCTATACATTAATGATGAAAAATCTGAAAGAGAAATTAGGAAACACTCCCATTTACCATTGCAACAAAAAGGATAAAATACCTAGGAATAAACCTACCTAGGGAGACAAAAGACCTGTATGCAGAAAACTATAATACACTGATGAAAGAAATTAAAGATGATACAAACAGAAGGAGAGATATACCATGTTCTTGATTGGAAGAATCAACATTGTGAAAATGACTATACTACCCAAAGCAATTTACAGATTCAATGCAATCCCTATCAAACAACAAATGGCATTTTTCACAGAAGTAGAACAAAAAATTGCACAATTTGTATGGAAACACAAAAGACCCAGAATACCCAAAGCATTCTTGAGAAAGAAAAACAGAACTGGAGGAATCAGGCTCCCAGATTTCAGACTATACTACAAAGCTACAGTAATCAAGACAGTATGGTACTGGCACAAAAACAGAAATATAGACCAATGGAACAGGATAGAAAGCCCAGAGATAAACCCACACATATATGGTCACCTTATCTTTGATAAAGGAGGTAAGGATATACAATGGAGAAAAGACAGCCTCTTCAGTAAGTGGTGCTAGAAAAACTGGACAGCTACACATAAAAGAATGAAATTAGAGCACTTCCTAACATCATACACAAAATAAAATCAAAATGGCTTAAAGACCTGAATGTAAGGCCAGACAGTATAAAACTTTTATAGGCAGAACACTCTATGACATAAATCACAGCAAGATCCTTTTGTCCCACGTTCTAGAGAAATCGAACTAAAAACAAAAATAAACAAATGGGACCTAATGAAACTTAAAAGCTTTTGTACAGCAAAGGAAATAATAAACAAGACAACCCTCAGAATGGGAGAAAATATTTGCAAATAAAGCAACTGACAAAGGATTAATCTCCAAAATATACAAGCAGCTCATGCAGCTCAATATCAAAAAAAAAAAAAAATCCAAAAATGGGCAGAAGCCCTAAACAGACATATCTCCAAAGAAGATATACAGATTGTCAACAAACACATGAGAAGATGCGCAACATCACTAATCATTAGAGAAATGCAAATCAAAACTACAATGAGGTATCCCCTCACACTGGTCAGAATGGCCATCATCAAAAATCTAGAAACAATAAATGCTTGAGAGGGTGTGGAGAAAAGGGAACCCTCTTGCACTGTTGGTGAGAATGTAAATTATTGCAGCCACTATGGAGAACAGTATGGAGGTTCCTTAAAAAACTAAAAATAGAACTACCATATGACCCAGAAATCCCACTACTGGGCATAGACCCTGAAAAAACCATAATTCAAAAAGAGTCATGTACCATAATGTAACACAATATTCATTGCAGCCCTATTTACAATAGCCAGGACATGGAAGCAACCTAAGTGTCCATCAACAGATGAATGGATAAAGAAGATGTGGCACATATATACAATAGAATATTACTCAGCCATAAAAAGAAACAAAATTGAGTTATTTGTAGTGAGGTGGATGGACCTAGAGACTGTCATACAGAGTGAAGTAAGTCAGACAGAGAAAAACAAATACCGTATGCTAACACATATATATAGAATCTAGAAAACAAAAATTTGTTCTGAAGAGCCTAGGGGCAGGACAGGAATAAAGATGAAGACATAGAGAATGGACTTGAGGACATGGGGAGGGGGGAGCGTAAGCTGGGATGAAGTGAGAGAGTGGCATGGACATATATGCACACTACCACATGTACGATAGATAGCTAGTGGGAAGCAGCCACACAGCACAGGGAGATCAGCTCGGTGCTTTGTGACCACCTAGAGAGGTGAGATAAGGAGGATGGGAGGGAGACACAAGAGGGAGGGGATATGGGGATATAGGTATACGTACAGCTGGTTCAGTTTGTTGTATGGCAGAAACTAACACACCATTGTAAAGCAATTATACTCCAATAAAGATGTTAAATAAATAAATAAATAATATCTATAAATATATAAAAGATAGGCTGTGTCTAGATAACTGTGTGAACTGCTTCCCTATTTACTATAAAACATTCAGATGTTGTCATATAACCATTTGTAATAATGTTGAAAGGAATCATGGATTTTAAATTAGAAATTTTTTTTTTTTTTTTTTGCGGTACACAGGCCTCTCACTGTTGTGGCCTCCCCTATTGCGGAGCACAGGCTCCGGACTCGCAGGCTCAGCGGCCATGGCTCACGGGCCCAGCCGCTCCGCGGCATGTGGGATCATCCTGGACCGGGGCACGAACCCATGTCCCCTGCATCGGCAGGCAGACTCTCAACGACTGCACCACCAGGGAAGCCCAGAAGTAATTTTTTATGCAGTACAGGTAGAGAATAGAGGATAAAAATATGTAAACACATTTGATACAGTCAAATACATATTTAACCCAGGTAATTGAAACTTTGGAATTTTATTAGGAAGAATAACTGAACTGCCATAAGATACACCCCAAAATTGCAGAGGTGAGTGTAGTGAAGTTTATTTCACACTCATCCACAGTTTGATTCCTGTGATTGGCAGATACCTTCATAGGATAGTTCAGAGACCCAAGCTCTTCCATCTTATGGTATCACCTTCCCCTAGGTCCTCAAAGCCCATTTTGTTCAGCCAACAAATGGGGAAAGATAATTTTAGAGGTAGTTTTTATGGAATAGTCCTAGAAGATGGGTATATCACTTTTGCCCACATTCTATGGACACCCATAACTAGTGAAAGCAGGAAAATGTTCTAGATCTATGATCAGGAAGAAAGGAAAACAACTGTATAGACCAATTGTTTGCAAAGAATACTATCAATTTTTTCCTTGAAAAATTTCACTGCCAGTAATTCTTAACTCTTCATGTGCATGAAAGGTTAACAGATATAATTCCAAGAAGTCAATAAAATACAGTGTCTTAATTGTATGCCAGAGTCCTGCAGTGGATTTTGGGTTAGAGAAAAGTATTTAACTTTTTTATAGTTAGCATAATTCCTTTAATATATAAAAATATATTTAAGGGATGTAATGTGACTGAAGACCATGTTAAACAGAAATCTACAATATTTAGATTTCATAACAAGTTATGCTCTCAGTTCTCTGAAACTGGTTGGAGTAGAATATTTAGCATACTGGTAATAGTAGCTAACAATTGGTTACTGTGATAAAATGCAGAAGAAATCTTTTAGGAAAATGTTTTAAAAATCCTCACCATCAGATATTATTTTTTTCCTAATCCAAACACATAAAAAAGGACAAAGTACGGTGATATACATTACTTCATTAAATCTAAAGACAGATAGTTAGGTTACTATTTCTTGGAAGTTTTAAAGTTTAAAAGTCTCAAAAAAGGCCTAAGAGAGAAAACTATAAAATAGCAGGAATTGGGGGAAAATACAAAATGAATAATTATCTTATGTATACTGTAATATTGCTTGTAGTACCCGTATTTTGTGGCTTTATTCTGGTTATCAGAGGAAAGGTGTTTTTGTTACTATTAGTAGTAGTTTGTGTGACATTGAAGAATAATAAAGGAGTCCTTGAGAGAAACAGGCCCATGTGTGAACAGTCATTGCTCAGGCTTAGTGACTGGGAAAATGATCTTCCCTCTCTTAGCCTCATTTTCCTTGCATATAAAATATGGTCTTCAGCATTAAGTTCACAGGAATGCTGAGAGGGTTAAGTATGAAACATGTAAATGGATAAACAAATACTGGGAATCAAGTAAGTGAAAGTCATGAAGTAAAGCAAGTCTATCTTACCTCATGGGAATAAGTTTGTGACTCACTTTCACTGTTTCATTCAAACGGATGAAATAATCTTGGCCCCATCTATCTTCCAAGTAAAAAATGTTTAAATGATTCTGAAGGGATTTTATGGAGATAAGAAGGCTAACAACTCTAGGATGTTACTACCTGCAAAGCATCATTGTATTTCCTCAGATGAAATCTAAGAAGACCTCATGTGGGTTCCTGCATGACACATTACAGAGTGAGGCTCTGGCTTTCTTTATGAAATCCTCTGTATCTTGGTAGAATTCCTGTACCACATTATAAGCTACAGGAGTGCTTTCGAATCCCTCTGATGCAGCAGAAGGTTAACCAGATTTCAATCCCTGCTTATTTCACAACATAAAGGAAGGTTGTTTTAGAGATCAGATGAGTTTTAGCTAAAGTACAGCAGCAAAGCAATGAATGTTGTTGCCTGGGAAATAAAGATATGCGAGAGGTAATCAATTTCTTCCAATCTTGATTTTGCTCATCCACTTGATTTGAAACCACATGTTGCTTCTCCCAAAATTAACAGTTAAGGCGTCTTCTTGCAATTCAACAAGCATTACAATGTACACTCAATTTTGAATATATTGAAATCCTCATCATAAAAATTCTTCTGAGGCATCTATATTTAAAATAAGAGCATTTTCTAGTTAAGCCAGCAAACTTAAACACATAGAAAATAAAGAAATTTCTGGCGAATTAGCTCTCTGGTTAACTATGTGCATATCTATTCATTTATTTTACACGTTCTGCTCATTTGTTTCAAAAGTAGACAGTACAGTTTTGGTGTTCATTGTAAGCTCAATTTGGTTTTACTTCCTTTCTGTGCTTTCTTGGCATCTGCTTTTACAGAAATATAGCTGGTCATTAACATAGATTTGCATGCCTTACAACTGTGTTGTTTTTCATGCAAAATAGACATTTGTAAAATAATTACAGATGGGAAAGTATGCCCCATGGAATTTTTTCTTCATTACAAAATTATCCTGTTCTGATCATTTTATATCCACTTCATTATAAGGGGAGAACACAGGGAAAACCAAATATTTCAGTTATGACAGCAATCTTCAGAGTACTTGTTCTTTCAAAGTGAGAAGTGATGGATTATATATTAACATAAAAGGAATCATTATGGAAAGATTTACTTAATAAATTATTTCCAGTTCCCCTCCTTTTCACCACCCTCTCTATTCTGTAAGAACAGCCTATCTCAGGCACAAAGCAGGTCCCGCTAAAGCTCCCAGATGCTAAAGTCATGGTGGACTTGGCAGCTAAAACCCAGAAGAGGGGGATTTGCCATAAAGTATTGTTTAGTTATCACTGTATCCAGCTTGCCTTCCCACTTATCAGTAGCATAACCCTGAGCTGAATGTTATTCATCTTCATTCAGCTGAATGTTACTCCACATCTACTCTCTACCCTTCTCTGCCCTGCTGTGTGCCTGGAAAACTGACTTGTATGGGCTGCATCAACTGGAATCCCTTGTCTTCTAATTCCATGTTAGGTTTAGCCATTGGGAAACACCAGTAGGTGATTTCGGGGAAAGAGGAGAGAGAGGTCGGGGGTGTATTCTTCAAACTCTATCACTGCTAGGCCTCAGCTAGCAGTGTTTATACCCTTCCACTGATGTCCATAGCTCCTGTTGGGCAGTCCTCTCCTATAACTTTCATTCTTCACAGTTTCTGGTAACTTTCCCTTCTCTTTACCAAGTCAAGCCTAACAATGGTAATGGCTTCAAATTGGAGTTAGCTCCAGGATACCTCATCCTTCGCTCATATATTATATGTAGTCCCTTCATTAAATTGTTTCATTGTTTTGTTGAGAGTGCCATCTATTTCCTAAACAATCCAGGTTCTTACTCATTAGTTATGGGACATATAATCATCTTTTCTTGGTTTCCTTTGCTCACATATCGTAGGTAGTCCCTTCATTAAATTGGTTCATGATCTTCGTTGAGAGTGCCATCTATTTCCTGAACAATCCAGGTTCCTACTCACATTTTAAGTAGAGATACAACAGGATTGAGATTTCTTGAATTACAGAATGACGGACTGTTAGAATTGGAAAGGAATCTCATACACATGACCATGATGGAAATGAAACCCCAAAATATGAAGTCTTCTGCCCAATCACATGGCTAATTCATTGAAGAGATGAGATCATAATCAAAGTCCTCTAATTGCCAGTCAAGGTTTTTTGTTTTTGTTTCTTTTACACTAACAACATCTGTATTGGATGATCCAGAATCCAAATATAAGATGAGTCACAGGGGTATGAGTTTTGCTTTACATATTTCTTTATCTTATTTTTGTTTGTTTCTTAATGCATTTTTTGAGGAAGATTCATATAAGCAATGGAAATGAAAGAGAGGAATACAAGATAAACAGAAGGAAGACTACAATAGTTGAGGAATACATTGTAGGGACACTGATAGTTGAATTTTTAAATTTCAATCATTAGAAACACTCACTTTAGCACCCCCAGTTTATCTCTTCAGTTTATGGTGAGAATAAATAGACCCTGCATGCAGAGTGAATTCTGTGTCTAAATCATTAAATGCACAGCCGCCAACCTCACATTAAAAAGGCTCATTATTTCATAAAATGGGCTCAAGAGGAGCTTCAAGTCTGTATTTCAGAGATGGGAAGAGAAAACATATTTTTATTAAATTATTAGCCTTCCCAAAATAGACATGACTCCTCAAAACTAATACTAACGTAAAACATTCTACTTTTCTCATGTGTAACCTATTATTTTATGACTTGTAGAAGTTTACACTCAGAAATAGTTTCTACGAAGAACCCTTAGCACCTTTTATTATCCCTCATATTAAGCTACTTCTAAAAAATATAATTAAAATATATTGACTTTCTGCCTTCTTATGGGCCAGACAGTATGGGGAACATGAAAATAAGTTATTCCACAATCTGGTTGGAAAAAAAATCTATCCTTTAATTTGCCACCATGATTGTGCACATAGAATTTAGTAATTCAACAATAATGACAACAACAAAAAAAACAGAGAAGACAATTTATAATACATATACACAAAGAAATTCATAAGCAGTCCTTGTTTCATTAGTTATATTTTACTTTTCAAAGGTTTAAATAACTGACAAAAATAGAAACAACTAATATAAAACACTGATATGATTTTAATGGGATAATTCAATGGCTAAAATGTTTTGCCTGAATTCATCAAGCATCTGCCATACATACTCATTGTGAAATCCTAGATATTTGTGTATCACAAAAAACATCTTCGCCCTAGAATATAAATCGGGGGATGATCCAAAGAAAGGTGTCAGTTGAGTTTATATTTAAAGAGGGTATACAGTAAAATAAACAACATTTATGGCAGTAATGAATATTAGACTGTAGCCTCATTACAGTTCCATAGCTTTGACTCTGGTTTTGGTAAAGTTTGAAACACAGCCTACGTGCACATACACATCAAAAAAGATTAAATGGCAAAAATATACAAATCAGTCAATCCATCAATAATAAAACAGCTACCAGAGAAAACACATGAGACCTGGAGAAAAGACAATTAAGCCTCATTAATGACCTGGCACATTTCCTCTGACGACTCTAAGGGTGGTCATCAGGAGGCAGCTGAGTGTGATGCAGCCCACACGTGCATTAGGATCCAGGACACCCCTGGGCATCACACAGTGGTCCAGAGAAACCAGAGTGATGGCAACTGACCCAACTGGCATTTTCTCAAATCATTTGGTTTGATCATTACTACTCAGCACAAAGAGAAAAGCAACATGAAAATATGAAAAATAGTAGCTAAGATTACATGAGATTAGAGGGTCCATCTTTTTTTTTTTTTTTTTTTTTTTTTTTTTTTTTTTTTTTTTTTACAGAAATGCAAAGTTTTGGATTTAAAAGCTGGGAAATGAGTTACTCATGAAATATTACCACTTATATCTGTAGCAATTATTGTAAAATTAAATTTTTATTAATTTTCAATGAATAAGCATACTTAATGATAGTGTGACTCTGGTAGCATTTTAGCACCACACTGGTTTCTCGACACTCTCCTTTTTTTTTTTTTTTTTTTTTTTTTTTTTTTTTCTTTGCAGTATGCGGGCCTCTCACTGTTGTGGCCTCTCCCGTTGCGGAGCACAGGCTCCGGACGCGCAAGCTCAGTGGCCGTGGCCCACGGGCCAAGCCACTCTGCGGCATGTGGGATCTTCCCGGACAGGGACACGAACCCGCGTCCCCTGCATCGGCAGGCGGACTCTCAACCACTGCACCACCAGGGAAGCCCGAGGGTCCATCTTATTTATCTCTATATTTCTATTACTAAGCATGGTGCCAATAAAAGCTGATACTTACAGTCAGCTTGCTACATATTAGATTGTATTGAATAAATCAACTAGAGGTCCTTTACTGCTAGTAATCTATTGTATTGAACTTGAACAAATTGTTTCAACTCTCTGAGCTTCAGTTCCAACATCTGAAAAATTGTAAATTATAATAGTACTACCTCCAGGAGGCTTTTTATTTCCTGGAGATAAATGAGATAATGCATATGAACATACTCTTTGGACTTAACATACCGTTAAAAACTGAATGCTTGTGTTTGTGTTACTATTTTAATATTTTAAGGGTTAAAAAAGAATGCCAATTTTGTCACTGACATTCTGTTCAACACATGGTTAGATTTATCTAACAACTGTTAGGCTTTATTTTCCTGAAGAGATTCAATGATACTTTCAATTTCAATGAAGAATGACTTGCAAACACTTTTATTTTTAACACATTTGGCTTTGTTACAAAAAGATTGCTCATCATTTTTCCAATATAAATAAGTGATAGTTCTATAGTAATAACACAAATAACAAAGAGCTGTGAAATCTGTCATTTCAGGCCATGTCTACATAGCCAATGTTCCCCATGAAGGAGGTCCTAAGGGCATGAGAGACGGTTGAACTGTACCAGTGAGAAAACAACTGAATACATTCTTTCTTACAGTAAGCTCCCAGTATCTGTGACAGCCAATCTGGGACAGGGACAAAAAAGAACTTGTTTATATACTTCACGTCAGTGCAGTCTTGGCAGCTCAGGGGGCCTCCCAAATACTTTAATAACTGAGAAATTTCTAGAAGTGTTGTAAGCAAGTTTATCCCTGGAAGAATATGAGGTCCTTTCTTCTCCCCTCTGGAAAAAGTTATAGTGACTTGTGAAACAAGATCAGTGTTAGTGATCACAGAAATAACTCTACCAGTTGGAAAACAAAAGTAGCTACAGATGAGGAGTGAGGGAAGAGGTGATAGAAAATTAATAATTGAGTACCGTTGGTGAAAGTGGGAGAAAAGGCACCTTGAGGCAAGAAAGAGATGGTAGCAGTTACTTAAAATGCATGTGAATATTTCTATATTACCCAAAGATATTAATCTCTAGAACTTGGGGACAAGAAATGAGAATTCCCTAAATTATAGGTTATTCATAAACTACTTATACCATTCTTCATACTATTACTCCTTATTATAGATAATAAAATGCTTATTACTTTGAAAATATTTTTAGTAGTATTTACAAAAATTTTAGCTTATAGCAAATATTCAAAAACTGGAAAATACCAGCAAACATTATTGGCTAGTTTTCAAATAATAACATTAGGATCTCCTATCAAGGTTAAAAGTACTATGTAATTTCCAAAATGTGTTACTTCTTAAAACATCCTTATAAGATTTGTCTAATGTCTACTATGCACATAAACTTATCACTATCTATAAATAGGAATGACTCACCATTGGCAGAAGACAGGACCACCACCAACACACACAACATAGATGCAACTATGAGCAAGACTTGCTTATTAGGTTGTGACTGATTGTCTCCTAAGTGTTTCTGTGCTGATTCTCAGAAATGTCAACCTTACCCTTTGACTCTAAATGTCCTGTTCTTGCTTTTCCTGTTCTTGCTTTCAACTTGGTATCAGTGGTTTCCTTCAAACCAGGAATACCTCGATGTTAACTGTTTGGCTTTAATTCTTTCAAGAGAATTACAATACTTTTTCTCATGTTCCCAACTGATTTTTCTTGGGATTTTGTGTTCAGAAAAACATAAACTTCCTGAGTATCACTGGGAAGAAATTTCTGCACAGAAATCCTATGCAAGACAAACTGTCTTTTCCATGTCAATAAATGGCATGACAGACAGGCAGTTTCTTGAGTCGTCATCTAAGCATGAGCCCTTGGTTTCCCTACGTCCCTCCCTCACACCAGGTCTTCTCAATGTTACTTCAAACATATCCTGAACCATCATCATCTCTCCAGCCACAGGCCTACCACTACCACCTCTCCTGGTCATGACACAACAGTCTCTTAGGTGGCCTTCCTGCTTCCATTTCTGACCCACTAAAATCAATTCACCACACCATAGTAGTCAGAGTAAAAAAAAAAATAAACATATGATTTAGGTCTTGTTACTTCCACGGTTAAAATCCCCATCAGTTTCCTATCACATTTAAGCCCAAAATTTGTAGCTTTCCTTCCAAATTCCTAATAATCTAACTTTCCAAACCCATCCCATACTAGCCTCAGCCTGAATTCTAGGCCCACTGGCATTCTTTCCATTTTGCAAACACTCTAAGCTAGTTCTTTGATCTTTTGCTCTATTTGGTTTCTTCCTAAATTGCTGTTGCCCTACACATTCAGAGATGAGCTTAGGAGTCACCTGCAAGTGACTTCCACGACCGATGAATCTAAAGTAGCCTGCTGCGTACTCTCTATTAAACCATCTTGTATAAATTCTCTGCATAGTATGTATCACCATGCTTTTTTTCCACTGCCCCTTCTCTTCTTTCCTTCCCTTCCCTCCCTTCTCGTCCCTTTCCCCGCCTTCTTCTCCTTTTACTAAAATATAAACTGTAATAAATAAAATGTCCATTTTGTTCACACTACATCCCAAGCACTTTAGAACAATGCCTGGCACACAGTAGGTGCTCAACAAATGGTTATTATATGAACGGCTAAATGAATGAAGGAATGAATGAATAAAAAAGGAATACTTTGGATCATACATTTAAACTGAACTTTAGTTTCCTCATCTCTAACATGATAATAATGCTGCCTTCCTCAAAGAGTTGTTATAAAATTATATGTGATTAGTTCATGCAAATACTTGTAGAAACCAGTACAGAAATGGAAGATATTAAGATACTAAGGCTGTAAAAGAGAATTTTTTAGAAAAGCCATACACATCACATAGTTACATTTAAAATGTAAGCCAAAATCTAGCAAAAGTAATCACGTATATGTTTTTTAATTAAGACATATTTTTAGGGGGTAAAATATTGGAGGTTGCCAATTAGATTAAAGTTATTTAACCTAATTTAGAGATCTAGGCTTCGGTAAATAGAAGGAAAAGGAGGGAAATTACTTTGTGTTATTGAGTGCTTAAAGTAGATCCAAGACCACGTTAAGATTTTCACATACTATATATCACTGCGGTGGTACTGTTATTTCAATTTATAAATAAAGAATTCAGCCTCAGAAACATTAGTTCTGTATGTCTTTTCCTATCACATCACCTTGCCCTCATTAGTGGCTAGGAAAAAGGTCTAACACAGAAGACTCCAACAGTTTATTTGATGTAGTATCTTCAAATGCCAGTTCTACCTGTACATTTTTCAGGTAAATCCCACCTCCAGCCCCTGCTGAGAGGTCGTCAGGTCACAAAACTCCGTTTCACTTTAGCACGCCTCCTCAGGTGTGCACATCTGACCCAAGAGGAATATCCTGTGGCCTGGCTTTAAAAAATGTGATGAGTCAACTGGATTGCTTGATTGGGTACTTGAATTAAAAACCAGAAGCACGTGTCAGTTATCTGGGGATTTTGAAACAGATAATTTATGAGGTTGAGTCTGAAAAAAAAGTAGAACATTTATGAAGCAAAGTCAGGAATGAGGTTGGTGCCCTAGCAAGCCAAAGCCACCCACAAGCTGAGGCTGTTAAAGAGTAGAAATAATAAATTAGGAGCAAGGAGAGACAAGAGCAAGGAGCACATATGCTGAGATTAGGGCAACCATGTAGCTCCTAAGAAATGCAAGAGAATCTTTGATTTCCTACTTAGTTTCAATTCCTATAAGACTACATTTCCTATCTTTGGATACAACTGCTTGTATATCTTTATAAGAAAATATATTTCCCCTTCCTTTTTGCTGGAGCTAGCTGGAGAGGTCTCTCTTTCTTGAAACTAAAACGACCATAACTAGAACACATTACAGTGTCTGAAAAAGCCCTCGTGCATGTATGTATGTTTATAGAGTCTGTTTTCACCTCAAGGTATGAGTTTCTAGTTTATTTTTAGATACACTTTTATCTGCTACCTCATTTGGATAAAGGAGAGTAAATCTCAGTTGTGATCTCTTGCTTTTTTGGAAAGGAAGCAGTTCAAACAAATTATCATTTATTTGTTACCTCCTCCCAATCTCAGCCATATGGCCTGAAAACCCAGCTTTACACAATGAGAGCTACATGTACCACATAGTTATGATTTCTGAAGAAACTGTTTTGCAGAAACAAGAAATTAATAAAAATAGGAGCAAAAGAGGATCCCTAAAATACATATGAAAGATTGTGTTTTACACCATGTCAATTAATGCAACTATTAGTGTTTCATTGATTCACTGATTTGATCTAATCATTATCATTCAAAATAAAAACTGCACAAACTATTAGTGTTTCATTGATTCACTGATTTGATCTAATCATTTTTATTCAAAATAAAAACTGCACAAACTAATGTTCATTGGTAACTTACAGTCAAGTAACTTATAGTTGAACTTAAGTTTGGGAAGAAGGCATCTTTATGCAATAGAAATGTACTATAAGACAAATATGAGCTATGGTTGACATTAAATACAATGATATCGTGAGTATCAGACTAATGCAGAAAAAGTCTGCTAATTATACGCCATGGCTCCAAAGGAATAAGATTAATATCCTTATGTGTCTTAATAGACCCACTTTAATTATTTTATAGTCACACTACTATAACTTCAGACCAAATTGTAAAGTGCTGTTTGTCTAGTTAATAAGAAGCAGAAACAGGTTTTCTGAATGTATGAGTGTCTTCAGACATGGATATAGAGATGGTAGTTGGGTTTCTGGATATGGACAGAGAGAATAAAGTATGCAATACAGGTTCAAGTGTTTAAGCAGCAGGTGACAAAGTTGTGAAACATTAACTCAGCCCCCACAGAGGGTGGCTGTAAAGTCACATCAACAGATTGTTCTTACAGACAATCGATAGTCACCCATTTGCCAAAGGCGGATCCTCAGTTCTCGTTAGGACTTCCTGTAAGAAATGGGACTTATGATAATTAAAGATGTTGCCTTTAGCAACAGGGTTGGTAATAACAGGCAATTTAGTCTCAGTACCTAGCATATATACATACACACACATACATATGTACATATATATGTATATATACACACATATATGCTTATATGCATATATACTATAAAGTATATATTGAATATATTATAGTGCATATATATATATATACGTGTATGTATTTTTGCACTTACTTCTTGATTTGGTTGCATTTAACTGATTCTCTGTAGATAGGACAGGATATTTATTTTCCCAAGTAATAATAGCCTTCAAAGCTGACTGATTTCAATCAGCTGTGACAGAAAATGACAAAATATATTGATATATTCAATATGTTAAGGTAAAAGTATATATCTTATTTACAAATACCTACTCTTTTCTAAGAGAACAGAAACTGAGGTATACTTATTGAATAGTATGATGTGCGTAAAGAATTAAATTTGAAAAGTGTAGAGAAATCTATGAAGCAAGAGAGTTCAAAAGAAAGAAGAAATGGCTGAAAAGCACAGGTGGAGAACAAAAGGAAGAGTTTTGGAGTGAGATGCTAGGTGTTGTGTGTTGTAGTGTCCCTTCCTTCCCTAACCACCCCACAAAAACTTTACTAAATTAATCTTATAACTTATTGTATTTTGAAAATGCAATGAAAGTTACTGATGCAGTGGTTCAAGGTGAGCAAAAAGAAAAAAAGCATAGGGTCTTGGGCACGTCTGTATTACTAAAACAATGCAATCATCAGTTACCTTTAACATTTTAAAAGTATTTGTCTTTTTAAAAACTGACAAAACCCTAGTTTAATAAAAATAAGATAATTTACAAAAGTTAAACATTTTAAAGCTATTTTATGGAATATACTACATACACACCAAAGATATGCTTCAATGATTAAAGATAATTTCTCATTTAGCTAAAAATGGGAATAAAATTGACAAATTTTATGAATAAAAATGAACTAGTAAAGTTTTAAAATAAAAACTTTGACTTTACCAAAGTGGTTTCATAGATTTTTGACAAGTCATCAGATGGCATATTAGTTGATGAGCACAATTTAGATGTAGCAGAAACATTTGAAAATGCTAATTATAGATGGAAATCTTTGGCTTAGTCATTTGCAATATATTCCTTACCTAATAGGTACAAAATATAAAAGTACCTACTGATTCTAAATTTTTGCTTGATTAGTGATTAATATAGTTTTGTGTAGCTCATATATAATTGGAACTTAATGAAAATCCTTGGCATGATCTACGTACCAGAAATGTTTGCAGTGATATTTTCTCCAGGATGTCATACGTTTACCCTTTAAACTTATTAATGCTTATAATCTCAGATAAACCAATGCTATAAAATGTTCTGTTTTGTGAAATATTCTCTTAATTCAATTCAGTTAATTATTTGGAAAAATTAAGCTCTTCTAAGTTTGTATTTTGTTTAAAATTGGAGTAATTTTAGTCAGTGTGCAAAATTAGTGTATTAGTTTTTAATTGCTGCTTTAACCAATAACCATAAATTTAGTGGTTTCAAACAACTCAAATTTTGTTACCTTAAAGTTTTAGAGGTCAGATATCCAAAATGGGTCTTGCTAGGATAAAATCAAGGTGTCAAAAGGACAGAGATCCTTTGTAGGCTCTATGGAGAATCTTTTCCTTGTTCTTTCCAGCTTCTAGAGACTGCCTGCATTCCTTGACTTGTGGTCTCATCATCATTTGCAAAACTAGGAGCACAGCACCTTCAAATCTTTCTCTGACTGACTCTTCTGCCTCCTTCTTCCACTTAAAAGTAAACTTGTGTTTATACTGAGCCCACTAAAATAACCCATGATAATCTCATCTCAAGATCAGTTGATTAGCAGCTTCCATCTGCAACTTTAATCCTCCTTTGCCATGCAGCCTAACATATATATAGCTCCCAAGGATTAAGACATGGATATCTTTGGGGGGCCACCTCCAGCCACTAAGAAAATTGAAGTTGCTTCCTTTTATGATTTCTATATTTTTGATTTCCAAGCATTTATAGTTCATTTTTAGATTGACATCGTACCATAAAAATCTACCACTAGAGGCTTATAGGACAAATTTTATGTTTGAATAGAATTGATCGGCTTTTGTGTTAAAAATTCCCCAGTATCTTTCCAAATTGTGGAGATATTATATGATGCCCCAAATCTTAGATTTATATGCATTGCCCACTTTATGAAGAAGATTGGCTTGGGCGTTACTATAAAATTCCATGGCAGACAAATGCCCAAGAGAGAGAGATTTTTCCTACCATCACTCTTTAGGCTATACAAATTATGCTGTAAACATCAGAATCTGCTTCCCACAATTCAGTTTGAAAAGATTCCCTTCCATAGTACTGAAATTTCACAACCAGTGGGCCAAACAGTAAACCAAACATTTCAGGCAAAAGTAGCTTTCAAAACAATGGAATTTTAGAATTGACTTGGTAAAATACCACTATATTGTAGAAAGTTTTTATAGTATTTGTTATAATATTGTATTTCATATTTGGCATTTACAGCTCAGTTCTACAGAGAAGAACAAGTTTAAGATTCAGTCCACATTGAATTTATATAGTTCAATTATGCTTAGGATCAGACATTCCTCTCTAAGCACATATCTTTATAAGATCTAGAAGGAATGCAGTATGGAGTGAATTATTGTTATGGAATAATTTTGAAATCAAGGTCTTTTAGTCTAACATTTTGAATGTACCATAAATGGCTATTTGAGGA
Organism: Lipotes vexillifer; assembly: GCF_000442215.2. Classification (NCBI taxonomy): domain Eukaryota; kingdom Metazoa; phylum Chordata; class Mammalia; order Artiodactyla; family Lipotidae; genus Lipotes; species Lipotes vexillifer. The sequence goes on along the minus strand of NW_006777084.1, from coordinate 596,072 downwards.
AGATTAAGGTTAAAAATATTTTTGTGAGCACTGATTTACTTGAGGTGGGTGTACTGTTCTCAGGAAATCAAAAATATCTCCCTGTGGTATTCTGATATAATTACTTCAGTCCTATAGTTAGATAACAATTATTTTACCTAAATAAAATTTAGGATTTCCATCCAGTGGGTAAAGATACCTAAATAAGAGGATACTGTAATAAGAGTAATAGTAGATAACTATTTCTTGCACTTTATAAACCAGAAAATATATGGATTTAGACTCAGGCAGGTCTGGATTCACATCCCAGACCTGTCATTAATTACATGTGTGGCTACATACCTCAGTTTTCTCATCTGTAACTATCAAGAATAATGTGATCCTTCTAAGATTCACTGAGGACTAACTATAAGTAAAATATGGGTGTTTAGCATATGCATGTGTACTCTGACTCAATGAATGATAGCATTTTTTGAAATCAAAAGTTCTGCCTCTATATTCTGTCAGTCAGTGGAAAGCTGGTAACAAATATTAACAAGTGTGGATAAAGAATATGTTTGAACTTTCATATCTGTGTATGATAGAGAAACTAGTCCTGAACTAGTCGCCCCATCATAAACAAACATAAAATGGAAAAAAGAATACACAGCCCTGCTTGGAATTTATTAATCAGTGAATAGGTTTATTAAATAACACATGAAAAAATTTTATCTTTTTCAAAATGTTTGCCGCCTTCTCTATATCCTTTCTTCTGGGTCTTCAATAACTCATTTGATATTAGGCCATGAAACATTGAGAATAAGTTTATTTTATTTCAATCTTTATTTTCTGATGATTCACTTTAGATATTAATGTTAGTGAATTTTATCATAACATTTTAATATTTTATTTCAGTTGAGGGTCAGTGAATTTGATTTCATTTTTCTGTGACTTCAGTTTGTATAATTTCTATAGACTTCTACTGTGCTCTCCATCAAGCACATCAAGTGATTTATTTTTATTTTAAATATATTTCATTTCTCAGTTCCCATTTCATTCTTCTATAGGTTTTATATCTCCTCCAATATTTTGCATATTTTCCTCATTACATACATCTTTAACTGTAGAACATATTTTACATACTCAATATTTTAGAGCCTTTCTCTGCTAATTCCAACATCTGTGTCATCTTGTTCGTCCTTTCTGTGTCCCACGGAGCCATGTCCCACTTTGCTCCCCTTTTATTCAAATCTTGCATCACCACCAGTATCTACTATAAGCAAATGTTTATGGCTTGGTGGTCACCAATAGATGAACGGATAATGCACTGATACATCACACAACGGAATATTATTCAGTAAAGAAATGAGCTATCAAGCTATGAAAATACAGGGATGAATCTTAAGTTAATACTGTTATATGAAAGAAATCAGTGTGTAAAGGCTGACCGTTGTATGATTCCAATTACACAGAATTCTAGAAAAGGCAAAACTCAAGTAATGATAAAAACATCAGTGATTTACATGAGTTTTTCAGGAGAAGAGGGAGAAGATTTACTAGGTGAGACATAGGAGATTAATGCAGGGTGGTGAAGCTATTCTGTATGAGTGTGTAATGACGCATGAATGACACAATGCATGTGCCAAAATCCATAGAACTTTAATGCAAGAAGAGTGAACCTTAGCATATGCATATTTAAAACATCATTTAGGAGGTCGGGGGGGTGGGTCCCAGGACAGAATGCAGAATGTCACAAAATCATCTAGCTGTATTACAAACATGAAAAGAATTTACTGAAGAGGATGGGAAAATTGGGCTGACCTAACTAATTTTGGAAATGGAGTATATAAGCATTAAGCACCATAGGCTACTTGATAAAGTTGTTTCCCACAGGAGTATGGATGAGCAATTGATACTGCTATACAGGTGTACTGAATTGAACAATTAAGTAAATGTGCAGTAGATTGTGGGAGCCAGGTTTCTCACGGTTGGAGAGGGAGGTTACAGATAAGCAAGGAAGAAGAGTTTACAATGATCATGTTAATGAAACAGAGCTGGAGACGTCATATGAACTCATGTTTGGCCTAATATAAAGATGATTACATACATAACTGTAGATATTTATATATACATGGGTTAGTACATACACATATATTTGCTTGTTTTGTCAGCTAAGAGAACCTAGAAACAACTACTTCCCTAACGATGAGCACACCTAGCTTGGTTTCCAATACTGTTCTTAAATTTTAAAATCAGGGTTCTTTGGAAAAATCCATAATATACAAGATGAGCTTGGAGCATTTCACAGTTCCAGAAAATAAGGAAGCGTTAAAACAAAGCAAAATACAAACAGGAGAGAGAGAGGGGAGGAAAAAAAACATTATGAGGGTATATTAAAGGAACACAGAAGCCAGCTGAAAAAGCCCCCGATGGTTAAAGCTGAAATCATTTGAGAATGAATGAATAAATAAAGTAATAGTGGATTGTATGCCAAAAAAATGAAATTAATATCCATGAGTTCATAACAATATAACAATATAATGATTGAGTAAAGATGGAGAGAATAGGGGCTTCCCTGGTGGTGCAGTGGTTGAGAGTCCGCCTGCCGATGCAGGGGTCAAGGGTTTGTGCCCCAGTCTGGGAAGATCCCACATGCCGTAGAGCAGCTGGGCCTGTGAGCCATGGCCGCTGAGCCTGAGCGTCCGGAGCCCATGCTCCACAATGGGAGAGGCCACAACAGTGAGAGGCCCGCACACCGAAAAAAAAAAAAAAAAAAAAAAGATGGAGAGAATAAACAAATCTCCTATGCGGAAAAATTCCAAATAACTTATAACTAGTACTCTATCTTCAGAGCGGCAAAGCATAGCTCCTGACTCCTCAAGTACGGGTTGAATATGCTTCCTTCCAAAGAGTACAGTATGGAAAGGAGGAAAAAGGTAAGTTTAAAGGTAAGTTTAAACCTGACGAACACTCCCTCAAGCAAGGTGATCAGAGTTAATCCTTGATATGATGTGATAAGAATGGCACTTTATCTCAGAGGTCTTCCTCCCCAAAATCCATAACATCAGTATAATCATGAAAAAAAAATCAGAAAAACCAAAATGAAGAACATTTACAAAATACCTGACCAGTAAAATCCTCAAAACTGTCAAGGTCATAAAAAACAAGAAAATCTTAGAAACTGTCATAGCCCAGAGATACCTAAGGAGATATGATGACTAAATGTAATGTGGTTCTCCTGATGGGATCCTAGAAACAAAAAATAAATTAGGGAAAAACTAAAGAATTCTGAATATCATTGGGACTTTAGTTCATAATATATCAGTATCAGTTTACTAAATACAACAAATATCCATATTAACTAAGATATTAATAATTGGGGAACTGGGTATGGGGTATATAGGAGATCTCTGTATTATCTTCATAATAAAATAGAAAGTATTCTAAAATAAAAATTTTCTTTAAAAAACATATCCAAAGTATTTATAAAGATGACATTGTAATTTGTCTTTTTAAAATGTAGTTAGATTTTAGCGTTAAATATCCATCTAGTTGCCAAAGTATAGAATTGGCTTAATACTTTACCCCTCTTATGTATGTAATTGACATGTGTACGTGTGAATATGTAAATTTATTTAAGAGGAATATTGTTCAATTTTGTTAAATGGTCCTCACCTGCTCTGCACGACAATAACACATCTCTGGGAATTGTATTGGAACAAAAGGAAAAACAAGGAAACTGATGTTTGGCATTACTTGGAAACAAATGCTCTATTATGTATGAATCTATTACAGTCATGCTAACAGAGGAACTATTTGCAAGTTAATGTTTTTCTCTTATGCAAATGTTTCCTCTGCTCACATCCTCCCCATGCTCTAAAGCAGGTTGTCTTCAAAACTGGCAGCAGCATAAAGCACAAGACTCTGTGGCATTTAGGTACACTCACCTCCCCTCTTCCTGGGACTCGAGTCCATAGGGGAGGAGAAGCATAGGGTTTGAATGATATTAATCATATGAGTTGATGATTAGAGTTATGATTGTACTGTGCCTGCACTGAGTGCCAGACCTGATGACAGAGGTGTTGATATATTCTTTGTTTTTTGTTTGGTATATGTAGAGCCCTCTTAAGCAGTGCTATTCAAAATACGATCTATGCCATGATGCCAGTACATAAACTTTTGGCAACTGGATGTCAAAAGATAATATGGAATACTTACTTGAGGATAAACATTTAGAAACTTATTGTACTCTGAAACTGCCATAATAATTTTATTACATTTTATGGAAATATCTGCAAAAGATTGAAAATATAAATTTCATCCTTGATCACAAATGGTGAGGAATACTGCTCTCAAGCATACGGCCTAAGGCTGGGGTCCCCCTTGCCTAAGTTTCGATGTGATATTTATCATGGGAGAAAGGGAAGAGTACCACAGAGGAAGAAAGATCGCCTCTGCCTTGTCCACAGTCTTGCTCAAGATGGAGTCTATCTTCAGCTCTTTGATAGCAGAGGTTATTTGTTGAGATTCTTTTTTATTCTCCCATGGGCTTTTAGTTACTAAGCTTATAATCACCTTCATACAACTCTAACAATTAACTGTGGGAAATATACAGGTGACTAGACACATGAACTTTAAGGAACAGAAAAAAAAACCTTTAAGGAAGTAAAAATAAGAAAACACAAGGTTGAACTGTGTGATTGCAAGATTAGTCATGCTTATTTTTCATGGACTGATCTTTGGATTACTGCATAGGGATAACAATGATGCCTGAAGAAATGTACTGATGTCTTTACATACACGGTGAATTGGGACTATAAGGAAAAACATTGTTTTTTTTAGCCAGTGTATTAGGAATTTAATCATTATGTTTCTTAGTTTGGAGAATTTATCTAACTCAGCTTTTTGTCTCCTTAAGGCAAACTTCTACTGTCCTCCAATACTACAAACACCTGTTTTATTTTTGAAATGTGTACTATGGCATATGTTCATTTTCTTTTTTTAACTCATAATTTATTGCCTCTTCATATAAATTATTAATTAAATTTATGTATTACAGTTATACACAAAGTCCCAGTTACACTGTGATGCCATATTACTGCCTTGCAAGTGTGAAGGTAGTTATTCAGCTCTTCTGCCACCATGGATTACCACTTCTGTGGTGATGGATTTGCACTCCTCCATCCCAGGCTTTCACATTTGCGTCTCATGAGTCATTACGTCCAGGATTAAAGGCTTAGTCTGTGTCTTAGTCAGTACAGTTTGCTATAACAAATATACCATAGACTGAGTGGTTTAAACAGAATGGCTTAAATAGCAAGCATTTATAATATTTCTCATAGTCCTGAAGGCTGGGAAATCCAAGATCAAAGTGCCAGCAGATACAGTGTCTGGCAAAAGCCCACTTCCTAGTTTGGAGATCATTCTTGCTGTGTCCTCACAAGGTGAAGAACAGAGAGAGGGGCAAGCACTCTCTAGTGTCTCTTCTTTTTTTTTTTTTTTTTTTTTTTTTAAT
>NW_006777084.1:567291-590223 GCF_000442215.2 Lipotes vexillifer | reverse complement strand
GGGGGCCACTCTTCATCGCGGTGCGCGGGCCTCTCACTCTCGCGGCCTCTCTTGTTGCGGAGCACAGGCTCCAGACGCGCAGGCTCAGTAGTTGTGGCTCACGGGCCCAGTTGCTCCGTGGCATGTGGGATCTTCCCAGACCAGGGCTCAAACCCGTGTTCCCTGCATTAGCAGGCAGATTCTCAACCACTGCGCCACCAGGGAAGCCCTAGTGTCTCTTCTTATAAGGGCACTAATCCCATCTGTGAGGGCTCCATCCTCATGACCTAATTACTTCCCACAGGCCCCACTTCAAATACTATCACACTGGGGATTAAGCTTCAACATATGAAGTTTGGAGGACACATTCAACCCATAGCACTCCACCCCTGGCCCATAAAAATTCATGTCTTTCTCACATGCAAAATACACTCATTCTCTCCCAATAGCCCCAGAAGTCTTAACTTGTTCCAGTATCAATTCTAAAGTCATAAGTCCAAAGTCTCATCTAAATATCTAAATCAGATATGGGTGAAACACAATGTATGGTTCATCACAAGGCAAAAATATTCTCTAAAAAATAAAAAAAATCTTCTGCAGCTGTGAACCTATGAAACCAAATTCTCATTCCAAAAGGGAGAAATAGGAAGGAAGGGGTGACAGGTCCCAAGAGAGTTTAAAACCTGGCAAAGCAAATTCCGTGAGATCTTGAGGCTCGAGAATAATCTTCTTTGGCTCAGTGCTCTCCCTTTTGGACCTTGTGGGGTAGCAATGTCACCCACATGGCTCAGCAAGGTACTACTCAAGCCTTGACTCTCTTCAGAGACACTGCCCAGGTCAAGACAGGGGTTGTGCCCCCAGGGCTGCCCCACCCCCATGGTTTCTGTTGGAAGCCTTGGCAGTGGCCCCGATGATCTCTGAGTCACCTTTGGGGCCCTTCCTCCCTTTTCTTGAAGGAGAGCACACATTCACAGCTTTCCTTCATCCTATCCCATTTCCTGTTTCCTTTAGTCACAGCTGACAGAATTTCTGCTGGTATAATCCCATCTCTATTCCTGGTTTCTACTGAGATGCTGAATAAGTCTGTGATTAAGTCTCTATAGCTTGCCTCTTTTCTTTCTAATACCTTACCAGAATCGCCTTTAAAATTCCCTTACTGGCTTTTTCTAGCCTGCATCTCAGAACTCTTCCAGCTTCTACTCATTACCCAGTTCCAAATCCACTTCGACATTTTTAGGTATTTGTTTAGTTATTTGTTAGCACCCCACTTCTAGGTACCAATTCCTGTCTTAGTCAGTATGGGCTGCTATAAAACAAATATACTATAGACTATGTGGCTTAAATAATATTTATTTCTCACAGTTCTGAAGGCTGGGAAGTCCAAGATCAAGCTGTCAGCAGATCCAGCGTCTGGTGAGAGCTCATTTCTGGTTTTCAGTGGTTATCTTATTGTATCCTCTCACGGTGAAGAACAAAGAGAGAGGAAGCAAGCACTCCTGTGTCTGTTCTCATAAGGGCCCTAACCCCATTATAAGGGGTCCACCCTTATAATTTAATTACCTTCCAAAGGCATCACCTCCAAATACCATCACACTGGAGATTAGGTTTTAACATATGCATTGTTTGGGGACCACAAACATTCAATTCATGGTAGTCAAGATACAAAATACTTTGGGCTAACTCTGTGTTAAAAGCAGCTGAACTATATGACTACATCTGGGGATGAAGCAATAAAATATAAAAGTGAAATCTTGCAATAACATGAATATTACTACACATGCATATTTTAAGATTACTTGGCTCATTTTCCTATGCATTTTTTTAATAGTCTGCCTTATGTTATTGGTGGTAAAGATCTGGCCGTAGAGATTTTATCAAATAGAGATGACTGTAGCTTTAAGTCTAACTGTTCATAGCATCACTTAGTGTGATGATCATCTTCAGGGCCGACAGAAATCAAATTCAAGGGGAATATATGATATATGTGATATTTCATTGGGATTCTTAGCCATTTTGTAAAGGAACTAGGGACATTGTCAATCAAGAAATAGCTCTACATAAAACTGTTCACAGGTTCCATATCAGTTCTTTCTGGGACTAATTTTTGATCTTCAACTAGAACACTTTAGACTGCTATACTCTCCACCCCTGCACCCCTTTTTTCCTCCTCATAGAAAAGTCTTCTCTTAGAATGAGTAAAGGACCTAAGGCAAGAGTGATGGACAAAACCAAACCAGGGAAGTTCTTTTTAATTTGAGCAAGACTTATGCTCTAATACACTAATGCTCTCACCTGCTGTCTCTTTTCACGTATAAGACTGGGAATGAGGAGAAATTGTCAAGGGTCAACTTTTATTCAACTATAAAATGAATTTCCTCCTGAAACAAAGTTAAATATGCCATATTTTATTTCTTCCTATACTACTGGACCCATTCAACATTTCAGCCAACAATATAGGATTTTTAAAGGATGAAGCAGTCACCCCACATGTGTTGCCAACAGTGACCATCGAGTAAGCCGTGTAGAGGTGAACATGTTAAAGAATTTTTAGTGGAGGGGTGAGAACGTACATCTGATTGGAAAATACTGAGGAAAGAGTGGAATTAGAGCTACAGACAACTTTTTCAAGTGGTTTTGTTGTCAAATGGGGCAACACCAGTAAAGGGATATGGGATTAACAGAGGTTTGTTATGTTGTTCTGACAAACGATACTTGAGCATATATTTGGTCTCATATACTAAGGCTGAAGTACCTGCTGGCCATGTTTTTAAAAAATGTTTAATTATAGCAGATTAGCAATTAACTAAAAACACTTCAACTAGAATTACTGTGGATACATAATGTCACATGTAAATTGTTTAACTTATTCATACACTCCTTTATTTCTTCATTGAAGGGACAGGGATGAAGTTCGCTTGTGCTCCATACTTCATTTCTAGTCCCCAGTCTAGTGGTTATCACAAATTTGCTCTTCCTCTTTTATAGGCTCCAGACGCGCAGGCTCAGCGGCCATGGCTCACGGGCCCAGGCGCTCCGCGGCACGTGGGATCTTCCCGGACCGGGGCACGAGCCCGTGTCCCCTGCATTGGCAGGCGGACTCTCAACCACTGCGCCACCAGGGAAGCCCTGCTCTTCCTCTTAACTGCAGGTCTAAGAGAAGCCTGAGCTAAGAGAACTTCTACTGACAGATATCTGAAAAGCCTGAAGCATCTGTAAAACACAAGAAGAGACGTAAGCTTGGTAGCCAAGAAATGGAAAGAAGCAACTAAATGGGCATGGAGCTAAGCTTACGTGTGGGCTCTTGGAGGAATACAACAATGAAAAGTGAGGCGAGACCTCAACAAAGGAGATCTTTCTTTGCCTGTACCTCCATCCTGTGGTAACAGAGAACTCAGCAACATTAGTATTTTATGAGAGAGGGTTTCAGTCAAAGGAAGGGGTACTTCCCAGAATATTTTCATTCTTTCACCTAAGCAGAAGCCTGATTCTAATTTAATTTTCACTGTCAGTGATGTTAGTGATAAAGCGTTTCATGAAACATAGAAGACAGAGTCTCTGCTCTCCCCGAGGATATAATTCAGTCAGGACTAACAAACAATGAAGAGATATTTCTTTCATTTCTTGTTTTAGTTATAAAAATAAAAGGCCAACCTCAGCTGTTCAGAAATACCCAAGTGCCGAAGGGAATTGTTTGGGGGATGGCAGCAGCTGAGATGGGCTTAGTCTGGGAAGGCTCTGTGATGCTAATTCCCCTAGTGATTTATCCTCTCCTTGCAACAACCTTGAGTTTCTTGCCTCCTGTTTGAAATTTAGTCTTAGTGTCTCTATTGCCCCTGGTTCTTTATAATACACATTTTTAAATGCTGAAATAAAAAAGTATCTACTGTTGACAGAAAAACTTTGGAACAATTTCTAAACAATGTTTAAAAAAACAATTTATCTAAATTTGTTTGAGATTTCAAGTATATTGCCTTATTTTCCTGATTCACTGGGGTTAGTCCAATTCACTGATTACCCTTTCCACACTCTATTTCTCTTTAAAATGGGAGTAGGGCCTATTTGAATGTCAGTGATATAGGGTAGAAAGAAAGTACATTCTAAAGGGGGGAAATAAAGTAGGGAAGATTGAGTGGACATTGGCATGGCAACGTCAATGGCTGGCTCTGAGTGTGCCTGTGAGAGAAACCCCGAGGGCATCAGAAAGAGTGGAGAATAAAAACTGCTAAGAGAGAAAAGACGAATGGGAAATACAATGTACGGGTTTATAGTGAGGTGGTAAAGAGTTTTGCCAAGTCTGACCCTAATGACTAGGATACACCATCCATTAGTATATTGACTCAACAAAAACATTAAGTCTTCCATGTGCTAGACACAGTGCTAAAAATTGAGAATACAAATTGATTTTAAAGTAATTTTTTCTTTCAAAGTAGGAATAACTTCACCAAGAAATATAATATTCATAACTAATGTCAAATTATGATTTGCTATCACTGCTACTTTTGTCTTAGAAGCATCTTTCTCTTAAGTTGCTTATTGTGTATTTTCCACTAATTGTTCCCTTATTGGTATTAGTTTACCCAACCTGCTTTATTAGCACATCCATTCATTTATTCACAAATTTAATTTCTATTCCTTTATTTATTGATGTCATCTATGTACCAGCTAGTGAAGATTCAACAGTGAACAAAACATAGTCTCTACATTATTTTTCATAGTTGCTACACAGTTGCATCATTAGTTTACAATAAGCTAGAAAAGACAGACACTTAAAAAAATGGTCAAACAAATAAGTAGAATAAACACCACCTAGTGATCAAGTCTACTGTAAGTCTCTCCTTTCTGTTCTTTTTGTGACTATCACTCTTTACCCCTGAGATGGTGGTGCTGGCGGGGTGAGTGTGTCGGGGGTGCGGGTACTTTGTGTGTGTGTGTGTGATAGATGGGACTTGGAGATTCAAGGTGCTTAAGCTTGAGGACTATAGCATCTATGAGACAGAGAGAGAGAGAGAGAGAGAGAGAGAGAGAGAGAAGGAGACATCCCTCTCAAGAACCCTCAGTGGAAAACTGGTAGGTGTTCAGTGCCAACCCAATATTTCCCGAGTGTCTTGAAATCTGCCTTAGGCATTTTCTTCTTACTATCCCCAAATGATACCAGACAAAACTTCACCTCCAAGTCAAATTTACTTTAAGTCATTCACTTCTATATTCACTCTTTCATTCAATCAATATGCATTGAGTGCCTGCTCTACACAATTATATAACATATGATAAGTATTTGGAGAGAGGACAGTAATCAATGCAGATCGAAACTTCTCATTCTGGAATTTACATTCTTACTGAAGGGGTAGGGGTGAAACAGGCATTACTAATAACACTATTAATTATTTACATAAATTATGATAAATGACACAAAGGAAAATACAGAGAGCCAATACAGATTATAATGAGGGAGACTGGCCTAGTCTGGAAAGAAGAGTAACAAAAGTACTTCTTGAGAAAGTGACATTTAATGTCATAAAGTAGCTAGATGAAGAGATCAGAACCAGAGAGACAATGACCTAAGCTTCAAGGTAGAAAAGGAGCAAGTGGCATGAATAGAAACCTTACACTATAAAATCAGACAGAGATGAAATATCACTTTTATATTTCCCTTTAAAGCAAATTAAAAATGACTCCAACCCTGCAAGATGATGGGGAATTCAATCTATGTCATAATTCTGGCTTCCTGCCAAATTTATCATAGCCACATCATAGCCCACATCTTATCCTGGACAGACTAGTCAGGAAAGCCTCTCCAGCTATCAGTTCTCTATCATCACAAAAGACTTGTGGGTAGTCTGGTTTTGTGACACTTGAAAGCCCAGCTGCTCTGTATTTCTGTGCAAACCTGGGCATGGGAAACAGTTTGTGGAAAGGGCCCCTAGCCCCTAGGTTACAGTATCCCTAGATGTATCACCTGGGTCCTTAAGAGGAAACCAACCAAGAATTCTATTAGTACAGCCAACAGCCATCAACTTCCCACTCTTAAAGGTGACTGCTCTTCACACCTTGCATAAACCTCCCAAAGAACTCAGGCTACTGAAAAAGAGTAAGTGGCTTGTAACTTTTGTTTTAGTACTCCCAACACAGGGGAACATGAAATTTTGAGTATTTGGTGAATTCGATGCAAAATTCAAGAAGCAAAAGCCAAGATTTAACATCTCAATAAATTATGATGCTGCACATAACATGTTTAAAAAGTTAAAAACAGGGGACTCCCCTGGCGGTCCAGTGATTTAAGACTCCATGCTTCCAATGCAGGGGGTGTGGGTTCTATCCCTGGTTGGGGAACTAAGATCCCATATGCGCAGCATGGCCAAAAATTTTTTTAAAAATTAAAAAAAAAAAAAAAAAAACCAAAAAACTATCTGTTTAAAAAAAAGAAAGTTCAAAATATGCCACAGTGACCAGTCAGCAAAGACTTGGGAGACTTTCATTATTTAGAGAAGAATAAAATCATACAGGGTCTGGAGTGCCACCTAAAATAGTATCTACTGTCATGAGAAATATTTTGTTGACTATAATGTTAGCATCTGTCAATTGTTGATGTTAATAATAATGTAATGGTGAAATTTTACAAAAATGTGTATATTATGTATAACACACATAAATATATAGATATATTTAACTCTTCATTTTCTGAAGTTAGAGTATCAGATTGTTATACTAATTAATAATAGAGGTATATATTATAATTAAAGTTACTATGAATCAGAAAAAAATATTAAGGCCATCTACCCTTTAGAACTATAAAATAACCACAAGAAGACATACAACGTTAAACCTACTGTTGTGAGAGATGCCTCACCCTCTTCACTTCCACAGTGTACTTTTAGGTCTCTCATCAGTTAACCATCATGGAGGACAGGAAGTAGGAAAGATCTAATCTGTTACTGTTATCATTTTTCTGGATATTATAATTCAAAATTCTGAGTATTTTACAGGCAATTGAGAATTATAAGGCTTTGTTCTTTTTTCTTCTTGTTTCTAAGGCTATAAAAAAATACTTATTTTCATCATGACAAAGGGACATGGGAAGGAAGTGGCATAGAGAACATGGTATATCAAACCCAGGACTTGACTAAAAGATCCTGAGCTGGAATGACAGGTCTTGCTCTAAAATATGTTCATATTACACAGATATACACCAGGGCTTATCTGATAGAGAAAGAAGAGGATGCTCTGAGAAAGGGAAGGAAAAGATTTGAGGGAACCAACAACAGAGGAGTAGATCATTTAAATTTGAAGTTACATGGCTTGGCTCTGATGCATATGAATCAGAGACTGAGTCACTGAGCAATGAAGGCATTGTGAGTTGTTTGGATATGAGGAGAATAATGCTACTGTTAGTGAGGCAGAGACTAGCCAGGCAGACAGCATCACAAAGCACAGGAGGCTTAGTCACCTAGCCAATGTCTGCCTGCCTACTTATAAGGGTTGGCAGAGTGACAAATTGATGTTCATTCATTATTTACACAACAGTTATTTACGTTGTGCCTACCCTGAACCAGACACAGAACAAAGTCCCGAGGTCAGGACAGTGGACAAATAACAGATTAACAATAACATTTTGACTATTCTCAGTCAAGAAACTAATGTGATAGCTTTGCTTATATACATTGAATTTCTACTAGAATACTTTTGGATGCTATCTTTATGATGATAAAAGTGTCCCTAAATTATATTATTTTCATTAAAGACATTAAATGTATTTTCAACCATGTACTGATTAATCCTTTAGGAAATATTATTCAGAGTTAATGATGAGTTCATGAACAGTTCTATTTTCTAATACTTCCTTTAACAGAAATTTGAATGTATATTTATAATGATATTTAAGCCCCCAAATTAGGAAAGATTACTTTACATGATAATCACAGAGAATATACTTTTTGCAAGTTATGGTGACAAAGCTATGCTAACATGAGGCATGTCTTTAAATGAAATGACATTCCTTTGTCTCTGATATGAATTACTGCCCCTTTTGAAACAGTGTCTTTGCACGAGCCTGAAAGAGGGGCTTGAAAGAGGAGGGAGTGAGGAAAAAATATCTAGGCATGAAGAAGACATGAAAGAAGAGAAACACTCTCCTTTCAAAGCACTGCCTCTTAAGCCGTCCCCTAGTGTAGTACAAAAGAATGACTCCGAAAAGACAGGACCTCTCCATTCAATTCTCAGCTCTTCTCAATTCTTAATCCTCCCTTGAGATCTTATTGTCACTAGAATGAAGACTCTCATACATCTCCAACGTATTATGGCACATGTTTATGAATGGCAGAGGAGTACTTCAGGAAATTATAATCATCTTCCCATGTTATCTTACAGAGGCTAAGAAAGAATGAGACAAAGCTGGAAAAGCACATGACCACTCGGATTGCTCTGCAGGATCCAGACTGGGCATCCACCATATTGGAAAGATCCATGAGCCAGAAGCAGCTGCAGCAGCCACTACAGCCCAGAAAATATCCCCATACATACATCCCTGTTGCAAGATACTAAGACTGATTCTTGAGTCAGGCAATATAGAAAATAAGAACAGAAATAAGCAATGAGTGCCAACTAACAGAGTTCTCTAAAAGTGCCATATCACAGTAGTTTCTTCCCCTCAATTTTTTCTGCCATTATTTTTCACTGTATGCAAAAAAATTAAAATTGTTGAATATCTCAAAATGAACATTTTGATGAAAAGTCAAGCTCAGCATTTAAAAAGCTGATCAAACAAAGAGTTTCCGTCATACAAACTTTGGATATATCTTGACTATCCGGACATGATCAATGATCAGGGACTGACTTTTTGCTGGAATTAGAGGAGCATTATTTAAACCAAACATCATACCATGCAGGTTTTGTATTTAGTAAAAGAGATGTGATTTGGCCTATGATTAAACAGGCCCTAATTATGAGTAAAAGCCATTTCAAAATGGACATTTACACGTCAATGATTTGGCACAGACAATACATTTTATCATAGAAAAAAAAAGTGTATAAAAGGGTCGCCTTCCTAAGTGGCACCATGAAACTAAACCAAATCAAAAAATAACTGAGTAGATGTAATCAACTCCTGATGTTAGGCCTCCTGTAATACACCTCAGTAGTGTACTTACGTACTCCTTTTGTTACCATCACCACACCTACAATTAGAGTGGAAACTGGCTATAACAAAATAATCAATGTTCAAACATTGTCATATAAGATTTGTGGTTGTATTTGGTGAGAAAAGTGAAAGGAAAAAGGTAATGCGGCCATTTAAGCATAAATTCTAGGGGTCCAGCTTTGTGATATATACTGCTGTGTTTAACTACTAAGGGGGTGATTCTAGATCTTGTGGCTGGTTAAGACTGAGACAGCAGCACTGATTTCAGCAATCCTCTGGTTAATTAGCACCACTTTTGTTGACCATATATGGTATAGAAACTGGACTGAGGGAATAATAGGAGATCAAGATACCTGCTATCAGCTTTCTTCCCTTTTTAAGTTGGGGTTGCTATTATTTCTCCACATAGCTTTATCTTCCCACAAAATCCTCTCTTATCTCTTCCCATCGCCTCTGAAAAGCAGATCACTATCAGTGCTTTTTGTGAGGACATGAACGGATCACTTTTAATATTTCTTTCCGCCTTTTAATTAAAAATCTTAAATATAAATTTACTTAAGTGATTATGGTTCACTACATACTTCATTTACTTGGGGACGAAAATGATCATGCAATTCTGTTCTACAGTAGATCATGTTGCTGAGGATTCACTGCAAAAAGCAAAAGTGATAACACGTAAAGGGGGAACTTAAATAGCACCCCCAGGATTCAGAGGAATAGGAGGTAACCAAGGAACTGCCTTGCAGTGGAAAAGAAAATGCTTTGGAAAAATGGAAAGTGAACAACTTCTGATGGTTCCTCACTTCTCCAAAGTTTCATTGCTGCCCACTGTGTCCCTACTCTGCTCTGTTACTTATTCCAGGCCTGGATGTCACTACACACAACTTAGGGCTGTGATGATTTTCCCTTAAGTCTGAGACAGATGCAGAGGAAGGGAGAGAAAAATACTCCTAAGCAAGTAGTAGTTGTGCTGTCAATATGTATGCCTGTAGGTAGATAGGGGAAACTTATCCATACTTCAAAAAATGTCTAGAATCAGATTTCTCCTGATTCTGAAATTTTCATATCAGAAACTAGAGCCATAGGAGAGATCTGAGATGAGAAACATGATCATTAGGGAGTATAAGAAATAGACTCAGGCCAGAGACATCTGAGATGACCAGACATAAGAGCCTTCCTGAGGAAGGCATGGGGAGCAAAGTTACATGTATTTAACTTTTACATCCTAATTTTCAATCTGCCCATTCTCCTGCCTCGACTGTTCACTCTTGTCTCTATGGATACCAGAGTCCCCTCTATCCAGATCAGATCTTAAGCACACAAGACCAGAAGGACTGAACAGACAGCCCTGGCAACAGCCAGCCAAGAAAAATAAGGGGGAGACTAGAGAGGACTCCCTAGTTCTAAGCAGCACCAGTGGGAGCCCTGGGATATTCTGGGTAAGCACTGGTTTATAAAAATTGCCCTTTATAAGAACTGTTACATATTTTTTAAAATTTAAGATCCTACAATGGTTCATTTTGCTCTAAGGAATTTTTGGAGCAATATTAATGTTCTACCCCGTGAAAAACAAATGTTTTAAATATTACAAAACTCTCACATGTACACTATAAATTTATTTTTTCCAAGTCTGAGCTGTTTTACATGAATTAAAACTAGGATATAAATAATATTCTCCCCCCCAAACTGATATTGTTATTATTTATTTTTTCCCTTCCTTAACTAGTGAAATTATTTCTTAGAATGTGTGAAGGAGGTTGAGACTAATATAAGATGTTAATAATACCTTTGAGGACTTGAAAGAACTCAGAAAATGTTAACTCATTAATTCTCAATATCCATGGGTAATGCTAGAAAAGAAGCATTAGCCATAATTCATGGAGGAGGAAACTAACGCACACTCTGGTTAACCAGCGTTTCTAAGGTCAATAACACAGATGTGCATATAACCATGGAGATCAGGGAGCAGGTGATTTCCTCAATGTGATTCCAATCTCAAGCTATTCTTCCAATCTATCATGTTTGAAGCAAAAGAAGAATTTGTCTCTCTCTATATATATAATATATATATATATATATTTTTTACTTATTTAATTCTGTTCCTGAACTAATTTTGCTAAAATATGCAGATGATTATTAAACGTAATTGTTGCCCAAACCTTAGCATGATACGGTTAATTAAATGGAAGTAGAGATAATTTTAGTACAAAAATTAAAGTGAATAATATCACAAGGATTGTATGTATGCAAGACATCTGCAGTTGATGACTAAAGTCTATTAGAGAAGTTACACACACACAAACACTTGTACTGGTTGCTGTCCTAAAAAGAGACCTTTAGTTTAATAAAATCAGTAATTCTGCAATTTTTTATTCATGTCTTCAATAGACATTTTATATACCACCATTAGAACATGATGACTCCCTAAAGAGAGAAATGGAGGAATAAAATAAGCAAATAAAAAAAAAATGTTAACATAGTCTAATGAGTTTGACTTTAGATATTAAGTCACACCCGAGGTCAAAAAAGGTATTAACAATGTATAATTTGTTCTATGACTTTGAAAACTGGTCTCAACAGAATAACCAATGGAATAACTATATCAAAGGCCACTAACACAGAAGTTTAAAGGGAAATAGTAATCATGCATTTTATGTCACTGAAGAAAAGAAATAGTAATCATAGGTAATGATGAATATAGTATTCAACAACAACAAAATTGCCTCAGAAGAACTTCCATTCCTGGTAATTGCAGGAAATTCCTATAATGGGTGATCCTCCTACAGACATTAATTATGAACTCTGGCCACATAGACAGACGTAATTTTATATTTAGATATGTATAAATTCATATAAATATAAAAATATATATCTATCATATTTTAGAGAGTAACTAAGGCAGTCAGAGATTGGCAGGAGGTATTCCACCCTTGAAAGAAATGGCAATGTTTACATGTCTTTTCCCCCCCGAGGACTTTTACTAAGATGATCCCCAGTGATCTCTGCTTCCTGGTATTCATGCCTCTGTCTAATCCCTTCCCCTTGAATATGGGCTTGATCCAGTGACAAATGTCTTCTAAAACTGAATATGGCATAAATAACAGTGTCAATTCTGAGAGATTAGATTACAAAAGACTGGTTTCCATCTTGTTCACCCTTGCTTGCAGCCCTTATGCTGGACGAAGCACGCTGTCATGTTGTAAGGAACCTTAAGACAAGGCCATGTGGCAAGGCACTGATATCTCTGGCCAAATCCAGTGAGAATTGAAGGTTGCCAACAGCCAGGTGTGTGAGCTTGGGAGCAGATTTCACCCCAGTGGAGCCTTGAGATGACTCCAGCCCTGCTCCTTCCCTCGATGGCAGCTTTGTGAGAGACCCTGAGCCAGAGGACCCGGCTAACTTGCACCTGAATTTCTGTTAAAATATATGTTTTTAATAAGAAATCCTTATTAAATACTTATTAGAGCAATCAAAGTAGGCAGGGACTGGCAGATATTTGATCCATGAAAGAAAGGAACCCTTCAAATAAGGATGAGATATGTGTTTACATGCTTCTTCCACTGACAGCTCTCTACAGGCCACATGGAAGATTCTGCCTAGAACTCAGCCATAAGTGTTGATCTTATTAGCATCAAGCGACAGAGGATGGAGATTAAGGCTGTCAGAATAACTGTAAATTGAGAGGAAACTCCGATTGAAGGTGGGGGTGGGGTCACAGGAGTAGGTCTCCAAATATGTATATAAACTCTCTTCAAACTACCGGCTGATCTGTGAACAGCATATGTCTGGGACAGGAGACTGAAAATTGAACACCGATTTCAGCTGCTGTGTACAGCAAGGAACATAGTCTTTAGTGTTTGATTCCTACTAACTTAGAGGGTATGGGAAACAACTTGCACTTTACATTGAAACCCCAGCAGGTCCATGCTTTCTGAGTAAATACTATATGTCAGGAATAAGGATTCAGTCTAGGATTAGGGGAAAATGAGACATGTTTGCAATAACCAAATTTTAAACCAGCACTCCACTAGTTCAGGTAATTTTTTCAAGGTGATCAAACACCTAGTAGAAAAAACTCACTCTTCAGGGAGTTTGGGAGAAATAACAGACACCAGATTCTATACAAGGCATCGCTGAAAATTCTTAGTACACAATACTAAATTACTACTATGGGAAAATACTAAGCAGCCTAACATACATGAAGCTGGAAAGACAGAAGAGGAGGAGAGCCAGAAGGAGCAGAATAAATCAATAAGACAGTAATGACCAAATATAACAAATCATGTGAAAAAGATTTACTTACTGACTTAAACTTATTAAACCTCAGGAAGGTAAATATAAAGAAAACCACGTAAAGGTGATCAAACTGATGAAAAATAAAAATGAAGAAAAACAAAAAAAGCCAGAGGAGGGGAAAAAATGATATAAGCTGTCAACCCAGAATTTTATGTTCTGAAACATATTCAGAGAAGACAAAGCACAAACATTCTTCAGCTAGTTTTCAAGACTTACAAAGCTAGAGTAATTAAGGCAATCTAGAACACATGTAAGGCTAAATACATAAATAAAATATAATAATGAGTCTAGAAATAGACCAAAGCATATATGGTCAGTTGATTTTCCACAGCATTGCCAAGGTAAGTTACTGAGCAGACAATAGTTTTTTTGTAACTTAATGAATATTTCTGGAATATTTGGATATCCATATGTACAAAATGAACAAACAACTCTTACTTAGCACCATATGGAAAAATTAAGTTAAAATGGATCAGAAACCTAAGTGTTAAAACTAAATTTCCAGAAGAAAACACATACTTCAATCATATTTTAGGCAAAAATGTATTCATTAGAAACACAGGCACTAACCCTAAATGAAAAAAATATTAATTTGACTTCAACAAAATTTAGCATCTCTAGTCTTCAAAAGACAATATTACAAAAGGAAAAGATAAGCCAGAAAATAGAAGAAAATATTTGCAATACATATCTGTTAAGTGACTTTTACCTAGAATATATAAATATTTTTATTACTCAATAATAAGAGAGAACTCAATTTAAAGACACAAAAATTTGAAAAGACACTTCATCAAAATTAAATAGATGGGTATGCTAATTTTTTAAAATTACGGGAATAATTTCATAATAATGTCACCTACTTGTGAAAAAATTCATGTTTGGATACCTTAAATAACACGTTGCTTCAGAAACAGTGATCAAGAAGCTTGGGTTGACAGCAAAGAATGAAAAGATATATCTGAGCTACAAAAAGAAGGGGCAGGAAAACAAAGTTCATAAGACAGAAAATCAAAATACAGCACACTTTTAAGACTCAGAAAGTTAAAGTGGCAATTGGTCATTTCTGAAAAGTAAATGAACTAATGAAGACCAATGGACTGAAAATGAAGAAAGGGCTGCTTGTTCTGAAGATAAATAGGCTCGGAGGGGAGATAAGAGGAGACAGCGTAAAGGGCATAGAATGAATGATAATGCCTGCATAGGTAGCATGTTTATCACTGAAGCAGTTCACAGCACTGTAGATTAAAAACCAAAAGTGTATTAAATCATTTAATAGCTTGCTATGAATTATGTAAGAAGGCCCATTACTGTGGTATGTTGTTATATAAAACTACATGTTCCAGAAAAAATATCCAAGCCGTATGCAACCTTCCTCAGTGATTTCTTTACCAATTTAGAATTCTTTCATGTGAACTAGATCAAGTATTAAGTGACCCTCAGAGGAGTAACAAATCTTGTGTTCTCCAGAATGGTGCAATAAAATTTAGCCACTCACAGTCATATGAATTCATCACTGGATCTGTTAAATGCAAAAAAAAAAAAGAAATCAAACTTGTGAGATGTCATCAAAATTTAGACAACATATACTTTTTTCCTCAATAAAGGAATGGCCTTAAAGAATTAAAGGTAATTGCTGAATCTTAAGAAAGTAAGTTTTTGAAACTTTTTTCTTTTAAAATCTAAAATAAGATACATGTAACAGGAGTATCTTTGTTTTTGAAATAAGTATTCATATATGAGTATGTTAACAGTAATAAATGGCAACTAAATTTATGCAAAGGAAATGGAAACTAATTAGTTACATATTGATTATATATTAGTATCATTAGAAATGGTGATTTAGCTGAAAGAATACCATATCATAGATTTAGGGTCTGGATTTTAGATTTTGGGCTTTCAAATTAAAAAAATGCAAAGTCATATGCTTTATGCATTCAAGACCAAGAATAGCAAATTAAATTATGATGAACATAGATATTATTTATGTACTAGAAACTAATTAGTGTGAATTTTTAAATGGGAAATAGGTTTGTGCTGATACACATAGAAAGAATTAATCACTAGGATTAAAAACAGACATTGGATCACCTGCTACTTTATTTTATAAATTAATCAGTAAATCAACAAATGTTGATTAAGCAGTAATGATTTTCTAGTAATGTACTGGACAATGCAAGAGATACAAAGGAAGAAAAATATGCAATTCATATAATCAAAACCTCAACTGCTGGGTGACAACCATGACTTATTTATGATTTTTTAAGTTTATAACACAGATAAGAATTCAGTGTATTGTAATTGAATTCTTCTAAACAAAGCAAAATAGCTGGTATATATTTATGAAAGTACAAGTTTTCTTTAATAGATTGTGAACTTTAATATCAATGTGGGCTAAAAATTTGCACTAAAAGGTGCCTGTTCTACTACTTGAGATTTTGTAGGAAAAATCAACTGATTTGGTAGACTGAGTTTTTCACTGAATTGCTTAACTTTTGCATAACATCATTTACATTTATAAAACCAGATGAAGGTTTTCAAGCATAAATCTAGCCATTAATTTATTATACTTCAACATGTGTTAAGTAAAGCCTAAGGGAAGAAATGGGACTCTGATAATTGTATTTCTGATAGAATTTTTAAATGTCTGCATAGACTGTTTGAAAAGGAGCAATATAATTTTGATTATGTTTCTTTTCCATGTGTACACTATTTAATGCACACATACACTCATACATACTTTTTAAAATACATATCATGGGTTTTAAAGAAACCCATAAATGGAAAGTTTGGCATTCCAACTAAGCTATTTTTAGATATTTGGCTAATATTATTCTAAAAATATTCTGGAGCAATGTTTATTCTTATAATTTACTCTTCCCTCAAGTTTGAGGTCAATCTCAAAAACAGGTATAATAAAAGACATGACATCGTGCAAATTTTAATTTTTGTCACATTAGATTTGCTTTAAGTAAAATATCACCAATATATTTAAGTCTTTTGTTAAAATTTCCCCTGTACGATTTTTCTTCCTTTCTCTTCATCTCAGGGTTAACCATCACCATGGTTTTAGATGTATCTTTCAATAATGTTCTCCTCTAGATGTATATTTATAAGCTGTAAATAATTTTATATTCTTATAACAATACATCTTTACAAGTCTAGGAACAATTTTAGATTCCATCTTCTGTTTGGGAAATTAAAATCAGTAAGAAATTATCAAAAAATTTTTTTGTCAAAATTTCTAAAGTTCGAAATAATTTTCCAGATGTATATAGATGTCAAGAAATTTATCTCTGATTTTTCGGACCTCAGGACTTGATATCTAAATTTACTTTGAGGTGAAGATAAATGATTTTTCTAAACATGCAAAATATCATTTATTTCAGTGGTGGTATCCTACTATAACATGAGAAAGGAGAATTCCATTCTTACTATAATTTTAAATACTTAATTAAAAAATGCACAGGGTATTATATCAATCTAACCTTTTGTGTTTTCTTTTTTCCCTTAGATAAGTACAGGAGGAAACTTATGTATGGTATTTCCCTGCATATGGTAGGCATGCCATCAAACAATATCCACTAGAGGTGTTTAAATGGAAAGGAAAGAGGATTTTGCTACCCCTTATGGTGAAGTAACAGAAATGAACTCACGGTAACATTTACCCTCCCACCTGAAACAACAACAAGAACATAAGTTCATTCAAAAAGAACTAGATCACATGAAGACTTGTATATCTGTTAATGACATTGCATTTATTGTTAACCTTTCCATAAAGAAAACCCCAGGCCCATATGATTTTAATGGTAAATTCTACATATATTTAAAGAAATAATAATACTAATTCTAAGCAAACTCTTGCACATATCTGAAGAGGAGGAAAGATTCTTTAGTTCATTCCAAGATACTAGAATTACTCTAGACATTATAAGAAAACTATAGATAAATT
The DNA here is from genome assembly GCF_000442215.2 of Lipotes vexillifer. Classification (NCBI taxonomy): domain Eukaryota; kingdom Metazoa; phylum Chordata; class Mammalia; order Artiodactyla; family Lipotidae; genus Lipotes; species Lipotes vexillifer. Next base: position 572,866 of record NW_006777084.1, on the reverse strand, counting down.
TCTTCATGGACATAGATGCAAAATTCTAAGCAAATTATTAGCAAATCAAATCCAAAGCATATATAATAATATCTCATGACCCTATGGGGTTTATCCTAGGAATGCAAGTTTGGTCTACTATCTGAAAATTTCTCAGTCTAATTCACCTTATAAAAATTTTAAAAAGAAAAACCATATGATACTGTCAGTGCATAAAGAAAAACATCCATTCCTCATTATAAGACCATAAAAAGTCAACAAAAACAATAATAATAAATTTCTCTGGAAAGAAAAAAACAAGGATACTTCCTGAACCTGGTAAAGGGCAGTTAAGAAAAACCTGTGCTAACCTCACACTTAATTATGAAAATTGAATGCTCTCTCCCAAGATCAGGAACAAGACAAGGAAACCTACCATCACCACTTACACTCAACATTGTACTGGAGCCAGTACAAAAGACAATAAAAAGAAAAGACCAAGACTGAAAAGGAAGTAAAACTGTCTTTATTCACAGAGAACCTGATCACATGTGCAGGAAATCTGGTGGAATCTACCAAAAAGCTACCAGAATTAATGTGAGTTTATCAAGATTTCAGTATACAAGATTCAAATAAAAATTAATTATACTCCTGCAGGCACAGATAAAAGAGCCCCAAGAAAAGCCTGCTCAGTCTAGCCAAAGTCTCAGGAAAAGAGACACCTGGAAGGAAACCTTTCTAAAAACTACACACCCTACTCCAGCCAAAAATCAAAAACTGCTCCTTCCTCGGCTGCAAAGTCGGTTATGAATCTGAACCTCCACCACCAGCCAGCAACTACCTCGGGGTTCCCAAGTGAAATTCGAAACTGGCCCCCCATACACTGGGGGCAAAGAGACCAAGAAAGAGGCAGATTACTCCAATTGGTAGGTGGCAGGTTTAATAAGCAAAAGAACTTACCAGGCTTGTCTCTGGCAGCCGCAAAACCAAGTAGATCTCTGTACCCTTTCGCCAGGGTCTTGAGTTTATGTAGAGGCCTTAACTGGGTTCAGCCACATCTACAGTCTCGATGGTCGCAATAACACGACTCTCTCAAGGCTCCATCCTTGAAGTGGCTCCTGTTTATTACAGAGCAGTGGGTGGAACATACATTCCAGGGATTTGGGGGGTAAGAAGCTTCCAATTGCCTGGGTCTTGCCTGGGTCGACCCATAGTCACCTCCTCTCCACGAACTCCTCCAACAGACCCTTCCTGTGAGTCTATAATCATTTCAAAATTAAAAATTAAAAAAAATTAACGTAAATCCACGGTGATTGCCGAGGGCCAGGGGTGGGAGGGGGAAGAGGTTGGTTGTAAAAGCAAATGAAAACTTCCAGGTGAGGGTGATGGAATGCTCTTTCTCTTGATTGTGGCAGTGATTACACAGGTGTATATATTTGTCTAATTCATCAATAGGTATATTTAAAAGGGGTGCATTTTACACTCCAATAAAATTGATTTATTGTAAATTCACTTAAATGTAGAAAAACATTTTGTCATAAAGAGTTGGGATAATGTTGATTAAAATATTCACACTTCTTCTAGTCAGTATGGAGTTTCAGTTTGCATTTAATAAACTACAATATTTTTTGGTAAAATTTAAAATCAGGTGTTTGATTTTGCATATATTTTTGACAAAATGATACCACATTATAATATTATTCATCTCACTGGATTGTAACATTAAAAAAATTTTGCCAAAATATGAAGTGTTTCATCAGTTTCCCTATGAAGCTCTTAGAATAACTGGAAATTAATTCTCTTTAATATGTTCTTTCATGTTATAGATTTTTCTCTTCTGCAGGTATTAACTGGGCTTGCAGATCAGATCTTGATAATGGCTTTGTTTTAAAATATGATACCCTAACACGTTCCTGACCAAATCTTCCAATTTTCCCCCAAATTTGAAGTAATGTTTTAAAAAACTAATTGCATTGTACTGTAAACGGATTAAGAGGTAGACAATGAAGTTGACATGGTTAGAAGGAACAAAGTTTTAAGTAGAATTTGAGTGGTCATTTTATTAGTGAGTATTTCCACATTTGATGACTTTCTCTTTCCTAGGCAACATCAAAGCTACAGGGATATGAATTTTGGGAAGATAAGAACTCTATATATATGAGAGCCCAGTGTTGAGGGACCACTTTTTCGTACGAGTCAGAGCACAGGTTCTATCTAATGATGCTTACTACTTGGCCTTAAAATAACCACAACAAACCTGGGTCTCACTCTGTGCTTTTCTTATACAGGTATATTAGAAGTTTCTTTCCAGTGTTAAACAACAACAATAGCAACCAACTATAATGATAAGGAGGCATTATGAATATGAACTCTTCCCCCATTTACATTAAACAATGTGTTTTCTTAGCGCTTTTTAAAATCTCCATTATATTGATACAATAAAAAAGTATGACTTGGACTCACCTCTACTGGCCTTATTTATACTATAGCCTTTCCTTAGTACTTACAAAATATTTAAATTGTGAATCATTTGATAAGGTAATATCAATAAGGTAAGAACTGATACATAGGCCTGCACTAATGCAGTACTAAATGTACTAATCTGTACACATTAGCAATATTGACTGTAAACATGAATTAAAGAACCACTATAGAGACACTAGCCAATGCCTCATATAGTGCATATATTCAAGCTCAATTCATAGACACAAATCTATCTTTCAAAAAATAACAATTTACAGTTCCATTTGAATTGTGATGAATATAAACAAATATATAAATAAACAAAGCAAATTCATAAATAAAGAGGTATTCATCTGGGACATCCACTCAACAGATAATAAAATGCAACTTTGCTAAGAATTTACTCATCACATTATTACATATAGAACCTGGACACAAACTCACATAATAATGAGAAAAGAAGCTTGTTAGAGTTTTATATAAAAAGCTTGGAATTTGGAGAGGTTTTGCCAGCTACGTAACTTAAAATTAGGGTAAAAAAACTGAGAAACAAGGAAAATGAGTAAAGCTGATACTCAGACTTGATGTCAGTCCCTAATTTAAATAGATATTTTAAAAATAGTTTTCTCACTATACTACAAAAGGAAAAAAAAAAAAAAAAAGATAGGTAGGCACCAGAGAGTTAAGTAACATGTTAATTCAAAAGACCAAACAAAAATTCTTCTTTCACTAGGGAAGCATTCAATATTCCCCATTCTGATGAATGTTCTAGTTCCTATTGAGTAAAGAAGCTCAATTAAAAGATGAAACACAATTTAATTTAGTATATACCATAAGTATCTTATTCAAGAAAGCAGTTATACATTTTACTTCAAATAAGAAGGGCTTCCAGGTTTGCTAGCCAGAGGCAAAAAATAGAAGCAGAATCGTGGTTGTGCTGCCTTATGACAAATTTCATTAGTATGCTAAAAATTATTCTGTCAGCCTTTTTTTAGGTAGACATTTAATTAGATTTGTCTTTAAAAACCTTAAGTGAGGGGAAGACAGCTGCATACTTACCTTGAAAATGACATGCTACGTTTTCCCTGTAAGCTGAACTGCTGCAGCTGTCTGATAATTTTCACTAAACTACAAAAAGAAAAAAAAAAAAAAAAAAAGATAGGTAGGCACCAGAGAGTTAAGTAACATGTTAATTCAAAAGACCAAACAAAAATTCTTCTTTCACTAGGGAAGCATTCAATATTCCCCATTCTGATGAATGTTCTAGTTCCTATTGAGTAAAGAAGCTCAATTAAAAGATGAAACACAATTTAATTTAGTATATACCATAAGTATCTTATTCAAGAAAGCAGTTATACATTTTACTTCAAATAAGAAGGGCTTCCAGGTTTGCTAGCCAGAGGCAAAAAATAGAAGCAGAATCGTGGTTGTGCTGCCTTATGACAAATTTCATTAGTATGCTAAAAATTATTCTGTCAGCCTTTTTTTAGGTAGACATTTAATTAGATTTGTCTTTAAAAACCTTAAGTGAGGGGAAGACAGCTGCATACTTACCTTGAAAATGACATGCTACGTTTTCCCTGTAAGCTGAACTGCTGCAGCTGTCTGATAATTTTTGCTCTTTTTAGGAAATGGTTTGTAAGGACTAGACAAGTGATCGGGTTTCAGCTGTCTGATAATTTTTGCTCTTTTTAGGAAATGGTTTGTAAGAACTAGACAAGTGATCGGGTTTGGGGCCATACTGACTTTTACAGGATTTGGGGAAGGATGGGCAAAAGAACAAAGGGAAATTTATATCAATGCTAAAAATTGGTCATGCACTTGTGATTTCTGCTGGTCTGCTCTGGCTTATTCATTATGATATTAATATGTCTTTTTCAAAAACAGAAAAAAATGACATAAATTTTGAAATGCAAATATTACAGACAAAGGAATAGATTCAGTCCTGCCTATGCGGTAATTTAAAATCAGTGCATTATATATATGACATTTCATTCCTTTCCAGTAATGTTTTCTCCTCATTCAAGTCTATGAATTACTCTGGAGGCACTGGAATATTCATTTATTCTTGGTTACTTTTGCACAGTCTGTTATTATAGACAAAATACACAGATGCTAATGGGAAATATATTGCTAGAGAGACAGTGACAGTGAAATGAAGAATTTCCAAAAATTACAGTGCCGAAAGTTCCAATGTTAAGCCTGGGAGTTTTATTCAAAACATTTAAATCACAACGTTTGATATTTGTATAAGTCATGGGCTCTGGTAGACTCAGGGAGGGATAGGCAACTGGTGGTACTGGCTGCCTAGGAAGCATGTTATGTGTGGGATCAATGATTTAGAAGAAACCTATGGTAGGTAGAAATAGAAAAGGCTTTAATTTTCTGGGATCACATAGCAGAGGTGAAGGTCAAAGTTTAACAGTAAGATAGACCAAACACAGGGGGAGAAAAATTCATGTTGATAAAAAGATTAAAAATGAAAAAAACCCAGAAGCTTGTTATCCAAGCTCTTTAGAGCCAAGAGATAGGAACAGGGGCAAAGAGGTGCCCCAAACAGCTTATCAAACAATTTACTGAAGAGTAGCTTGTTTGTGATTGCTCCATCGGTCCAAGCCAGGGCAATTTCTTTGCTGCGGGATTGCCTAGCTATATTCAGTGTATTTCAAGGATTAGCAACGAAACATCCCTGGAAATGTTTTACAACGTTATGTTTTAAACACATCCTTATTTATAATCAATTATGCTTCTTACACTCTCCTCTATGAATTAAAGAAGCTTAAACGGCAGACAAGGGAGGCTGCCTCAGTGAGCTTGCCACGTGATGAGAAGAGAATTGGGCAATTTCAGAAAAGCAGCACCATGAGATGAAGCCAAAGCTGAGTTGGGCATTCATGCTCAGTTCCCTGTTTCAGTTGTCTTCCCAGTTCAATCACTCACTCCTTTAGGAATTACTCTTTAGGGAGGAATCAGGGCTGGAGGTGGTACGGGTTGGAGTGAGGACAGATATGTCCCTCCCATATTTTTCCTCTGTCAAGATGGGTTTACGTGCTTCTTCCCCAAACTCTCCCCATCATCTTACATTCTTTATTCACCGGGCTGAACAAGTGATCCTAGAATCAACCAAAGGGAGACTGGTCAGGAATATGTAGGG
>NW_006777084.1:564347-567191 GCF_000442215.2 Lipotes vexillifer | reverse complement strand
AGGGAAAGTGAGATTTTCACCTTTGTGGAGCTGCTCTCCCATCTGCAATTACATAGCTCCACTGTGAATACTCTCAGTGTTACTGATAGGCACTTAGATTTTACCCCTAAACGTCAGGCTCTGAAAGGCATTCCAGGCAAAAATATTCACGCCCTAGTCTAAGTCTTATATCAAATATTTCCAGGCATATGTTCTGAGATGGCTCATGAGTATTACACAATAAATCCAAATGCCAGTAGAAAATTATTCCATCTAGTTAGATGTCAGCATTATTAAAATATGCTAAATTTGAACCAATATTTATTCCATCAATTTATTGTATTCCAGTTGAAATTAAAGGCTGTAAGTCAGATAACTTTCTCCTTTAAATTGTAAGAAATCAAAAGCTAAAATTCTTAAGTGTAAAGAAATTAAAATCTCCAAATTTATATTGCTTTTTTTTTTTTTATTATACCCTGTCTTAGCCAAATGAATTCATTTTGATGCCTGAATAGTATGGGGATTCCTTCACCAACTGCGACCTAGGCTGTGATCCAGTGGGACTGGTATAGCCAAATACAGAAATTGAATTATTGCAATAAATCCTCTTAATCTAAGGCTATGGACATGTTTTAGCCAAAACTCTTAAATTTTCCACTACTATTTCAGTGCTCAAAGTAGTGTTTGTGATTACTTCTCAAAGATTCAAAATAAAATACGTGTTCAGGTTTTAAGGGCTCATGCCAAATTCAGAAATAAGACCCAGGTTTCAGACAAATGGAAGTCAAATATGAGCACTATCACTGATAAAAGTTATGTATGAGGATGCACCTTAATATAAAGTCTAATGGATTTCCATAATCTTCCCCTTATATTTATTTAACTTAAAAAACTGAACTAAGGAACCCAGCTTACCACACAGAAAATAGAGAATTGAAGCCTGCAAACTCTAGGTACTTATGAATGAAACAGAGGGCTGAGTTGTGCAGAGCATACTTTCTATTCTTCTACCAGTCTTACTAACTGGGTCAATGAATCCTATCTTGAGGAAATGTTCCTTCATACTTTTTCCTTTCTGGTGAGTAAAATGGAGCTTTACTTCCCTCTATGGAAATTTGAGGATGAAAATAGCTATTTACCAATTACAACAGATATACCAGAAAATTGCTAATTAAAAGAAAGATGGGCTCATGTCATTAATACTAGACATGATTTAAGACATCATTTTTAAGGGAAAAGTACTCTGTATTGATGAAGTGTACCATTTAAAATGAATGTATAATTGCTGTGCTAGACATATGTAGAGTTTTCCTTCTTAGCACATTTTTCCTCTTTGGGAAAGAACTGCTCTCTTTTGGCTCAGATGGGCCTAACCCCACTTGCCACTCCTACGTAGGTTCAGGCATTTGATGGAGGTCTACTCTCATGAACTTGGACATCAGAAGCAGTTCAGCAACAGGCCAGGAAACTACATAAGGACAATCAGAATCCTCTCTGTGGTTTTCCTGTTTGGATTATTTGGGAATAATCTCTCTTTCCAATAAGAAGTATCTATATGATGAGCCACAGGGTTACAGCTAATATCATGTCCACAACATGGGGACAACTTGTTCCAGAAAAAATGAGATAGGACTTACTTGATGACATATTTAAATACCTGATGGAATTATGCCTAAAAATCAAAAACACTTGAATTTTCAGTTACATTATTTAGTAAATTCTTCTTTTGCTTAAATCAGTTTTACCAAGTTTCAGTCTTGTGTAATAATAATTCAGAACTGATGTGACATCTGTACTAAAAGAATACCAAGTAAGATTTAGCCAAGATCCATGTTCAAAGATGTTTACCACAGTAAATCTGGAAAACACACAAACTGCTGTATTATATTTTCATAAACTAATACAAAGGAAAACTATGTGTTTGATATAGAACAATCTTCAAATTATATTAATTCAAAAAAGATAGGCACAAAACTATATGTATATAGTATAATTAATTTCATGCAAATTAAAATAATACATATCAATATGTAAATTTATGCATATATGTTAGCACACATAAATTCTGGAATTACAAACACAACTTTTAATAATAGTTATATTTGAGCACAGAGAATAGAGATTGAGAAAAGGAAGATTTGCTAATAATTTTATCACTTTTCTTACCTTGATTTTGTTTTTTTTCGTTTTTTGTGGTACGCGGGCCTCAATGTTCTGGCCTCTCCTGTCGCGGAGCACAGGCTGCAGACGCGCAGGCTCAGCGGCCATGGCTCACGGGCCTAGCCGCTCCGTGGCACATGGGATCTTCCCGGACCGGGGCAGAATCCGTGTCCCCTGCATCAGCAGTCAGACCCTCAACCACTGCGCCACCAGGGAAGCCCTCTAACCTTGATATTTTTATCATTAATTTAAAAAAACACTTTAAATAGAGATTACCTTTTGGTGGAATTATGAGACAATTTTATTCTTTTTTTAGGATCCTAACTTGAAATTACTAATGAATATCATATTTCAAAAATGTATATGAAGGTGAAGGTGGCACAGAGCTATGAGTGATAATATATCTAATTTCAGTAAGACAGTAGCCCCTTGAAGAGAAGGATCATGGTTTCTTTTTCTTTTCTCCTTAATGGTAGCATATAAGTTCTGCCAAGTTGATTTGATATAGAACGAGTAATATGGTTCATGACATGTATTAATTGCCAAGTTCTTCACTCTTCTCTCTCAGAAAAACTGGTAGCCTTGTTTGAAAATGTATGATTCTTCCAAAAATCATCTGAAAATTACAAAACTGAAAATGAAATAATCATTTCATCTATTTTATGGCCAACTTCACATAGGAAAATAAACTTAAAAGCAGCAGGA
>NW_006777084.1:556532-564266 GCF_000442215.2 Lipotes vexillifer | reverse complement strand
AGCAGGAATTGTGTGACCTTTGCAAAATATCAAAGACTCTTCCTCTTATAATTGTCTTCCAGTGAATGAATTTCTTAGGCTTTAGGACAAATTGCAGGGTTCATCCAACCCTGAACATTCAGTACATTTTCATTTTCTTTTAAAGAAAGCACTAGTATGATGCTTAAATAGCTGGTGGTCACATATGAATATAGGAAACATAACTTCAATGGCAAATCTCAAATTCTGCTATACTGCTACATCTGTAGTCAATGAGTAATGTAAATGAAAGTTTCAAAATTTTCTATGTACTGTATGCATTTTTATTCCTACTCTTTTATTTGTGAATATTTATGCCAGCTGTGATTTTTGTATCATTGCAATTGCACACGAAAAGTAATTGTAATATGGTTATAAAACATAATATACTAACATTTTAGGTGATCCTCCAATATGTATCCAAAGCTTTCTGGTAAAGTTCAGTTTTTCTTTAAGAGTTATAATTGATCTCTAATTTAACAGAAATGTTGGATCAATGGTTTATTTTTACTACCTATTCCTAATATATCTATACATTAAATTAGTATTTATACAATAAATACAACTTAAATAATGATCAAGTTCATCTTACTGCATTCAGGGAATGTTGAAAAATACAGGATTTAGAATTATCCCCAGGATGATATCAGGTATCTTTCTGAATGGCTTAATCAAAATTATATCAACTTAATGATGACTCTTACATACAGTAAAACTTATTATATTTAAATTAATCCACCAAACAGTTATATATTTGAAGACAGTGTACTTTGTCTTCTTTAAAATAGCCCCTATTGATTTGAACTCTCTCACTGAAACTATAATGCTGAAATGCATCCATATACCGCAATCATTCATTACTATTTTTAAAGTGAACCTCAAATATAAGCATATCTATTTTCTGCAAATAGATACTTTAATGCATTCAAAGATCAGTTTCTTTTACTTTTTTTTTAAAACCTAAATGTATTTTTTAAATTAATTAATTAATTAATTTTTGGCTGTGTTGGGTCTTCGTTGCTGTGTGCAGGCTTTCTCTAGTTGTGGCGAGTAGGGACTACTCTTCACTGTGGTATGCAGGTTTCTCACTGTGGTGATTTCTCTTATTGCAGAGCACAGGCTCTAGGTGCATGGGCATCAGTAGTTGTGGCACGCAGGCTCAGTAGCTGTGGCTTGAAGGCTCTAGAGCTCAGGCTCAGTAGTTGTGGCGCACCGGCTTAGTTGCTCCACAGCATGAAGGATCTTCCCAGACCAGGGCTCGAACCCATGTACCCTGTACTGCCAGGCGGATTCTCAACCACTGCACCACCAGGGTAGTCTCTCATTTACTTTTAAAATACAAGGTCTTAGGGATAATTCTTTTAAGGCAGCTTTGCAATGCTGTTGTAACTGGATGGTTTTCAGGTATCTAAAGTTGGGTTATTTTTCCCAGGAGTACATTCTAACAAATGTCCAAGTGATTTCAGGCAAAGCTACTATTTTTTTTTTTTTTCTGATACTGTCTTTTTTTAGCTTCAGGTAGTTTTTTCCCTGCCTAGCTGTCCTCTTCGGCCCTCCATAGCTGCCTTTAAGCCCCATGTCACATAGCAGGTACCACAAAGAGGCAACTGCCGGAACTCTTGTGCTCATGGAAGCTTTTATTTCTTCAGCTTTTGCACAAAGTGATTCTTCAATTGCTTCCTCCTTCTGTCTGTTCTCCCCTATCCTGACTTCAGACTTTATTGTTCACTTTCTATTTTCAACCTTGCCTTGTCTTTTAGACTAGATTTTCAGCATTGTTTTCTTACCCATAATCTTGTCTACCTGTTTTCCAAGAATTAGGTCCTTTCTGTACACTGCTTTGGGCTGCCTATCTCAATAAAGCTACCATTTTTTAAAGGAGCTTTGAAACAAAGACAATATCATGGGACTATGAAACAGCAAACTGGACAAATAGTCAAATGGGTTTTCCTTGTCCCCTCATTTATAACATCAAAGGCTAGAATTAGAATTGAATTTGAAAACGTAGATTAGAAGGTATATTTAGACACTAATGATCTTTGAATAATTATAGAATAATAAGAATTTAAATTTGCATTGTAGATTTTAATTTTCAAATGTATCTGCACAGATTTTATCTTATTGCATCTTTTTTTAACCCTTTTAATTTTTACAAGTTTTATTGACAGAACAAGTATATTACACTCTATTTTGCAGGATAACTTCTGTGTGTTCTGTGTATTTAACCTCTCTACAACATTTTTTAATGATCTCTTAGCTCAAAGAATAATTATTTATGGCTACCAAAGCAGAACTCAGAACCCAAGTTTACTAATACCTAGAACAAGACCTGTCCCATTACTCGACACTGCTTAAGTTGAGATGGTTCCCATTCATTCCTGTTCACGGTCTACAATATGGTAATGCTTAGATAAAAAGTTATGGGTACTGGGCTTCCCTGGTGGTGCAGTGGTTGAGAGTCTGCCTGCCGATGCAGGGGACGCGGGTTCGTGCCCTGGTCCGGGAGGATCCCGCATGCCACGGAGCGGCTGGGCCCATGAGCCATGGACACTGAGCCTGCGCGTCTGGACCCTGTGCTCCGCAATGGGAGAGGCCACAACAGTGAGAGGCCTGCCTACCGCAAAAAAAAAAAAAAAACAGTTATGGGTACTAAAGCCTGTACTTCAAATACCAGTTTATAAACTAGCATGTATTTAGAAAAGGGGACTCCTAGAAAGATTTAAGAAACAATGACAAATGAGACTGAATCAGATTTCAATGTTCTTTTAAAATGATAACAAGACACAATTTAAAGCAACATTTGATTTTTGGTAAATTAGATATCACTTAAGTTGGATTCTCATTGTTAAAAACCATCTTAAAAAGCTTCCCCAAGTTAATGGTTCATAGTACTAAAAGCAAAGCTCACAAGTGTCAGAGATGGAAAGATGTGTTTTTTATGAATAGATTGAATATATGTTTACATATGTATTTATGTGTATTATCTATGCATTTATATATACATATATAAAAATTGATTACTATGTATATGTTTATATAAAGAGAGAGAGTATTATGTATTTATATATACATATAAATACATATGAATTACATGCATATAAAATAGACATACTCATGCATATATGTATATTGACTAATAATTTTGCAAGGTATTTTCACATGCCAATGCATATGCATGGATTTCCTTTTGACTGAAAAATGTACACTGGTTCAATCATTTGTATTCATTGCTATTGCATACCCCCTTCTATTATTCCCAGAGACATGAAGCTAAGAGAATATAAACATCTGCCTGAAGCTAATACACTCAGATTTTCTCTACAGACAAGAGTTCCTGAAAATGGTGAACAAAGAGAGTAGAAAAAAGAGAAAATCTAAATATAAAATAATATTGACCTCATTTCTTAATTTCCAGTAAGCCCATCCTAATTTCTTTCTGATTATGGGTTAGTATTGGTCAATATTTCTTTTTGTAGCTAATAGAGCAATAGTATATAATATTTTAATATTGTAAATGGATTCACTTTTTAATTCACTGGATAAAGGGAAAATGTTATTTGCCATTCTCCTATGCCAATATGTATCATCAGAATTATCGAAGGGGGAAAAAGTTGCAATGGTGACGATATTCTTTAAAAAGTTAATTTAACATTTCCCTGAGCTTTGCAACTAATTTACTATTTCCTCTGCTTTCTATCATATTTTCTGCTGACAGAAGTTATGAATCTCAAATAGGGTCTTAATATCTATTAGTATATTTCTTCAGAGAAAAACCAATTTCTTAAGGATATAAAATAAACAACATGCTCTGATTAAAGAAAACACTAGAAAATAAATATTTTTAAATGTAACTTTTAAGCAAAATATTAACAACAAAAAAATAATAATCAAGAAGAAGGCTATATGTTTTACTATTTAAAACTGTTATTTTACAGAATATATATTCTAAAAAGTTAGCTAATAGCCAAACTTCCAGGAAGGATATTTCTTGTAATTTGCTGACAAGGCTATCTTAAGTTTAAATATAAAGAAAAGTTCATGACTTTGAGTATACATAAAATAGAACCAAAATGCAGTTTGCAAATATTTAATGGGAACACTTACCAAGAATAAAATAACAAGGACCACAGAATAATAAAGCAACACAATACTTATTTTAAAAAATAGAACTATTTTGACAAACCAGAAATTAAATGAACAAAAAATGGTGACGGATATCATATAATGGCATACATTCCTTCTATATGATGGAACGTGAGCTGATCTATTTTTCAAGTCCAAAGGTGTGCAATAATTGTTTTTGAGATTTAAGTAAATGCACAGGTTTGTCATATACAAGTGATATAATTCAAGCATAACCAATAGGCTATATCATCATATTAACCAAGCAATTTAATGCAATGTTTACCTCTTTCTTAGGCTTATAAGAAAATATTTAAATGTCAAGAACCATGATCTTGTTCACATTGGAGGTAACATTTGTTAAAGGTCATTCTGAAAATCTACAGATTATGAAGAATGGTTTTTAAAAAGTCATAAATGAATTAGTTCAGTCTATATAAATAGTATACATGGGTGAGACCCAAATAATGATTAATTTTTACATCTAGTCAACTGAAAAAACTGCTGAACAGATTTATTTCTTAAGCCTGTTTTTCATCTAGATGTGTTTTCCCTCTAGCTTCCTATTGATTTTCCCACTACTTCCAAGGGTCATTCTACTGGTTCAAGAAAATGTTATCAACCATGTCAAAAAATACATTTAGTGATAAGGCAATACATTTATTTAAATTGTTATGGAAATGTTAAATTATAAATATATAATGGTGTATACACACACACACAGTTTTGTAAAATGATATTTGATAATAACATATACATATTTCATAGCCATAATATTGAATTTAGCTTATGCATAACATGACAGATGAAGAAAAATAACTTTTAAGGTTCTAAAAATAGAAAATATAAACCTGAAAAGAAACTTTTTCCCCTTAATAAAAACAAAATAAAGATGGTGTGAACTAATTGACTACAGTAATGTTAAGGATATTTAAAATGATTCTTCCTTTATGTTTTAAAACAGTATAAATAGAAAATTTTTATTTTGTAAAAATTATTTTATTCTATTATATACTAAAAACAGGGATGATTTCAAATGAAAAGGTGTCATTTTTTCTTTTTTGTCATCAGGGAAATTCAAACTAAGACAGCAATTAGATATCATTAAATGCCCACTACAGACCCAGAAGTTTAAAAAAAAAAAGAAAAAAGATAAAAGATGTGAAAAGCAGGAACTCGTGAACATTGCTGGTGGTAGTGCAAACTGGCACAAGTTCACCACTCCGGAAAACTCTTTGGCCTTCCCTAACGCTAGGTTAATATTCTTACAGCTGGGAATCAGCAAAACTGCCCCTAGTTACAGAACAGAAATGCATGCCTATATGCAATAAAGATATGCATTCTATGTTCCTAGAGTAATATTCAAACATCCCCAAACTGGAAACACATGGCTGTGAACCATAGAATGGATAAATTAAGTTGGAGTATAGTAATACAATGAATAAGGTAAAGTAACCAGATTTAAATAACAACTACATACAAAACTTCCACAAACTTTACAAATATATGAACAAAAGTTCCCAAACATAAAACAGTAATAATATATAATTCCATTTCAATTAAGTTCAAAAGTAAATGAAACATTTCATTGCGGGGAGAGTTGTTACCCTGAGTGGGGAGATAATGTTTGGAAATGTGTACAAAGGTGGTTTCTTGGTAAGATTATTGACCCCTGTGCTCACTTATATTTAAGATACATATTCATGCATTACACTTCAATTTTTTTAAATGTTTAATTAAAAAAATACAATGATGCTTGAAATGATCAGAGTAAAAAATCAAGTGTTACCCTTATTTCCAAATCTTTTAAATAGCCATGATTTAAAACGGACGTGACCAACCTATCAGTAATACCAAAAGCCAGGCATTATGCACAAGCTCATTTATCAACTACAGTGAGTATTTTTGCAATGTATTTACCAGATGTCCAGCCCAAAATATTGTCACTCTGGTGTTTCTTAAGAGCTCATCAATATTAGCCCCAAGGAACTCCTGTTGGAGACCTGGGATTTGCTTTCATTGTCAATATCTACTGGTCTCTCCAGCGAAGTCCATCCTCGGGGAAGATTTTCCAAACTAGATTAAGGTAACCTTCCCACTTTATCATGATTAGAGAACTGCCTCCTTTCACTGACACCTATAAACTATTTTTAGTTAAAATGATAAGGGTCTTGAAAAAATTTAAAGCATAAGGTTAGAAATCTGGGAAAATACCAATTCTATTAAACACATATAAGGTACCACTATAATTCACTTCAATTTCAAAGTTTATTTGCATTTCAGTGCCCTGGGCCATCTCTTGAGTACATGGAAACAATGTGTCTTGGTTCAAAAAAGATTTGCAAATAAGTTTTCTCCTTAACATTTTTCTTTCTTTCTTTCTTTCTTTCTTTTTTAGCAAAATAACTCTTTTTTCTCACTAACTTTAAAATTTTTTACAATATTTTAACATTGTAATTAATATTTACACTGGCATCTAATCAAATTTGGTAACTGATAACTATATGCTTATTTGTTTATAGTGATTTGCCATCTGAATCTAGGAGTTTCCATCTGTGTTGAGTAATTTCTTGTAAAGGATACAAGAACTGAAAAACTATGAAATGATTTCAATTTCCAGACAAGCCAAGAATCCCTTGTATAAGATTCCAATAAGTAAAAAGAAAGTTACACAAGGAACTGAATCTCTACATAATTTCAACAAACACTGTGTTAATGCTCAGTTCCCAATAAACAATTTACCACAGACATTTCTGAGCTCCCACTGAGCTCAGAATTATTTCAGCAAATGTTCTGAATATTAAACAAAAATATTTTTTCATGTTATCTCTTCATTAACA
This sequence comes from Lipotes vexillifer, assembly GCF_000442215.2. Classification (NCBI taxonomy): domain Eukaryota; kingdom Metazoa; phylum Chordata; class Mammalia; order Artiodactyla; family Lipotidae; genus Lipotes; species Lipotes vexillifer. The sequence goes on along the minus strand of NW_006777084.1, from coordinate 557,286 downwards.
CTACAGTTATATTGACTTGATTTCCAGATATTTCTAAATAGTTTATCATCTCATCACTTTAGGTGTTTGTTGTTGTTATCAAATAGTGAGAAAATACAGGAAAGCTCAGAAATAATAAAATAAATCATTGTGTTCTATGATTTATAGTTGTCTAACCAAAGCAGTAGTAAATTTATGAGAAGTGAGAATAGTGGGTAGGGGAGAGCTAAAGGTACATAAGGCTTCAAATAGCAAGTAGATCTCTCACGACATGGGTTGACAACTCTTCACCATCAAATTCCAAATATGTATGTATCCCAATCTATCTGTCTAAATATTTTCCATGAAGGGGAAGTATTTGCCAATCAGTGTGGAATAAAACAAATTATTGACCCAAGTACCTAAGCCATTTTGTAATCTTGTGTAAAGTAAAATGAATATTACTGAGGTTTTAAACTTCCTTTTCTTTGTGTTTCAAGACATAATGGTCCTTATTCATCTTAATGAAAAGATCCACGAGTCAGAGTAGTGGAAGAGAAAACATGCTACAGACCCTCTGATGAGGGAAAGCTTCCTTAGAAACAAAGCAATCAGGGAACACTGCAAACGTAGCCTGTGAGCACACAGTAGAGTTGGCACCCTGAACTTCAGACCACAGTCATGTGTTTTGAAATCTGCTGCTGTTTTGGTGGCTGCTGGTTGGGAGAGCTGGTTGGTCAAGTTACCTAAATTTTCTGAAATTTAGTTCTATATGAAAAATGTTTAGCTCTTTCCC
>NW_006777084.1:534862-556522 GCF_000442215.2 Lipotes vexillifer | reverse complement strand
TCTTTCCCTTAAATAAAGGAATAAAGGCATTGTTTTTTTGTTGTTTTTTGGTTAGAGGATTGGAAGGAGTATAACAATAATTTCTGAAACATTGCATTTTACACAATTTTGGGGGTATATTTTGGAGCATAAATTAGAATATGGGAGTACAGGGTTACAGACACCTTTAAGAGTAATTTATATCTTTGAAGTCAGGGTCCAACAGAGCCAAATACCTGGTTTCAACACCATTCAAGGTCACTACACTAAGGAGGAACCAAGGGAGATGAGACAAAATGCTGATTTACTACTTTTAGGAGTATAGTTTGGTATACTTGGCAAAAAATTATAAATCTACTAATAAATCATCACTGTCATCTTTATACAAAAACCATACAAAATTTGCATCTTATTTTCTTTCTCACACTTGATCCTTTCTTCTCTTATTTTCCAGGTTCAATTTTGAGGCAAATATTATTATCTAATATAATTTTTTTTTTTTTTTTTGCCGTATGTGGGCCTCTCACTGTTGTGGCCTCTCCCGTTGTGGAGCACAGGCTCCGGACGCGCAGGCTCAGCGGCCATGGTTCACGGGCCTAGCTGCTCCGCGGCATGTGGGATCTTTCCGGACCGGGGCACGAACCCGCATCCCCTGCATCGGCAGGCGGACCCTCAACCACTGCGCCATCAGGGAAGCCCCAAATATAATTTTTATATGCAGTTTTCTGAGTGGCTTCTCTGACTCCATTACCTAAGACTTTTAGTCTTTTTTTTTCACAGCAGAAGCAATGTTTAGGATTATGGTTGATCTTACAAAGATCAAAGAGAGTATATGCAAATCTATACTTTTACTGTTCTCATTCTGAAACACAAAGAGCCTAAGGATACAAATAAGGGAAAGTCATGGCAAATGAGAAGAAAATATTCAACATTAAATGGAAGCGAAATTTAATTTGCATTAATGTACATCTATGGCTCAAAAGTTGTGAAATGTCATAGCTGTGGTCTCATTCAAAGGGGATATTAAGCTTTAAAAAACACATGGGGCAATTAATGCTGGAAAACACTTGGTTTTATATTTAAGCCTAATTATACTTTTATAGGATTTAAACTATTATTTAATTATGTTTTTTATGCAATGTCTCGTAAGAACTAATTGAGGCCAGGCACAGTAGAATTGACATTTATTTTTATTTTATCACTATTATTATCGCTATCACTACTATTTTCCTATGGGAAGGCAATGGCTCTTCAGATCCTTTTGAGGACACGGACTTAAATAGCCAGCTAAATGGGAACAGATCAGGTCTCACTTTAAGTGAATGCTGATGAATTATAAATGACTGCCCACAACAATGATTAGATTCAGGTTATCAATTTTTGGAAATCCAATTAAATTAATGATAACTTTAATGTTTACAACACACATCTGAGGAAACACCTGTTTTGAAAATTTGACTTAAAATGATAAATTCCCACTTTGACTTTTACCGTTTTGACAACTTTGCTCACTACAAGAAAAAGGAGAATCTGGATTTGCTCAACCAAATAGATTCTTGCAGAGTGATGATAACAATTACAGCAACAAATTACTGTAACAGACACTGTGTTAATCTAAGCATTTTACTTGAAACATTATTTCATTTTAACCACTATTAAGATTTTCAGCATATAAATAAGGGATATATGGCTCAAAGAACTTAATTTACTAATGCACATTCAGTTAATAAATGCACCATCCTGATTCAAAACTCATTATCGATTCATTCCTTTAAACTTTGTGAGCCAGAGCCATTGTTATCCATATCATCCAGATGTGAATACCTATGTTTAGAGAGTAAAGTAATTTGCTCAGGATTAACGTGGAGAATCAATGGTTGAACTCAAAATAACGTATCAACAAAGAAGTAAACATCATTGAGCTAAGGGTCACAGAATAAAAGTCTAAAAATTTTTATGTGCAACATCTACATGATCAGCAATGTGCATTAACTCTATTAACACACTCATTAGTTCATGTTTTTAAATAATTAGGTAACTAAAAATTGGTTAACTCAGTTTTTAAAAGTCCAAAATCCTGTACCGTTAAATAAACAAAGTGGATTAAAGAAAACGTATTTTGTAGCACTTAGGAGGTGGAGATACTAAACTGCAATATGTCTTACAAATAAAGGGTGTGATCCTAGTTGCAGGATATATTACACATGAACTGAACCTACCATTTCAGTTAACTCCTCTGTTATGTATAACATCAAATTTTTTCCTCTACTCGATACATGACCTACAAAAATGCTTAAAGCACCTCATTTAAAAAATTAAAAATCCCCTAGGTTCTATACATTCTAACTGCCCCAAAAAGCCAGTGTAACACTGCTGTTCCCATTAGGAATTTTAATTGATAACAAAAAACAAGGACAGAATTTTGTAGGAGAAAGTTCATTGCTGCCAGTTTGCTAGAGATAACCATAAACATCTGGTTCAGAAATCACAGAAGTATGCTATTTGTGCCCCTCATAAATCTTGGTAAACTGTTCCTACAATCTTGTAATCTATTTAGGATATTTTCAGACCAATTTGCTTAAAGAGCTAAGGCTGATTTCTAATGTTTTGAATCAAAGGACACCAACTCTTACAGAAATTATTATCACAAAACTTCACTGAAATGTTATACACCTGGAAACGGTTATCTGAGATGAGGCAAATGGTAGTGACATTCATATTACAGAATGGGAAAGTAAGTGAAAGATACCTTTTTTTGCCTTAGCTCATCTGAGGTCATGCATTCACTGAGCACAGGGCACTAGGGATTGACTAGCTATAAAACTGTGTATTGAGTTAGCATCAGAAAGGTAGAGAAAAACAAGCTCAATCTCTACATTATTTCCTTAAGTTATTAAAATACACATACACACACACACACACACACACACACACACTGGAAATCTTTCTGTGACCATTCTGCAAGACTGTATCTTCATCTGTAGCCAAGACTATATCAGTAATTGTACCTTGAGGAAAAATCAAGATTTTGGTTTAAAGTTGCTGAGTTATAATGGCAACAGAATTATAACGTCACCAGGTCTTGTACATGCGTAGGTCACTTATAGAGGAAAAAATACAATCTCAAAATTCAGAAAGATGACACTTGGAAGTAACTAGAAGACCTAGAAACTCCAAAACTCTTCTGAAATCCTCTCTTTCGGAAAACACTGTCTCAGGTACAGGAGAAGAATATCAACACCCTCATTCCCTAACCCTCATTATAACTAATTCAGAAATCAGGGATTAATCAAACAGAGATCAAAGTAGAAGGATAAAATAAATATGAAAGACCCATCTGTATCTGCCTTGTACAGCAGTCCCTAGATGAGCAGTTCAGATGAGCAAGGTAACTCTTGCGGCACCTCCATCCCCTGCAGCCTTTTGGTGGGTCTCTTTCAGGAAAAACTGACAAGAGGCCACTTAGTGACACACAGCACCACTCCCACCACTGCAGCTGGTTCTAAGACCACCACAGCTAATACTCATCACCTTCCTCCTCTACAATGCATTTAGATTTTCCGAACTCTCAACCAGCATCTCTGCTGGTCTTGTGGGGTTCTCCCTGGCGCTCACTTCTGAAAGGTCTAAGCCCTGGTCATTATGCCATTATCATGCTGTGCTTCTTACTGTAATGTCCTTCTACTGTAAAAGCAGAGCAAGGAAGTATCAGGGGAGGCCTCACTGGATAACTGGGTACCAAACATACATTTCTGCATTGGTTAGCAGCAGCCCTACAATATCCTGGTGATCACGTCAAGTTTCTTTCTTGCTTGTTATTCTCTAGGTTAACAATGAACTAAGTAAATAGATAGACAGAGCTTGAAACGTAATGAGACTTTTTCTCTGTCATCTACTAAAATCATTTTTCCTCTGGAAGCCCTTTAAACCTGCAGAGTCCAGAGTAACACAAATTTATCCAAGTAAGCTTCTGGGAGTGACATAAGTTGGGCCCTTCCCACTTACTCCTTTAAATTCTCATATCCAAGTATTCTATCCCTAAGTCCACAGACCATGTAAAATAAACAAAACAAAACAAAACAATGATTGTTCATTTAGAGTATAACTTATTATGGAGGATGACACTCCAACACTGCAGAGTTTCATCACCAAGTTGGTATCTCATGAGGCCATTTCATTATCCTCTCCAGACTGGCAGTTTCTGAGTGCTGCAGCACAGAATAGGTCCAGTTAATTTCATGGTCATATCCTTACTGCTGCATCTCCTTTTATGTAGAGTATGTCTCTTGGTCCAGTGAAATGTTATGCAAGATTCCATGATAGTAGATCAAAAACTTGGTAAACTCTCAGATAATATTTCTGGCTAAGGCCCCATAGAGCAAAAAGACAAATCCATACCCAGAATACATGTACATTGCACCGAAGATGAATTCCTACATCACTAAGGACAGATAATCTAACGTAGTCAGGTGGTTGATTGATGCCTTCAAGAGATGGTGACATAAAAGGGATCAGCTTTACACTCTGTTGCTAGCCTGTTAAATATTTTTCAACAGCAGTAAGTAAACCAACATGGGTTGAATGAGAGCCTATGCTTGTACCTTCTCACCATGGAAACCTACATGTGAATGTTCCAGCAGCTTCATTGAAAATTTCAAAAAACTAGAAACAGTCCATATGTTTCCCAATAGGAAAATGAAGAACCAAACCACTGATATATATATACAATGGAACACTACTCAGTAATAAAAGGGAAATAACAGGAACATAGGTAAATCTCAAATTCATTATTCAAAGTGAAAGAATCCAAATTCAAAAGCTTATATACTATATGATTACATTTATAGAACACGGCAAAGGCAAAATCATAAGGACAGAGAACATTTCAGCAGTTGAGAAGGTTTAAGTGGGGGTAGGATGGTTTGGCTACAAAGGGACAGACAATACGATGGAGTCTCTTTGTAATGATGGCACTCCTTTGTATCTTGATTATGGTGCAGCTAACATGACTCTATGCATTTGTCAAAACACACAATATGGGGCTTCCCTGGTGGCGCAGTGGTTGGGAGTCCGCCTGCCGATGAGGGGGACGCGGGTTCGTGCCCCGGTCCGGGAGGATCCCACATGCCGCGGAGCGGCTGGGCCCGTGAGCCATGGCCGCTGGGCCTGCGCGTCCAGAGCCTGCGCTCTGCAACGGGAGAGGCCACGGCAGTGAGAGGCCCGCGTACCGCATAAAAAAAAACAAACAAAAAAAACACAAAAAAAACACACAATATACATCAAAAAGAGTTAATTTGACTTTACCCAAGTTAGAAATTAAAAATTAACAATGAACGAATAATTAAAACTTTAGGACATATAGAGGGATTCTTCTTTGTAAAGAGATAAAAAAAAAACCCAAATCATGAAACAGCTCATCCTCTTAACGCTGATTACTGCACCTATTTAAATAAATAGAATTTTGAGCTATTAATAATATCAGCAGAGAATGTAAACACTTAAATCTTTTCTATTCAGCATTTTTTAAATTGGTGGATCACCAGTGAATAAAGCAAACTATTCATGCTGCTCTGTAATGATCCTCTTTTAATTGCTTCGACTATTTTCTACATGGCACTATTTCTTTTTTTTTTTTTTTTTGCAGTACGCGGGCCTCTCACTGTTGTGGCCTCTCCCGCTGCGGAGCACAGGCTCCGGACGCGCAGGCTCAGCTGCCATGGCTCACTGGGCCAGCCGCTCCGCGGCATGTGGGATCCTCCCGGACCGGGGCACAAACCCGTGTGCCCTGCATCGGCAGGCGGACTCTCAACCACTGCACCACCAGGGAAGCCCCGGCACTATTTCTTAAAATCTAAAAGATCACCGATATTTTTTGAACTGGATACATTAAAAAGGAGAATTATCTTTATAGCTCAGCTTTTATTCCTTTATGTTCTGCTTTATTCCCAGAAATCGCTTAATACCTAGTCAATCTTCTACTTCTAATTAACCAATTATCACTACTTGTTTTTAAGGTAACTTCATGTTCTGCTAAAACTGTTAAATGTCTTTACAGACTGTCTCTCTTTCTATGCTTAAGCTTTTGTTTTTTTTAACTCTTTGTAAACTTTGAGGCAAGAAATAGGGACTATGTAGATTCCTCCCAAATCACTATTATGGATCACAGCACTTGAATCCTGACGTTGCCCATCATTTCCTAGCAGCTTCTGGGGTCTGATGATATGAAAAGTAATAAAGAGAAAAGACCAAGAAAAAGAAAAGATCCTGGGAGAGAACATAAGATAAATAATCAGCAGAGTTGTTTATTCCTGTCCAAGTAAAGTCATTAAAGAATCAGGGACTGATTTGACTTTGACTCCTGTTGCCTCTTAGTCATTTTTATATCCTATTACATTCAGCAATTCTGTTTAAGATGAGGACAGATAGGTATATTATTCTTGATATTTTTCTTGAACCTTATTGGTAAAGTCAGTATTGACTTTCTTTTCTGAGGATGTAATGAGAGCTTAGTGGAATAAAACAATAATGATAAAAGACCTGAACTCCCCACTATGTCAGAAGCAATCAGCTCCTATTTTAAAATGAGTCATTATTGTTCACGAGCAGATTTCTATGTAGTTAGTATTCTGTTGGTTCAGCTTTATGAGGCCCTTTGCTGATGACTGGGCAGTCTTTATTCCTGGATGTCATGTCAGCCGTTTATGTGAAATAATGAAAATGTAGTTCTGCTACATGGGCCAATGAAGGTGTAAAGAGTTTCCCCATTGCATCATTCTTCTGAGGAACTATCACTATGGATTACTATGCAATCTGTCTTCAGAGAGCATTAAAAATGATGGATTGTTTTGCCTTGCTTGTACCCCAGAAGTCTTGATATTAACAGTTCTAACTTGCAGATTTGGCTTAGTGACGTCATTTGCTTCAACAATTTTGAGCAAAATACACACAAAGGAAATATAAAAATAGAGGCTTTCTCATGATGTCTCTGGTTAGTTAGTCTTACTGAAGATAGTTTAAAAAAATAGTGTGTATGTAATTTTTCTGTAACAAAAACTATTACCAAACCAGGATATATTTGTATGTAAAGTAGGTTTTCCATAATTCAAAGCTCAGCCCAAGGAGCAAATAGTTTAAACCTTTCTTCCTGGCTTCAGCTAGTGGCTCTCTGGACTTTTTAACCATATCTCTTTGCATATATTTTTATTTGGGCATGTGTGTGTGTGTGTGTGTGTGTGTGTGTGTACACACACACACACACACACACACACACATATATATATGTATATGTATATATATAAAATCACCCAAGGATTCTGAGCTCCTGAGCATGCTATATTGTTATTTTAGTAGTAGTAATAGATAATAGAGTACCTACTATGTACAGGCACGCAGTAAATTACTTTGAAAGAATTCATGAATAAATATAAATTATAAATAATTTGCTTGTAAGAAATTCAATAAATTTAAATTAAAATTAATAGGATCTTGTAAAAAGGTATCTTTCATAGATTACAGTATAAACATTAGAGGAGACTGTAAGAACAACAACTCTTAGTTTCAGAGCCTACCAGGACTCAAAGCAAAGTATCTATCTGCCTGTCTATCAATCTAACTGTCGACATATATGCATCATACATACATATATTACACACTTGAAGAAAACCAGGTAATGTTCTGCTTTTCATTTTTTCTAACTAGTACTGAGATTCATCAAAACACCTGCTCTTTCTTATACCTTTCTTACATTCATAGCAACCATTTTAAAGTTAAATGTAGTCTACCTGTAGAAAATAAAAGGAATTAAAATATATACATTTCTATTTAAAGCTGTAATAATGTATCTGAAAATATACTACTAGTAGTCACTTCTCACCACAGTTAGTAAATAAAAGCAAATAAGGAATAAAGATTTGAATTTCCTTGTAGTAAATATAGTTAATTTTTAAGTGAGTCTTTTTTCCAATTTTGATTCAAATTTTATTCAAGTGCTAATTGCACTTACACACTGCTCTCAATAAAATAATGCATGCTGATTAATCTATGGGCTCCTTTTAAAGTCCTTCCCCCCATCAGATGTTTATAGACATTAATGACTCTTTTCTAATAACAGAAGAATAGGACCTTATGGAATAATTTAATTTCTTAGTATCACAAGCCCAGATGTACTTTTTTCTATATCATTTCTTAAGTCCAGTTTAAACTCTTCTTTCTGGATAATAATTGCTTATATCAAAAGATGGAAAATGTATTTTAAGATAAAATGAAAACTGAAAAAAAACCTATAAAGTTCTAGTTATACAGTATTTAATGTGATAACTTACCCATTGTGATTCTGCGAATCATGTTTCTAATGTGTAAAATTTAATAGTAAAAGTAGGACTGAAGTTTTAGTTGCACTGTGAAATGTAGTAAAACTGCATAAAGAATCAAAATCACTTACTAACTGTGCTCACAAAAACCTCCAAAATTTCTCCATGGTACAGTTATATATCATAGCCAAAAACAAGCAGAATATCATCTCATAAGAGATTCTTAAGCCAGGATGCAGGTTTGTTGTAAAACTTGAAAACATATAATCATATCCTAAATATTTAAGTAATTATTTCTATATTAAAATGTGTTAATGCTCAAATCTATAAAATGCAATATACCACACATGTACTTATTTAACAAGGCAGTTTGGCTTGTCAAGAACCTGGTACTTAAGCATGAAGAGTTAACTGCCCTCCTTCAGCAGCCTTCCCTCCCCAAATACAACCACTGGGATTTGGGACTTGGAGGCTACAAGATGGGATATCATTTTTCCCCCATTAGAACACTAACTGTAGAGTAAAATAAATTGATATTCAAACACATCCTTACTTAAACTTGTCTGACACATTCTCAGTCAGATATAGAAAGGAATGACGAGTAACAGTAGTTCCCAAGGGAAAACTCACCATATGGAAAATGGTTCTCTGCAGGTAATCAATTTCACCTTTAGAGCCTAGGATATAGAAATCAAGTGTTGATTCTCTGATCAGCATGCAGCTAATGCAGAAAGAGCTCCCTGTCCCCCAAACAAAAAAGAAGAAAAGTGCCCATCTGAGTATTAGTGCCACAGTTAGGACTTGAGGAAGGTTAATTATAAAAAGCTATATCACAAGGTACACCTCTGTGACCCTCACTGAATGTTATACTGAAAAGAGCATAATTCCTCATAGCAAAAGGGGAAACCTTGATCTGCACAAATAAGCACAGAGAAGTGGCCATGATGAGGAAACCATGATGGGCTTGCAGGGGTAACGGCTTTCCTGGTCTGCCCTGAGAATGAGGCCAGAATGATGAAGGGATATGAAACCAGCCTAATCAGGACATGTGATATTCTGGCAGGTTATCTCAGGTGAACAGGGGAAGGACTGATTCAGTGACAAGTATAAGTTACCCTGGAGTCCCTAAGGATTATATCTGGAATTAAATCTTAGAAAAAGACTGAATTCCATACTAATTTAATGGTTAGAGTTTTACAGATATTCAATTAATAACAGTTATTATAAGTAATCCTAGCAGTTAAATCTAATTACATGCCAGCCATTCTTTTCAATTCTTTACATTTAATGTGCCTTTTAATCCTCAAAACCATTCCATTTAATATATGGGATAACTGGGGTCCTGAGATATCAAGTAACTGGCCCAAGTACACACATTCAGTAACAAGTAGAATCACTGTTAGAACTCAAGAAATCTGATTCCAAAATTTCCTTTTAAAAATCACTACCCTAACACTGGATATTTTAGGAAATGGAAATTTACAGTGGGGATGAGGCTAACAGGATGTGGGATGTTTACGCTTCAACTGATCCCCTCTTATTTACTTGTGTTTGAAGATCATTTAACTTACAAGACATAACTTCTTGTATCTTCCTAACTAAAAGTTTACTCATTTCTACCAATGGAGCTTGAAAGACAAATCTATTTTTTGATAAATAATGATCTTGCTCTCGGCTTCTAAAACTTATTACCAGAAACATACCTTCTGTCAGACAGACAAATGGTATTATTTCTTATCCCAATGCTTAGGGTATGATAGGCATTTTGATGGTTATTATTTTTATTGTGTTTATTTCTGGAATTTTCTGCTTCTTTAAGGTTACTATCCTTATCATTAGCTAGAAGCTACAATATGAATTTTGCATTCAAATCTCGGTGCTTTTTCCTTTGCATGAAACTATTATACTGCTTTCAAATGATAATATAATCTGTTCATAGTTTTAATGGAATGTTAAATAGTAACACTCAAATATTAACACTTTGTTCTCTTTGAAGATGGTGATCTGAGTTTTATACAGTAAACATTTCAATTAAATTATTGGTTTGAGAGGAAATGTCTGAGTTTTGATGAAAGATACTTGGCAATGCTTTTGTCAGATTAATGAGGCATAGCTTGATTTGTTTTTCATTGCTTTATTTTGATACATGGACACATAGCATTGCTTCAATTCATGGATAAATTATTTTTAAGAATAGAAGCATTTCTAAATTTCAGGTTTATATTTAAGATGGGTATAAATATCCTTAGATTGTTTCAAGACACTCACTATCTTTAAGTAAGATTTGGATTTAAAAGTTGCTCTATTCCCTTCCATGCAACTAAAATTTCAGAGTATTAGTGATTATATAGAAAACCTTTACAAAAAGCTAAAAAACAACATAATATGTAAAAACAAAAACTTATGCTCACAGCATATTAATGAAAGTAAAACTGACAATTCATAAGAGATATAAAACAACCATTTGTAGAGTAGATGCAATCAATTACTACTGTAACAAAGAAAATGCACTCAACCAGGTTCAAAAGAATTAACCAAAATCCTTATCAACACTGCCTCCTCATTAACAAACCAGCTGAAAGAATAACAAATGCACTGCCCTTTCTGGAGATATTTAAAACATCCCAAGTTAATGGTTCAGGAATTATGAAAGGATTTTAAAAAACAAAATCTTTTGAAAATTTCTATAATGGGTGCCTCCGAAGTCTGAAACCTGTATATGAATAGGATTTGTCTGATATTCTCCACTGCCCTTTCAAGACTGGATAAGAGGGGAACATGTAGCACTAAATCAGACACCATCTCTTACATGATGTATTTTCGGATGGTCAAGAAAGGAACACCACTTTTGTTTATATTCCCCTTTACTTTCATACAATTTTGCCTCTCATCCTTAAGAGGCATTTATTAATAACAATCAGATTTTGTTTAGTAAAGAAAGACTATGATTTACACTAAACCTCCTGCTGAGAACAATTTAAAAACCTAGACACAAACACCTACTTGAAGGCACAAAAGAAATAATAAGATTGCGAGGAATAACCAGTCAGGATCTACGGGAGGATGAAACCCTATGTGGAAGCAAATGTAGGGCTTCTTTTAAGTATTTTCTGACTCAAGAGGAAGTAGCACAGAAGCTGAGGGGCTGAAAAACCCTTTTAACAGTCCTGCTACAGTGGGGGCAGAAACTGGAGTTCTGAGATGGTAATCTGGTGAACGCATCTTGATTTGAGGTAAGTATGATCAATAAGAAGATGGAACTCACAAGAACTGAGGCTCAGATTTAAATCTACTCAATCCTTGATATTTGATTAAGTTGATCCTGGATTGTTAGCATCTCAAAGTGCCTGGCAGAAACAAAAAGATAGTATTTTGAGAGAGGATAACTTCATATAAGACCATGCTATTTCTACAAACAACTTTGTTGATACAATGTGTAGCACACAGTGTTAAAAAAAAAAAAAAAGCAATATACCTGAGGAGAGAAGACAATGCAATACAATAATACAAATCAAAAGGATAAAGAGACATAAATATAAACTCAGGGTAAAGGGATCATTTATAGCAAATGTAATAGAAGACATGCTGCTATATTTGAATTTCAGATAAACAGTGAATATCCCGTGAAATATTTGGGACATACTTATACCCAAAAATTATTCACTGTTGACTGAAAATTCCATTTGATGTTTAGCTGAAATTCAAATTCAGCTAGGCATTCTGTGTTTTATCTGGCCACACTACCCATTGGGAACCCAAATATTAGACGTCCCAGAACCAGATTTTAAAATAATTATGCCAACAATGTTCAAGGAGTTAAAATACAGGCAAGAAAGAAAGGATCCAATAGTCACCAGCTACAGATTTTAGCATCAGTTGCCAGCAGGATATGCAATTATCAGGCAGACAAGCTACACAATCACTGCAGAAGCCTATGAAGAGCATAATGGCATCAATCGGTTCGAGGCACCCCTCCCCCACTACAAGAACTCAGGAAGAAACACTCTTCAGAAACCTTGAGCCAATCTCTAAATGTGCAGAGCTTTTACTTAAAGTGAAGTCATTAACCATCTGTGGTTAATTTGAGAGTAGATTGAATATGGAAAGTAAAATGAAACGATTTAAAACAGAAGAGATCTGGACAAATGGAAGTTTCTTTACTCCTCAGCAGGGTGGGAACCTGTGAGGGAGAATAATGAACCATAGAGGTAATTATGTCTCCCAGATATATTTAAAAAATTATTGTCGGCTCTACTCTTATTTATAATAATTTTTCTTTTGATCCAATTTTTTTGTAATTCACCTCTGTGAAGATATTGTTTGCTTCCTCTACATTTTTTGCAGTGGTGTGTATAGCTGATCTGTGAGCTACCATGACTCTACCTAAAAACATTGCGCAAGAAAGGAATGAAAAGAATTGAGGACAGTCTCAGAGACCTCTGGGACAACATTAAATGCACCAGCATTCCAATTATAGGGGTCTGGAAGAAGAAGAGAAAAAGAAAGGGACTGAGAAATATTTGAAGAGATTATAGTTGAACACTTCCCTAATATGCGAAAGGAAATAGTCAAGTCCAGGAAGTGCAGAGAGTGCCATACAGGATAAATCCAAGGAGAAACATGCCAAGACACATATTAAACTATCAAAAATTAAATACAAAGAAAAAATATTAAAAGCAGCAGGGAAAAGCAAAAAATAACATACAGGGGAATCCCCATAAATTTAACAGCTGATCTTTCAGCAGAAACTCTGCAAGCCAGAAGGCAAAAACCTGCAATCAACTTTACTCTACCCAGCAAGGATCTCATTCAGATTCGATGGAGAAATTAAAACCTTTACAGACAAGCAAAAGCTAAGAGAATTCAGCACCACCAAACCAGCTTTACAACAAATGCTAAAAGAACTTCTCTAGGCAGGAAACACAAGACAAAGAAAAGACCTACAATAACAAACCCACAACAATTAAGAAAATGGGAATAGGAACATACATATTGATAACTACCTTAAATGTAAATGGATTAAATGCTCCCACCAAAAGACATAGACTGGCTGAAGAGATACAAAAACAAGACCCATATATATGCTGTCTACAAGAGACCCACTTCAGACCTAGGGACACATACAGACTGAAAGTGAGGGGATGGAAAAAGATATTCCATGCAAATGGAAATCTAAAGAAAGCTGGTATAGCAATCCTCATATCAGACAAAATAGACTTTAAAATAAAGACTATTCCAAGAGACAACAAAGGACACTACATAATGATCAAGGGATCAATCCAAGAAGAAGATATAACAATTGTAAATATTTATGCACCCAAAACAGGAGCACCTCAATACATGAGGCAAATGCTAACAGCCATAAAAGGGGAAATCGACAGTAACACAATCATAGTAGGGGACTTTAACACCACACTTTCACCAGCGGACAGATCATCCAAAATGAAAATAAATAAGGAAACACAAGCTTTAAATGATACATTAAACAAGATGGACTTAATTGATATTTATAGGACATTCCATCCAAAAACAACAGAATACACTTTCTTCCAAGTGCTCATGGATCATTCTCCAGGATAGATCATATCTTGGGTCACAAATCAAGCCTTGGTAAATTTAAGAAAATAGAAATCATATCAAGTATCTCTTCTGACCATAACGCTATGAGACTAGATATCAATTACAGGAAAAAATCTGTAAAAAATAAAAACACATGGAGGCTAAACAATATACTACTAAATAACCAACAGATCACTGAAGAAATCAAAGAGGAAATACAAAAATACCTAGAAACAAATGACAATGGAGACACGACGACCCAAAATCTATGGGATGCAGCAAAAGCAGTTCTAAGAGGGAAGTTTATAGCAATACAATACTACCTCCAGAAACAAGAAACATCTTAAATAAACAACATAACCTTACACCTAAAGCAATTAGAGAAAGAAGAGCAAAAGAAACCCAAAGTTAGCAGAAGGAAAGAAATCATAAAGATCAGATCAGAAATAAATGAAAAATAAATGAAGGACACAATAGCAAAGATCAATAAAACTAAAAGCTGGTTCTTTGAGAAGATAAACAAAATTGATAAACCATTAGCCAGACTCATCAAGAAAAAAAAGGAGAAGACACAAATCAATAGAATTAGAAATGAAAAAGGAGAAGTAACAACTGACACTGCAGAAATACAAAGGATCATGAGAGATTACTACAAGCAACTACATGCCAATAAAATGGACAACCTGGAAGAAATGCACAAATTCTTAGAAAAGCATAACCTTCCAAGACTGAACCAGGAAGAAATAGAAAATATAAACAGACCAATTACAAGCACTGAAATTGAAACTGATTAAAAATCTTCCAACAAACGAAAGCCCAGGACCAGATGGCTTCACAGTGAATTCTATCAAACATTTAGAGAACAGCTAACACCTATCCATCTCAAACTCTTCCAAAATATAGCAGAGGGAGGACACTCCCAAACTCATTTTATGAGGCCACCATCACCCTGATACCAAAACCAGAAAAAGATGTCACAAAATAAGAAAATTACTGGCCAATATCACTAATGAACTTAGATGCAAAAATCCTCAGCAAAATACTAGCAAACAGAATCCAACAGCACAATGAAAGGATCCTACACCATGATCAAGTGGGGTTTATCCCAGGAATGCAAGGATTCTTCAAATATATGCAAATCAATCACTCTGATACACCATATTAACAAATTGAAGGAGAAAAACCATATGATTATCTCAATAGATGCAGAAAAACTTTTGACAAAATTCAACACACTTTTATGATAAAAACCCTCCAGAAAGCAGGCACAGAGGGAACTTACCTCACTGTAATAAAGGCCAGAAAGGACAAACCCACAGGCAACATCGTTTTCAATGGTGAAAAACTGAAACCATTTCCACTAAGATCAGGAACAAGACAAGGTTTCCCACTCTCACCACTCTTATTCAACATAGTTTTGGAAGTTGTAGCCCCAGCAATCTGAGAAGAAAAAGAATTAAAGGAATCCAAATTGGAAGAGAAGAAGTAAAACAGTCACTGTTTGTAGATGACATGATACCATACATACAGAATCCTAAAGATGTTACCAGAAAACTACTGGAGCTAATCAATGAATTTGGTAAAGTAGCAGGATACGAAATTAATGCACAGAAATCTCTTGCATATCTATACACTAATGATGAAAAATCTGAAAGAGAAATTAAGGACACACTCCCATTGACCATTGCAACAAAAAGAATAAAATACCTAGGAATAAACCTACCTAAGAAGACAAAAGACCTATATGCAGAAAACTATAAGACACTGATGAAGGAAATTAAAGATGATACAAACAGATAGAGAGACATACCATGTTCTTGGGTTGGAAGAATCAACATTGTGAAAACGACTATACTACCTAAAGCAATCTAGAGATTCAATGCAATCACTCTCAAACTATCAATGGCATTTTTCACAGAACTAGAAAAAAAATTTCACCATCTGTATGGAAAGACAAAAGCCCCGAATAGCCAAAGCAATCTTGAGAAAGAAAAACGGACCAGGAGAAATCAGGCTCCCTGACTTCAGACTATACTACAAAACTACAGTAATCAAGAAAGTATGGTACTGGCACAAAAACAGAACTATAGATCAATGGAGCAGCATAGAAAGCCCAGAAATAAAGCCACACACATATGGTCACCTTATCTTTGATAAAGGAGGCAAGAATATACAATGGAGAGAAGACAGCCTCTTCAATAAGTGGTGCTGGGAAAACTGGACAGCTACATGTAAAAGAATGAAATTAGGACACTCCCTAACACAATACACAAAAATAAACTCAAAGTGGATTAAAGACCTAAATGTAAGGCCAGACACCATAAAACTCTTAGAGGAAAACACAGGCAGAACACTCTATGACATAAATCACAGCAAGATCCTTTTTGACCCAACTCCTAGAGAATTGGAAATAAAACAACCAAAACAATAAATGGGACCTAATGAAACTTAAAAGCTTTTGCACAGCAAGGGAAACCATAAACAAGATGAAAAGACAACCCTCAGAATGGGAGAAAATATTTTCAAATAAAGCAACCGGCAGAGGATAATCTCCAAAATATACAAGCAGCTCATGCAGCTCAATATCAAAAAAACAAACAATCCAATCCAAACATGGGCAAAGACCTAAATAGACATTTCTCCAAAGAAGATATATAGATTGCCAACAAACACATGAAAGAATGCTCAACATCACTAATCATTACAGAAATGCAAATCAAAACCACAATGAGGTATCACCTCACACCAGTCAGAATGGCCATCATCAAAATCTACAAACAATAAATGTTGGAGAGGGTGTGGAGAAAAGGGAACCCTCTTGCACTGTTTTGGGGAATGTAAATTGATACAGCCACTATGGAGAACAGTATGGAGGTTCCTTATAAAAGTAATAATAAAACTACCACATGAGCCAGCAATCCCACTACTGAGCATAGACCCTAAGAAAACCATAATTCAAAAAGTCATGTACCACAATGTTCACTGCAGCTCTATGTACAATAGCCAGGACAGGGAAACAACCTAAGTGTCCATCAACAGATGAATGGATAAAGAAGATGTGGCACACATATACAATGGAATATTACTCAGCCACAAAAAGAAACGAAATTGAGTTATTTGTAGCGAGGTGGATGGACCTAGAGTCTGTCATACAGAGTGAAGTTAGTGAGAAAGAGCAAAACAAATACCGTATGCTAACACATATATATGGAACCAAAAAAAAAAAAAAAAGGTTCTGAAGAACGTAGGAGCAGGACAGGAATAAAGACACAGACGTAGAGAATGGACTTGAGGACCTGGGAAGGGGGAAGGGTAAGCTGAGACGAAGTGAAAGAGTAGCATTGACATATATGCACTACCAAATGTAAAACAGATAGCTAATGGGAAGCAGCGTCATAGCACAAGGAGATCAGCTCGGTGCTTTGTGTTCACCTAGCGGGATAGAATAGGGAGGGTGGGAGGGAGACACAAGAGGGAGGAGATATGGGGATATATGTACATGTATAGCTGATTTATATATGTATAGTTGATTCATTTTGTTATACAGCAGAAACTAACACAGCATTGTAAAGCAATTATACTCCAGTAAAGATGTTAAAAAAAAAAAGTGTGATTTGTAGAGTCTACTCTTTTTAATATTCTTGTTGTTTTCTCCTTTAATCAGAATTAATGTCTACAGTTACGACTTACATTGAAGTCAGCTCAAAAAAATATACCACGGCTTCCCTGGTGGCGCAGTGGTTGAGAGTCCGCCTGCCGATGCAGGGGACACGGGTTCGTGCCCCGGTCCGGGAAGATCCCACATTCGGCGGAGCGGCTGGGCCCGTGAGCTATGGCCGCTGAGCCTGTGCGTCCAGAGCCTGTGCTCCACAGCGGGAGAGGCCACAGCAGTGAGAGGCCTGCGTACTGGAAAAAAAACAACAACAAAAATATATCTATATATACCAAATAATTTTCTTCAAATGAATATATTGGCACCCTTTTCTTGCTGAGATTTCTGGCAATTCCTGTGAAAAAGGCAGATAGCCAATTCAGAAGTGCTGCCTAGAAAGAAAATTTCCTTTATCCTAAAAATTCCTGAATATTTTGTATTCCTCTCTCCTATAGAACTCAGAGGAAGAATTAAGTAAAAGTTATACTATTCTAAACACTACCACTGACATTTCACAGATAGTGTAAGACATTATTACAAAACCTTTACAAGAAGCTACCAACAGGATTATAAATAGACAAGAAGAGCATTATTTATCCTGTGTATTTTCTCTTTAAATAGTTCGTTCTTTGGGGATCATCTATTCACAACAATACAAACCCCTTACATTTGTGAAGACAGTCAGAAAATCAATGAAATTTCAGTAGAAATAAAATTATAAAGCATCATGTAAATTTAATATATAAATATATAATATATAAAAAAGGAAATTTTCTTATAGCATTCTTCAGTAATTTTTACTCAGTTATGCATCTCAATTAGTTAACATTTATTAATCTAGTAGTTTGCTTACCATCTCCACTACTCAGGTAGAGATAAGAAGGATTAAATATTTCAATTTAATAGTAATTTCTAATAATGATATTACATTTACTCAAGTATATTTAATAAATACAGCTTTAACAGTGTACAAGTCTCTTTTGCCCTAATAGCCCTTTAGGAAGTACAACAGATAGGCATACAGGGCAGCTGATGTTTCACAGATAAGGAGACTGAAGCCGGAAGAGTTCAAGTTACTAACTCAAAATCAGAGTCAAATTTAGAAGTGGAGGCAGGATTAAGACAGAAGTCTTTGGAAGGTAAGCACAGTACTCTTTTTGGCACAGTATGTAGTTCGCTGGTGGCATCTGAGAGTTGTATTTGTTATGCTTTACACTGATTTTTTTAAAGGAAAGGAAATAAACTTGGAACATGCTTTATTTATTAACAGCTTACAATATTCCATCACTGTTTTAAGTACTTTGCATCCATTAACTCATTTAATCATCCCAAAATGATATGAAGAGAATACTATTACTAACTCCCTCTCCGGAGGGAGATACCGAGACTTGGAAAATTTCAGGGCCAGTAAGCAGAGTGCTGACCAGACACTGAATACAGACTTAACTTGGTCAGAACAACTGGTCTCCAACAGAGACTACATTCCCTCAGGCTTATTCGCTCTGTGTCCAAACTGCCATAGAGTCCATCTCCATGACAAACACCTACGGATCAAGGGAAATGTTTGGCTCCGCTTCTAATCAAAGCACATTTCTTCCTGGCTTCAGATGCATTTTGTAAAGTTCAAATGGCCATTATTCTCCAAAACAATACTGGAGAGGAAATTAATGATGCTGATCAAAATGCATGTTTTCCTTGGTCAATGCCTAAAGAACAGGTCCCTACAATGTGCTGCCATCATCACAGGGCTCTGAGCTTCTTTGTCTTTGACACACAGCTCAACACTTCCGCTGCCCACAAAAATATAAACACTGTGGCTTACCTAACTCCCACATGATTATAAAGGGAACCCCAAAGCCCATATATTGTCATGCCTCGGCATTATTTCTCAGTATTCTTAAAAGCTGAGTTTTCCTTAGAACACCATTTCCTATGCATCCATTTAAGTGGAGACTTTATATTCTCAGAAAATATATAACTCAGGGTCAACATTCTTGATCACCACTTTTAGCCCTCTAAAATTAAGCATTCAGGGCATTTTAACAAATACTAATAGCTAACATTTAATGAGCACTTACCATGTGCCCAATCTCTTTTAAAGCAGTTTTTATGTATTTGCACATAAATCCTCAAAATATCTATGAGACAGGATTATTACTATCACTGTTTGACAAATTTTATGTCTTAAGCCAAGAAGTGATCATTTTAACCCTGATTATTGACTTCCATGCCATACTCCTTCTTCGTATTGACTCTCTTGAACAACACTTCAAAAAATCAACAGTATTTTTCTTTCAATAATAATTTACTTTCCTATCCCTATTACGTAAATACTTCATTATTTTCTCTTTTCTTCCTTCAATTATTTTCTACCATATGCATTACTTGTGTTTTTAACGAGGAGGAATCTTCTTCATTTCCTGTCATTCATTTCTTTAAAAAGACATTCAAGCCAAATTTGGATAAAAACAATGTTGTCATAACTTTTGATTTGTAAGGCTACTTAGTTTCTTTTTGCTGGATCTATTATATTTTTCTTATGAAGGAAATAAAATACAGATGATGGAATAAAAGCCCTATTTTTAAAAAGTTATTACATAAGATCCTTGAAAGAGGAAGAGATTTCCAGAAGTCCAGTTGTAACAAGTCTCCATCCTCTGACTGTAGTAAACCTGGTGTGGCTGCTCACTAGGTCATGTGCATTAACTGATTTTGAAATCAGATCTACAGGCCATGACATGACTCACTATGGCTGTAATAATTGCTGCACTTTAGCTACTGAACCTACTTTTGATGTCAGAGATAATTTTTAATACACGTATGCTTAGGTTTTGTCCTTCTCTATAACACAAGCTAAATAATTTGTGGGAATGTGTTAGTATCGTCTACATAAGCAACAATTTTGTAGCTAGGCTACAGAAACATAGGTTGTTGTATCAACACACTACAAAATTATTTATGAAGAAATAACCATTGTAAATATACACATAAACTTAGGGAAAGCCTCTAGTAGGAAAGAACATTTGGACTTTTCTTAAAAAGCCTATTTATATATTCAGTATAAAATATTAAGCACTTGCCACCAAATCCATGTGCCAACACTGTCTATGGCAGTAACTATGAATTTTTTTTTAAAGGCACAAAACATAAAGCAAGTTTCACAGACCCCACACAATTTTTTTTGCTACGTGCTGTTGCATTATAACTCTCTTCTTTAAAGCATGTGATTCCCACTAGCAACAAAATTTAGCTGAAAATCAAAGAAAGGCTTGAAAAGTCATTCATATTTTATGAAAATTATTAAAAGAAGCTGAAATTGACATCGTGGAGTTCATATTCTGGATATATTTTGACACCTGACTTAGTAAGAAAATCAGACTGACCACTATGTAACACTACTTATAAGAAGCTTTACTGACTGAAAAATATGCTACAGGGCTGATGTACTTTGTTCTTTTTTTTACTGTTGTTTATTTTTCTTTGTTTTTTGTTATTATAATTTTTGAAAGACTAAAGTTTTTCCAATCTTGAAAGATGTTTTCAAGTATCAGTAGCTTATGCTACTTATGTAATATTTGAAATCTTTTCACCCATATTTATCAGTATCATTCTCTCCTTATTACTCTGTTATTTCCAACTACTGGATAATTATTTATTGAAAACTTACTATGTGCCAGGCATGATTTTAGATTCTGGAAGTTCATCTATGAACAAAAGAGCCACCCACAGCTCTTTGACACAACTCTGGCTGAGAATCAGCATTAACCAAACTCCAGTCTTCCTCTACTTAAAAAAATTCTTCCTCTACTTAAATATAACATTACCTGAGTGCCCTCAGTGAATACATTTCTCTCAGATCCACATAGGTCCCCTCACAGAATAACATGAATGTAACCAAGTGAATATGTTCTGAGATGCTATCACGATAAAGAAATTAGATAGGAACTATAAATATGAGTATCAAAATCATATATAAACTCCCATACATGAATCTTAGGTTAGTCATATTTCACCAGACTTGGGGTTAAGCCTTGGTTCTGTACCTACTTAGTGTGATAACTTCAGCTAGTTGAGTTTCCTCTAAGATTTGGTTTTCTCATTTTTATTTTCTTTCTTCTCTTTTCTCCATCTTTCCCTCCTTTAATCCCTCCCTTCTTCCCT
>NW_006777084.1:514372-534583 GCF_000442215.2 Lipotes vexillifer | reverse complement strand
GGGAAAGAGAACTGACAGTGCTGGGAAGGAACACTTGCTATTTTATACAGGGTGATCAAGGACGTCTTATTTAAAAGGTGACAGTTGAGAAGAACTGAAGGAGACGAGGAGTGAGTCTTATTAGGCTATCTGACAAAAGGTCATTCGAGGAAAAGGGAACAGTACAAAAATCTTCGAAGTTAGAGCATGGTTGATGTGTTCAACAGAGAGAAAGCAAGTCAGTGAGGCCAGAGCTGAGTGGGCTGGGTGAAGATTATAAGCTGATGATGTAAAAAGTTAAAGGGATACAGCACCATAGGGTGTGAATCATATATGGTAATGTAGGTTGCTGTGATGACTTTAGTCTACACAACTCTGAGTTAAAATCCATAAAAGATTTTGCAAAAAAGGAGAGACATGTTTTAAATGGATCACTCTGGCCTCCAACGTGAAAAACAGTGATGATCTGGACTAAGGTGGCAGCAGTGGAGGTGATGAGAATTGACTGGATCCTGTTTTTTGTTTTGAAAGTATTTTTTTAATTAATAGATTTTATTTTTGGAATAATTTTATATTTTTTAAAAAATTGAGCAGGAAATATAGTCAGAAATACTGTAGCTACTACCACTTAGAGCTTAACTTCTACCAACTTCTATTTATCAACTAAACATCAAGAAACTCCAACTATATAAAAATCAGTTACTATATAAAAATCAGATGCATCCACCATCATATGTGACAGTAGATCCAGTCTTTGTGAACACAGCTGCTATCTCAGTTGTTTCCTACTGACTCTAAATCTGACTCACGATTCCAATCCACATGAGTAATATTAGCTTTAAGAATCTGGGATATAAAATATTTCAGTCATCATCCTCCAGAGCAGTGGATTGGATGTTAAGTCAATCTTTGCTTCCTACTGTAAGTCAGAAGACAGGTATGGCTTCAAACACTACTCAGACCTTTAAAGTAAGTGCCACGAGATCATGAGATTAATGACTGAAATAAGGTGGACTAAGAAATATCAAAATAATAATTTAAAATGCATTTTCTTATTTATGTGCTCTGAAGTTTCCTAGGTTGTGGGTACAAACTCCACCTATGTATTTATTAAATTTGAATTTTTCTATTTCTATGCACTCACCAGCTCACGTAAAAGCTCTTCCTTCTGCAATACTTTCCACAACATTTCTGGAAGTTTTTTCAGAGTTAAAAAAAAAAAAAGCTTCTGTCACTCACTGCTTCCATTTTCTACAATCTACCCTTCTACACTACCTTCCTTCTGCAAAATGCAGATTGCTGCACCCCAACCCATGGGGACACTTAATATTCCTGTGCCCCAAGGGAACAGCAGCCTCTTTCAAAGTGGAAAAACTAGCTCTATCCCAGATGCTTCACACTCCAATTTCGGTCAGTTTTAACAACATTACTTCTGGAACCATTAAAGTCTTGAAGAGATTTGTAAAATAACTTTTTAAAATTTAAACTGTTTCTCCTTGGAAAACACAGATATCAGTGTTGGGATGAACTCAAATAGAATTCTCCAGTCCATTCTGAGAACAGTGATGGCCCAGCTCAGTTAACGAATTCAGCTTATTTACTTGGAATTTCCTACCTTATAAAGAATTTCCTCCAGTACGCCTCAAACTCCTCCTCCAAGCTGGCGTCCATCAACTTCCTCCTACTGAGCCTACCACTTCATCAGCCATAGCAGCATATGCCTAAATCACAAATATAGACACAGATAAGATTTTACCAGTTGATTCCTTAGACCTCAGGTAAATACATTTTTTAAAAGAGCATCACCAGATTTGTTCTAATCCGGATTCTGACTCAGTTTTCCTTATCTAAACGGGCTTTGGCCACTTTCTTCCAATGGTTTCTGTCCTGTACAGAGGTACTACAGATGAAAGAGACTATGTACTCATTTAAGCATTTAATAATATTAATTTAAGTAATTTATTAGTATTTACTGAGCATCTCATATATGTCTAGCACACATTCCTATCACTTCAATTCAAAATGCAATCTCTAAATGCTCTGGATTGTGTCATTTTTCTCGCCATATCATTTTCCCTGGCTCGTTTCCTTTCTGAGACCAATCTAGTTAAAAATTAACTAATACTAACAATACTTATTGATCACTTTTTATGTACCAAGCACTGGTCAGGTCTTAGGAGACCTGTTGGTATTTGAAGGTGAACCTGGGAGGGATGAAAGAAAATCAGAACCTTGTTCAGTCAAAGGGAAAAAACAGTAAGGAATAAATAGGTTTCCACATAAACTCAGTGATAGACTATTTGAAAGTTATACTCAAAGACCTGCATTATATTCATTTTTAAAATAAATGATTGTTTGGCTTCTAGTTACAAAGAGTCAATAGTGGCTTAATTGATTTCCTCAAAGTTTTCCAAAATCATTTATTCTTTCTTTACTTCCTTTCTATATTATTTTCTGTGATTGGCTAATTTAAGAATCACTTTGTTGAAGGTCTATAAAGTAGTCAGTTAACAACAGTGGTTGTTATCCTGAGTTATTTATCAGAAAAAAAATTGAGGACTTCTTTTTTGCCTTTTGGTTATTTTAAATACCTTCTAAAGATTTTGATTCAGTAGGCCTGGGTAGGGCCCAAGTATCGATATATTTTTAAAGTTTCCACGGATAATGCTGATGCATGCACCCTCTTCCCAGTGATGTCTACTGGTTTCCAGCAAATTGAAGGGGAAAAAAATAAAAGCATCCAGGGTCTTCTCAACTTACACAGTTTATATACATTCTCTTACTATATTAAAACAAAACAGAAACACCCCATGACCTTCCCTGAACTGAGAAGATATATTCCACAAATACTTTCTCAAATGAACATTAAATTCCTACTGAATTACTGTTTTTCAGTTATAGGTATCTTGACATCCCTGTTCTTTACTTTTTTTTAACTTTGCAATGCTTGAGTTTTTAAATGCCCTTCATTCTGGCTGTCCCTGAAGACAACAGGAAGAGCCAAATGAAGTAATCCATCTTAAGATGGGCATGGTCTTCAAAGATAAGCCATGTCTCTGGAACAGGAAAACGTCCATGTGTTTTTCTATCTCTTTGTCCTTAGTTGTTTTAACTATTAACTATACCTGAAATGTTCTCTTTGGGTATTTGAGATACCCCAGAAGTGAGTTCTTCCAGCAGCGCTCTGTTAAGAATGACTCGAATAATAGTTTTACAAAAAATTTAATGATTAAGTATTCTCTTCCTATCACTTTTGAGTTGTCCATAGGCATATATGTAAGTTTATATATCACATAGACAGATAGATAGACGTTTACATTTTATATATATATACCTATCCATCTATATTTATCACAAGAGCATACAGATAGATGGCAGTACACATATATATACCACACAGATGAGCGTGCGCGTGTGCGCACACGCACACACACACACACACACACACACACACATATCTCTGTGTATCCACAATGGATGCCAAGATACCAGACTCAACGAAGTGCCCAATTAACAGTTACTGAATAGATACATTAATGGAAAAATGAATGAAATTGCCTTAGAAAGTGCTGACTTTCAAAAGGACACACACACACCGAGTGCCTGCTGTATCTGGTGTGCAAATGCTCTATTTTAGGTCTCATCCCAGGCAACAACAAAGGGACATAAAAAGACCTCATGTGTATGTGCAGCTTCAGATCATAGTAACATTTGGGTCTTTTAATTGTTTTGTTTCTATATTAGACTTTATTTTCTAGAGGAGCTTTAATTTTATAGAATATTGAGCAGACAGTACAGAGAGTTCTTATATACCTCCTCATCCCCTCTCATAATTAACTTAATTATTAATATCTTGCGTTAGTGGGATACATTAATTACAATTGATGCATCAATACTGACACATTATTCTTAGCTGAAGTCCGTAGTTTGCATTAGGGTTCACTCTTTGTGTTGTACATTCTATGAGTTTTGATGTATGTGTAATGACCTGTATCCATCATTACATTATCATTCAGATCAGTTTCACTGCCATAAAAAAACTGCTGTGCTCCACCTATTCATCCCTTTCTCCAACCACTGATCTTTTTACTATCTCCATAGTTTTTCCTTTTCCAGAATTTTGTAAAGTTGGAATCATACAGGATGTAGCCTTTTTCAGTTTGGCTTCTTTCACCAATCAATATGTACTTCAGGTCCCTCCATGTCTTTTCATGGCTGGAGAGCTCATTTCTTCTTATTGCTGAAAAATATTACATTGTATGGCTATGCCACAGATTGTTTATCCATTCATCCATTGAGATATCCATTGACATATTTGTTGCCTTAAAATTTTAGCAATCATGAAAAAAGCTACTATAAACATTTGTGTTCAGGTTTCTGCATGGGCACAAATGTCTGAAAAGACATTCCACCAAAGTAGATATATAAATAGCAAGCAAGAGTTTGGAAAGATGCTCACCTTGCATGTCATAAGCAAACTGCAAATTAAAACAACAATATACCACCACACAGCTATTAGAATAGCTAAAATCCCAAACACTGTCAACACCAAATGCTGGCCCAGATGCAGAACATCCAGGAGGGGAATAAGATCCAAGATGGTCATCAATGCATAACAGAAGATTTTGATACAGCTGGGTAACTGTGTCACCAAAGAGTTACACTCAGAGAACAAATTTAATGAGCTATAAATGTACCAACCCAAAAGTGACAATAAGGATATCTGGAAGTCTAGGAAGAAAGAGAAAAATGAATTATATCTGAGAAAATGAACTGCAAACCAGTATTCATACAATTATTTCAAACCACCAATGTGGTACAAAAAATCCTTAAGGAGAAAATTTAATCTAAAATGGCCTCAGATTGGTAGGACCCCTTACGACTGGCATAAACAGATTCAGATTATCTCCAGAAGAATGCAAATTGACCCAGGCCAGCAGGGTCTACAAAATGCTTTGGATTGTAAAAGGCAATTTCAGAGATGTTAAAATGTTTTAAAAATTACTTTTCAGAATTATGGAATTTGGTATATCTGTTTGCTACAACACATTCTTTGCTATTCTGAGAGAGCTGCTTTACTTATTTCTTAGATTAATATGTGAAGCATGTGTGCATTATTTTCCAAGAAGGATCATCAGGTTATACAATGACAATCCATTTGCCTGACTTAATGGATACTTCTCTAATGCTTCATCTCCACGTAACATTTAAAATGTTTTACATTCCATCTGTCTTAAAAGTCATTTTCTTCTTTGGCTTCTCTCACATTCCTCTCTGGTGAATATCCTCTATTTGCCTGACTATTTTTGAGTTTCTTCAACTCAGAACCCTTCTCTATCAACTGGCCTGTAAGTATTCTTGTTCTTTAGAGTTCTAGCCTCAGCCATTCTCACTCTCACTCCACGTTATTCAAACTCATTAGTTCAAATGTTAATGGAACGCATTGCTAATCATCAGGGCAATACAAATCAAAGCCACAATGAGATATCACCTCACACCTGTCAGAACAGTCTCATCAAAAAGAACACAAATAACAAATATTGGGAATAATGTGGAGAAAAGGGAACCCTCTTGCACTGTTGATGGGAATGTAAATTGGTACAGCCACTATGGAAAACAGTACGGTGTTTCTCAAAAAACTAAAAATAGAACTACTGTATGACCCAGCAACTCCACTCCTGGGTATATATATGGAAAAAACACCCCGGTGTTCATAGCAGCATTATTTACAATTGCCAAGATATGAAAGCAACTTAAGTGTCCATCAACAGACAAACAGATAAAGATGTGATATACACACACACACACATACCACACACACATATACACACACAATGGGAAACCACCTAGCCATAAAAAATAATGAAGTTTTGCCATTTGCAGCAACATGGAGGGACTTGGAGGGCATCATGTTAAGTGAAGTAAGTCAGACAAAGAAAGGCAAATATTATATGATATCAATTATATGAGGAATCTAAAAAATACAACAAACTAGCAAATATAACAAAAAGAATACAACAAATATAGCAAATATAACAAATATAGCAAATATAACAAAAAGCAGCAGACTCACAGATACAGAGAACAAGCTAGCGGTTACCAGTGGGGAGAGGCAAGGGGGAAGGGGCAATATAGGGGTAGGGGATTAAAAGGTATAAACTATTAGGTATAATTAAGCTACAAGGATATATTGTACAACATGGGGAATATAGCAAATATTTTATAATAACTATAAATGGAGTATAACCTTTAAGAATTATGACTCATAATACTGTACACCTGTAACATGTGATATTGTATGCCAACGCTACTTCAATATAAAAACATCTTTAAAAATGTTAATGGAACCCAAATATCTATGTCCACCCAAGATCTCTTTTCAAGTTTTCTTTTCAAACAACAAACTGAATATTTCAGAGTAACTTCAAATTCCAACATTTCTAAAACAACATCCATTCCTCCAGTTCAAGCTGTTTTTTCTTGGGTGTCTCATCTTTGTCACGTTTTCAACATTGAACTGAATGGATCAAATTAGAAACCCAGAAGTCATTTTTATTCTTCCTTTCCCTCGCCTCTAATACAATTAACTTAACTGAAAATCCTAATATTCTTTATAAAAATGTTTCTCATCCATGAACCAACTATTCCACCCTGAATCTTGTGACATTGTCACTCATTCCTAAACTAATGCAGCTACTTACCTGGTTCTTTCTGGCTCCAGCTTCAGTCCCTTACATCCATAATTAATTCCCTGAAGATGAGAAAACAAGGAGCCACAAATCAGGTGGCTTAAACAACAGAAATTTATACTGTCTCATAGTTCTGGCGGCTGGAAGTGCAAAATCAAGGCATCAGCAAGATTGATTCCTTTCGAGGGCTATGAGGGAAAATCTGTCCCAGGAGTCTCTGGTAGCCTCAGGCATTTCTTGGCTGGTAGATGGTGTTCTCTCTGTATCTTCACATCATCTTCCCCTTGTACTGAATATGTGTCTGTTTCTGCCTAAATTTCCCCTTTTTATAAGGACACCAGTAATACTGGATTTGGGTCTACCCTAACGACTTTTATCTTAACTTGATCATCTACAAAGGCCCTATTTCCAAATAAGGTCACATTTATAGATACTGGGGATTAGAAATTTAATGTGTTTTTTGGGAGGAAACAGAATTCATTCCATAACAGTTGCCAAAAGGTATCATTATAAAAGAGGCCACAGCATATTCATCCCTTTCTTAGCTCCTCATGACTACTTAATACAGACTACTTTCTCAGGATAAATTATGTAAGGCTGTTCCCATTCTGCTCCCAGCATATCCTGATGCTCTGACTCTTCTGGGCTTTGCTGATATCACACTCCACCTGAAATCTTTTTTCCTTCTGGTTGAAATTTTACTTAACTTTCATAACCGAACTCATATGATGTATTCTTTAAAGAGAGTCACTTGATTCTCTGAGTCCCAACTAATCATTTGCTATCCCCTTTCCCGTGGCATTTATTTAAACCTCTTAAAATTAAGATTCACTAAGCCTGACTTCTTGAGTTCTCTTGTGAGTCTTTTATTCTCATTCTTAGATATTCTATTGTATTTATTTTAATACACCAATGTCATGTGAACAATAGATATTCAAGAATATCTGATTTAATTGATCTACGTTTAAAAGTAGATAAATCTGTGCCTCCTCAAACTTTCAGACCTGACAGAATTGCAATGCCATTGATGAAAATGGGAAAGCTAGAGCAGCCTCTTTGTCAGAATTATGGGTACCTGTTGAATATGTCATGGCAGAATTTACATCATCTCTATAAATGTGAGAGTCTAATTCATCATATAAAATCTCCAAGGGGAGAATATAAATAGAATAACCAGGGACTACTCAGCTTTGGGAAACTCTATGTGGTAGAAGAAGAAATAATTGCCAAAACTAGATAAAGTGAAGAAATGATCAAAAGAAAGCCATGATATAAATTTGATAATTATTGTTTCACATCTTAGTTCTAGACTATAGAATGTAGATACCACAAAACTGGAAATACAGGCTAATATATTTACAAAGATAGGTAGATAACTTGCTTGCATAGGAAATGTTCTAAAAGGTTTCAGTAAAAAATATATGTACAGATCTTTCTTTTAACTAAGGAACATTGTTTTTCCAACTCTCTGCCTTAGAAACTGAAGTAGTAACAAGGAGAATATTCTCCTCATGATCTTGGCCTGTTTTTTCATTTTATCTATTTTAGTTCTCATGTTAAATCATAACATTTAGCTGAGCTTTAATGTTTGCACTTAAGATGAAAACCTAAAGTGCACATTTAATGAGAATGAAATTCTTAAATCATACTACTTTATGATGCATGATTTAAGAGTTTCATTCCAATTAAGTATATGTATAAAGCTATAATTATTGCCACTCTGTCTTTCTATTTATACTTTTACCCTCCCCAAAAGGCTTAATGAGTTTACTGGATAATTTTGGGAGATGAAACCTAAATCTTCAGCTTCTCTATTTCATTTGAAATTCTAAACGCAATGTTTCACCTTCGGCATTTGGTTACATAATGGATAACACAGTTAATCCATCTTTCCTTGATGATAATTCTGGCCTTTACTTAAAAGGTATCATAATTTAAATGCTATAAATCTAACTAGTAGATGATCATTTTTTTTCGCTAGGATTATGGCAAGGCAGCTTGAGAGTAACTGATGAGTTTCTATCACCATCTGCCAAGAGCAGAGGCGCATTGCTCTACGGTTCTCTTCTTAATGGGAAAATGAGCACGTTTATATACATCTCTGGCTAATTTGGGGCCAAATACATCTCTTAAGAATCTTTGCTTCCTTTTAGAGAGTGTTAATTTTGAGGCAATTATTGTTTGACAGGTGGAAAGCGCAAGTGAAACCACAGCTGCAGTCCCTTAAATGATGCCTATAAACAATTGGAAATAACCTCGGAAGGGGTTGTCAGCAAGTCATTGCTGCTCTCTCCTAGTGGGAAAGCCCTGAAGGCAGCAAGTGATGTTTTACATGTTGCCAAACTATAAAATACACTGTGGTCTTGTTTGCTGTTCCCAGTGACCTGCCATTGTGGAATTCTCATTTGCTTCTTTTGGGGATTGTGGTCAGCAGTTTTACTTTTGAAATCTGTCACCTTCTCTATAATGTATAGAATCTCATGACTCAGTATATTTTAGAGAAAAAAGTGTTCAAAAATTCAGAGAGGTATACAATTTGAAAATAAAAATAAATGTTATATTTAAAAGAGAAATAGTTCTTTATGATCTGATGAAAACAGATGTCACTTAAAATTCTGAAAAATACTAAAATTATATATAAGTATGTAAATTATTAAACACATTTAATAGAGTTCTGAGTACCTTCTTTAATGCAAAGAAAAATATAAACTTGAAGATCAGAGAATCTCAAGATATTTACGCGTTAACGCTTGTATTTGAGATCAAAGAAAAATGACAGATTCTGTGGGTAATTAGTCTTTAATATCTTGGTAAGTCATTCAAGAACCTGTGACCTTTTTGAATGTATAATAATAGTTATCAATATGAGCAGTAGTTGAAACTCTCTGAAAGGATGGAAGGAAAACTGTAGCAATATGGTCGCTTAGGATCTTATATTTGGTATTACTTGTTAAGCATTAACAATCCTCAGTTACATTAATAAGATGCTAAACTTCTGTCCTAATTGCTTCTATGTCCTGATTCTAGACAAGATGAATTAGAAAACGGGCAATTGACCCTGAAATTTGATCCTGAAGACCCGCTCTTTTTGGGTCATTCTATGAAACAAAGCACATACTGTCATGATTCAGCAATCTTGCCCTGGGGAATTAGTAATGGGGGGACAATTTTTCCTTTCTTGTTTAAGGAGATTCTATCTTCCTTTCTCCAAAATGTTCTAATTCCCTTACCCAAAGGAATTGGTTTGCAGTAGTATAATACAAGAGAAGAATTAACAGTGGCTTTGTGAATTTTCCTCTAGCCTTGAGCATGCCTGAGAATTCTGACCCTTGGAAACTCATATAAATTGCTAATAACTTACTTATACCATATCCGCAATAAGGACTATGTACCAGACCACTCACCTGTCATCAAGTAACAAACAACTCAAGTTAATGAGATGCAGCTACAAAGAGCTAGTCACACGTGTGTGAAGGGACTGCAAGACTAGTCATGCCAGTCACAGTGGGGTCTGTGACTAGTTAGATATAAAAGCTAAGACTTTTTAGAGATAGTGATTTCCTAAATCTCAAGTAGTTTACACATTCTCAGAGAAGCCTATGTGAATTATGCATTTGATTGTCAACTCATATCCTAAACCAGTGCTGCTAGTGGTACACAGTACTTTATGACTTCTTACCTTAGAAAGAATTCCTCCACTTTACAAAAACTGTATTGTTATGTAGGTATTAGAAATTAAAGATACAAAGATGAAAAACATAATGCTTGCCCTCAAAATAATTTCTAGTGGACAGATAAGCGAATTAATTGCAGCTTAATAAATGTTAATAATAGAAACTAGCACAGGATATTTGGTGGCAATGGGTTTGGGGTTTACATATTGTCAGAATGGAGAAGAAAGATGTTAAATACTGCTCCTCCCCAAAACTATACTGGCTCTGGGTGTTGAAGGAATAGGATTCATCTAGGAGGAGCATGGAAACGGCTCTGTTGGCTGGGAGAAGTACATTGTTCAAAGCACTTAGATACGCATGCTTTGTTCAAAGAACTGCAATTTAGGATTAAGGAATTGAGAAGAAGAATTAGGAGCTCTAGGCAGCTGTATCATGGAGGATGTTTTTCACATGTTAAAGAAATTGGGCACTGCCATGTAACAAATTGAGAGATATTAAATAATTTTAATTAGGTAACAATGATATCATTTTGGAGAAGCTAGAGAAAAATAGTCACCTTAGTTATGAGGAATCCATGATAAGAAATCCTATTGTAAAACTACTGCATAAAAGAATTATTTAAAAATAACTTTTTATCAAATTTAAACTGAAGAAAGAATTATTTCACTAATTTCTAAACATTTAATGTGACATGTTTGTGTAAGAAAATAATGATGGCAGTTTTAGAGTACACAAGATAAAGTGCATATTGTTATTTCTCAGAAATAATATTTTATAACTTCTATAAATAAATATACTATATACCCTTCCATCTATAAATAGGTACCTTTACTTTTGTTCTTACTCATACCTTGCAGGATATTCATAACTCAAGAGGCACAGGAACAAAAAAGTTTGGTGGTGCTCTGTTGTTTTGGAGACTTTAATTTTGTTCCTTTTACAAGAAATAGACCTCAAGTGTAAAAACAAAGAAAATTTGATAATCAAAGGTTGGAAAAATATATAACACATGGACACAAATCAAACTTTGTTTATATTTATCAGACACAATTGACTTTAAGACAATAAGCATTATTAGAGATAAAATGGGACATTTAAAAATAGTAAGTGTTCACTCACCAAGAATACACAATTCTAAATTTGGAGACATTAATGTTAATTATCAGAAGTAAAAAGGGAGCTAGAAATATCCCCAAACATGAGAAACACACAATTCTCAAGATGTCAAGGCATCTGATAAAACAAGAAGATGAAATATCTGTGAGGTATAGAAAAATTGAACAAAGTGATTAAGGAACATGATCTAATTGGCAAACATAGAACAGCTCAATAACTTAAGAATATATACTACTCCCAAATCCATGTGGGACATTACCAAAGTTAGCCATATACTGTGTCATAATGTTAGTCTCAACAAATCTCAAAAGATTGAAATCAAGCCAAATCTATAACAAAAATGTATCTAAAAATCTCACCAAATCTTTAGAAGGTAAGCAATGCACTTCTAAATAATCCATGGATCAAAAACAAAACAAACAAATAAAGAAACACTACACTGATTTCAGACAATATTTGAACTGAATGCTAAAGTATGATATATCAAAACTTACAGGATGTCGCTTACCCCATACTTAGAAGGAAATGTCTAGTCTTAAATGTATATATTGGAAATGATCAAATACTAAATAAAAATAATATAAGTATCCATCTCAAGAAGTTAGAAAGAGAAAAGCAAATGAAACCTGAGAAAAATAGGATGAAATGGATAATAAAGATGAGAGCAGAAATTAATAACAATAAAAAAATCAAATTGCAAGAGAGAAAATAAACTAAGCTAAAAGTTGTTTCATTCAAAAGACCTAATACACTTATTTCTGGAGGCCACTCTAACTTTGATACAAACACCAAACAAAGAATATTGCAAGATAAAAGCTAAGAAACAAAATCCTCTCAAGAACAGAAATGCAAGTATCATAAACACATTTTTAACAATTAAAATCCAGGATTGTATAATATAGGACTATATCATGACCAAGTTGTGTTTATCTCAGGTATGTATTTGGATTTGACATTTCAAAATCAGTCTATGAAATTCACAATGCATGACAGAATAAGAAAAACCTAATCTCACAAGCATTTCATAAAATTCAACATCCTTTATTTATAAATATCCTTTATTTATAAATAAATGTAAAAAAATTAATGATAAGAGGAAAACTTCCTTAATCTTATAAAGAGTATCTACAAAAAACTATAGTATGCATCACATTTCATGAGGAAACATCAAAAACCTTTCTCCTGAAGGAGAAAAGGATATCGACTATGACCACGTTACTGAACACTGAACTGGGAGTCATAGATTAAGCAATAAGAAAAGAGAAAGAAGTAGAGGTAATAATGATTACGAAGTATGAAATAAAACTTTCCTTTTTTGAGACAACATAGAAAGTAAGAAAGCATCTAGCGATAAGATTAATATGTGAAAATTATTTTCTATTACTGTCATTTAAAAATAAAAATTTTTAAATGTCAATTGCAATAGCAATAAAAAGCACCAAATAGTTATGACTAAGTCTAAAGAAATTTGTGAAAGCCCACCACAAAGAAAACTGCACAGCTTCTCTCTTTTTTTTTTTGTAGTTGCATATTGGTCTCTCTCATTCTTCAGTTGTGCTGTTTAGAAATCAGACAATATCTGACAGTCTCACATCAACTTGTTTCTCCAATGCCTTAAAATAAATTTCTGTTTGTTTGTTTTGTGTTCAGTATATTACCCAGTTTTTCTAATTGTACTTTGAGAGAGAAATGCTCTCTGCTAGACAGATGGACAGTCAAAGAAGCAGAAGTCAAAAAAGTTTTCAAAAATCTCCTTCATACCAACAGAGAGATCTTTCCTTTTTATATATTCATCACAGAAAGTTAGCTCATGCCTGATACAACATTTAATAAGGTACTTTGTATTTACCCTTTAAATAAAGAAAGTTAATTGTGTAGTTGACAGATTTTTACTTGATTAAAGGTTAAATTATCAATTAAATGTTTCTCATATTCAGGCACCTATTTGAATACAAACACTAGCTTTTATTCAAACACTCTGTTCACTCTTGAAATTTCCTGATAACACCTGAATGAAAATACACAAAATACTAAATTTAAAACCCAATACTTAAATTTTGAACTGAAAGATAAGTTAATACTATCTTTTCCATTACTTTTCACTGCTCTAAAGAGATATTTATCTTGTTCATTTGGAATACTCTTATGTGAACAGAAAATCTATGGTATAATCTGCCACAATCCTGTCCTGAAGAGTGAATATGTAAGAGAAGTTTTGAAAACGCATGGCCTGAGGAGCACTATCACCTACTCCTTGACTTTCCCACAAGGCCTCAACTCTGATACTCCTAGGCTTGGTCTTAGTGTGTTCACTGTTTAGTTGTAGGAGGAGGATTGGAAGTAAGAATGATATAAGAAAAATATATTCAAAATAAGTGTTGAAGAAATCAGAAAGAATAGTTGGCAACTCTTAAAATGTTCTAATGGATAGGTCCATCCTATCCTGAAGTTTGGAGTATCCTACATCTTCTGCAGACACTCGGAAGCTCAGGATGTAAAGCACCAGATATCCCCAAAGTCCAATACTTCATTTCCTGTTAATGACCAGATAAGCCAATAGCATGGAATTTTTGATACATCCTTCCTTGTATGAAGTCAACAAAAGTTACCTCTTGTAAATGAGGTTGAAATAGGCCACATATGAATTTCTGTATTTACTGAATGATGTACTTTTTAATAATACGGTGGAAAGCTGCTAAATCAAGTGTTCTTTCATATACCGCTTGCAGTTGATTAATTGGCACAAACTTCAAGAGACCAGTGTGGCTATGTGCAAGTTTTTTTCACAATTGCACATCTACAAGTTTATAATAAAGAGACAACAAGAGATATATAAAAGGCTAAATGCACAAAGATGTTCATTATAAAACTATATAATGTAATAAATATAAAAAAATTAATGTGCAATAACAGCAAATTATTAATTTATAGTAAATAATTATGATGGAAAAGTTTATCATTGCTAAGATGCCGTTAACAAAAATTGCTTTAATGGCACGGAGAAGTGTAAATACTACAATGTTAAGTAAAACCACATGATAAAAATGTCAGTTACAAGTTGATGGTTCTATTAATATAGATATATATTGTGTATATACAGAGGAAAAATTATTGGTTTCAATAAATGAATATACATCAAAATAAAGATATTCAAATATTAGCTTCAATTTTCTTTCCCTCTAGGGAGGCATCTTATGGCATGTAATCTTATAGCTCTTTCATCTACTATAGATGAGATCTCAGCACAGAACTTAACCTAGGGAAACACGATTTGGATTTGTGATGGTGTCTAAGATTAAGGACTCTATAAGCCAAAAAATGTAATATTACTTCTCCATTACTCATTTTGTGAATGACAGACATTGTTTATATGGTTTATATGCTATTGCTTAAATGGAACCCAGTATTCTCAAGTTTAGAAAGTCACAGTATAGACTAGCTAAAATTTTACAACTAAATTGAGAAAAGTTAAAAATTCCTGCCAGGGAAAAACAGATTTGGTTTGTTTACTGAAGCAAAAGCAGATAGAGTTTCTGTTTCCAGGATAATATTATTTAATAGGAAGACCCCACATGTATCGGTTTCTATGCCTTACGTGCACATATAAATTGCCAATTTATACTTTTAGAGTTTACTGTCAGAATATTTTCAAGTTGAAATGCATAATGAAAAATAAAATATGACCAACATTTTTGAAATGTAATGCCCATGGCCAAAAGGCAATGGTAAAAAACATGAACGACTCTCCTGTAGTGCTGTTTTCTTTTTCTCTTTCATTTCTTATTTCTTAATTTCTTTGCACTAATTCAATGCACTTGACTCAGATACCTGAAGCACAGAACTGAAAGAATAACTCAGAGACTGAGATTTTTTTTAAGGTGGAAAGTATTATAGACGCAATACAGGGGCAGATAATCAGAGGAGAGGAGGTGCTGGGCTGCTAACATCTCTGTGCATACAGTGCACTGGAGGAGGCTTAGTGAAGAGTGTGGCACTTTAGAATATGACTTACTACTACTCCTTAGGTGCGCTGCCTCCTCACCGCCTCGTCATATGTAACACCACCTCTGTTTCATATCATACTCCAGTCGAGGCAAAACTGTCTTATTTCTAACAACATGCTACACATATTTCATCCTTATATTTTGATTAGACTCTGCACAGAATGTTGTGCTACCTGTATTGTTCCTTCCTTGGCTCACGGTTCAGTGTAGCAAACCCATTAAAATCAGCCCAGCCTTTGCTTGAAAGTATTGCATGACTATGACTGCAGCCAGTAATTGAGGGGTCAGACCTTGGAAAACTAGGGAAGCATACTGAGGTAACTACAACTTAATGCATGCCGCTTTGCCCTTGGGATGCTTACCAAGCCTTGGAGTAAGGCAAATGGCTAAGAAGTGCTACAAATGATTTCTTCTAACAGGTGAAAAATCCAGTGGAACTTGAAGCAGTCTCTGAGAAATTCAGAGACAAATACTGAGTTTGGGACAGCCAAGGTACCCAGAAATTGATGTACTGAGATCCCCAAGAAAGGGTAACACAGAGAAGTGAAACAGACACTCTACGCTGGTTTTTCCTTTAAGACATTTGCCAGCCATAAGCGACTAAGAAACCAAGCAGAAGTATCTGAAATGCAGAGGAGAGATTTTTGGATAGCTCACTGTATTGGGAATATAAAAATTGGAGTCCAGAAATCACTAAATAGGAGAAAGCCTGTACAAATTCCAGAGGGCACATTTGCAATTATTAGAGGGCTAAAAAAAACAGGAGTGAGGCCAAATCCAAGGAGACACAACAAAAAACAAGAGAGAGAGAGAGAGAAAGAGAGAGGCTGGAAGGGAGGGTGGGGGAGAGACAGACAGAAAGTGAGAGAAAGAGGAGGAGGAGGAAGAAGTGAGGGAGAGAAGGAAAAAAGGAAGGAAGGAAGGAAAAAGGAAGAAAGGAAGAGAGAGATAGAAAGAGAAGAGTGGAAGGAAGGAAGGAAAGAAGGGCGGGAGGGAGGGAGAGAGACTCCAAAATCAGCAATCAGCCAAATCTGTCTTTAATTGGATTGGGGTGATCTACTCCTCTGAGTCTGGCAAATGATGATGTAAATTATCTTTGGAGAAAAACAGAAGAAACATATTGAAATGTCTAATACGGTGTAACTAGTATCTTAGGCTGGAGAAGAGAGGGAAAGGGAAAGAAAAATATTTGAAGAATTTATGGTCAAGAACTTTCTAAACGGACAAAAATCATCAAGTCACAGATTAAGGAAATTCTACAAAACTCAAGTAAATAAATAAGAAAACTACATCAAAACACATCATAGCAAAATTGCTGAAAACCAAGGACAAAGATAAAAATATCTTAAAAGCAGTCACAGGCAAGAAAATCATATGTTTTCTTCAAAGGTATGTAATTAAACTAGCAGCTGATAAAATAACATCTTTAAAATGCTGAAACTATTGCTAACCTAGATTTCTAGACCTAGCAAAAATTTCCTTCAAAGGTAAAAAAATAATGAATGTTTTTCAAATAAGATAAAGTAAATAAAATAATTTTTAGCCAGTAGATCAATATTAACAAAATTTTAAGCATACAATACAGTATTATTACTATAGGTACAATGTTGTACAGCAGATCTCTAGAACTTATTCATCTTACTTAACTGAAGCTTTATACCCATTTATTACCAACTCCCAATTTCCCCCTCTCCCCAGCCCCTAGAAATAACTCAATATTAAAAAAACCACTAAAATGAGTTCTCATGCAAAAGGAAAATGATCCTAGAAAACAAACAAACAAACAAAAACCACGTGGAAATTCAGAAAAGAACAAGGCAATCAGAAAAGAACAAGGCCATCAGAAAAGATAAATATTAAGGTAAATCTATATGAATATTTACTGTACAAAATAATAACAGTAATTTTTGAGGGGTTAAATATATATAGCATATATACTTCACATTATAATTTTAATCTACAAAAAAAATTGAAAAAAGTCTACATGATAAAAAGTAGTGGCAATTAATGTATTTTCTTTTTAGAATTTACTGACTCTGAAAGCAGTGGGTTGTGATTCCTCTGTTAGAGTTATATTGCTGAATACTTGTGAAGCTAACAACAGAGAATATATGGATCCATGTTGAAGATTTAATATTTGAAAATAATCATGAGTATATGCAGAATTTGGAGCCACATTACACTCAAATATGAAAAAAATACCTTCAAGTTTATTATAACTGTAACTGATAGTTATGGAAAACTTCATCATAGGATAAGAATATATGCAAAGCATTTACAAATTCTTACATGGATCACAACACCTATCACTGTAATATATACACACCTTAGATGACATCTTTACAGCAACCTTCCTTTTAATTTTCATTAAAATGAAAAATATTAAAACATGCTTCACTTAAAAGGTAATTTGAATAATGAATACATACACTTTCTTAAGGTTGCAATCAGTTGGTGGGAGAACTGGGATTATAACCTGTTTCTCCAGGTATATTTACATATAACACAAGATATGTCATTGAAATTTATTTGTTGCTCTGAATATTTAATCTGTTAGACTACCATAAATATATTTCAGTATAGGTAAAGTCTTTCCTCCTTGAATATCACTAACAAAACTTACATATGGACCCCTATTATAATATGGCTTTCTTGATCAGGTGATAAGGAAATTGACTCAAAGTTCTTTCAGTTTATCAATTTCCTTATTAAACCACAGTATGTAGAACTGAACACAACACTCCACATGTTGTTTGGTCAATTCATTGTTCTGGAAAATATGCTCTATTTACTGAACTCAGATGGCCTCTTAAATTTTCAAGCATTGCTTTCCATGCTTAACCATCAACACAGCTTTTTATCATTAATGTTCTGAAAGTCTTTGATGCTCTTCTAAGGATTATTTTGTCACTTATTGTGCTGTAGGTCAGGAACCTTGTTAATCTGAAAAACAATTTGTCATTTTCTTAAATAACTAAACTTGCAACTATCATGTGACCCAGCAATTGCATTCTTGGGCATACATCCCAGAGAAATGAGAACTTATAGTCACACAACAACCTGGACACAATTGTTCACAGAAGCCTTATTTGTAAGTCTAAAACAAGAATAATCAACCCAGATGTCCTTCAGCAGGTGAATGGTTAAAAAAAAAAGGCTGTTGTTTTTTAACTCGGAAATGGGTGAATTGTTTTTGTTTGTTTAAATAAGTTGTATTTTTAAAAAACTGTTGTGCATCCATACCATGGAATACTATCCAGCAATAAAAAAAGAATGAACTATTGATACACACAACAACCTGGATGAATCTCTTAAGAAGTATACTGAGTGAATAAAGCCAATAACAGAAGATTACATAATATATGATTTCATTTATGTAATATTCTCTCAGTGAAAAATTTTAGAAACAGCCGATTCATGTTTCCCAGAGTAAGTATGGGGAGAGGTGTAGGGACAGGGAGGAAGGTGGGTGTGTAAACTGGGAGACCCTTGTGGTGACAGACCTGTTCCGTATCTTGATTGTGTCAATGTCAATATCTTGCTGTGAGATACTGTACTACAGTTTTGACAAATGTCATCTTTGGGACCACTGGGTAAGCGATGCATGGGTTCTCTTTGTATTATTTCTTCCAACTGCTTGTGAATCTACAATTATCTTAAAATTAAAAGTTTAATTGAAAAAAGAAAAAGCGTGTAGATTAAAAAAAACTCCCTGAAGCCTAGAGAGATAGATGGAACAATAACTGGAGATCACACAAAGGGCCAGAATAATTCCTGTTCTCATCAGCCAGTGTGTGATATCTTGGGGCTTGAATAGAGCACTGAGTGTTCTGTGTCACTAGGGAGACAAAATTAGCCCTAAAGTAAATGCCAACAAAGCTTAAAATCACAACACAAAATCATCAGACTGTGCCCAAAAAACTTCACTGCCTTCAGGAACAAAGAAAGCTCAAGAATATTTTTAGGAGTGCAAAATATCCAGCAACCAACAAGCTAAAATATCTCGCACCCAATCAAAAAACACCAGGCATTAGTTTCTTCTATACTTTCAGCTTTTTGTCTTCCTG
Organism: Lipotes vexillifer; assembly: GCF_000442215.2. Taxonomy (NCBI): domain Eukaryota; kingdom Metazoa; phylum Chordata; class Mammalia; order Artiodactyla; family Lipotidae; genus Lipotes; species Lipotes vexillifer. The sequence continues at coordinate 515,054 of NW_006777084.1, read as the reverse complement.
GAATTTTTTGATATCCTTGAATCACTAATGACTTCCTTTTTTTTTTTTTCTAGTCTTGCTTTAATGAGCTCTTTCTATTCATATTTCCCCACTGAGGTAGAAAGCCCCAAGGAAACACCTTCCTGTTCCATACTGGTATATTTATTTTTCTCATCCAAGTAATATATCCTCCACCTTTCTCAACTTGTATGAATCACAGATGTGATCAGCATGATAGACTTTTAGTAATGTATTAAATAGAGAATCAATACAAATATAATTGACAAGTAATATCAATTCCAATCTTTTTTAACTAACTGGCCCAGATGTTGCTCATAATTATTAACTGCACATTAAGTTTTTGATCCATAATTTATAACATTTACATTTTTTGTTCTAACTCTGATCTCTACAGTTAAAGTTTCAAAGTTGAGAGAGATTTGCACTTTTGAGAAGCTAAACATCCTCTATATTGTTCACAGGTAGGACCCAAGAGTGAAAAAATTTTTTAAATGAGCACAGTTGGAAGGGTAAATAAATAGAGCCTGCCTAATAATGAACTTCCTAGTGAACAATATTAACTTTAACTTTATCCCAAAATTAATAAGTAGACATTGGAAAGAGGTGATCAGATTTACATTTTCAAATTACTCTTAGGGGTATACAGGATATATATTGGATAACTGAAGATTCCAAGCAGGAA
>NW_006777084.1:484509-514352 GCF_000442215.2 Lipotes vexillifer | reverse complement strand
CAGGAATGTTGGTGAAAAGTAAACAGAATCACGAAGTTTGTAGGATATAGAATCATATAAGTTTACATGAAGAAGAGAGGTATCTCCAATATTTCTTGCCCAGGCTAAGGGGTGACTTTGCAAGACAGAATTAAAAGGGAATATCACAGCGTGGATATTGAGATGGGCTTTGTACATATTGATTTCAGATGCCTGTGAGACATCCAGGTAGAGGTGGTTCCTGCATTTCAAAGTCTATAGTGTCTGTTATCAGGCTACTTATGAGAAAATCAAAGGAAACACTGAAGCCCTGGACAGCACCATATACCCACAGACTCATCATTTCTTCCTTGCCTTCTGTCTTCTGCCATCTGGATCATTGCTGTGACTTGCTTTACATTTCCTGGTACTTCTAGAGAACAATGTACATACCTTTGTGTTTAGAAAGTCTTGCACAAGCTCCTAGTGAACTTACTCTGTTTTTAGTGAATCTGTAGCTGGAAATGTTAACTCACATTCAAACATGCATATATACACAGATATAGACACAGTTATGAGTATTTATTAGGCAAAAATGTTTAGATAGTTTATAATTTTCCTGGCCATAATTAAATTATTTTTGAAAAAAATAAGTGCAAATAATACTTTTCAGCTTTATTTGTATTTTATTGAAATATTATTAATATATTAAACTAATAAATTAGTTTATAAATTAGTAAAATATTATTAAAATATTAAACAGTTATGAAATTCATAACAGTTTAATGGCATCTCTACTAAAATGCTCCTTTCTTGTTGATGCTGACAGATAATTATACACATTTTTGGCACGCTTATTCCATTTAGGAAGGCACCAGATTATACTAATATTCAGCACAAATGTCTCAATTTTGCTTATAAGGATAGCATGAAATATTTGTTAAATGTCTTGTCAGTATCCAGAAACATAATGTAGCTTTCATTGCCACATGTTGAATAACATTATTGAAATGAAAAAGATAAATATGAAGCGAGTTGGTCTTAGAGTATTTTTTATATATAACTTTAGTAATTAGAGCCCATTGGTTTGGGTCCTTTGAAGGTCTTCACCCCACACTGTTACTCTAAACCCACATTTTTATTCCAGAAACATACTTGCACTTATATTTTAAACTGGTGACTAAAGCTTTATTCTGTCTACTTTTGAAATGGGTACGGCAGAATCTAATTTTTAATTTTTCTAACATTAGAGTAATGGTGACTTAAAGAAAAACACTGAAATGTACAATGCAGGAAAATAATTTCCTACAATGTAAATAAAGGTTGTAATAATGTAACTGAATGAAGATACTGTATAAAGCATGAGACATAACAACATTCTCCCTGCCAGAAAGGCAAACCCTCCTGGCCTTTAAGTTTCATGAAGGCATCACACTATGAAAGAAATCACCCAATAGGGGTGAGGACCATCAGATTCTACAGAAAGCTCTCTACTAAGTTCACAAAGGTTTGCTTTCAGCCTAGTGATACCTTCCCACCATTCTGGAGATCTGGAAATGTGCCTTGTGCCTTTCTGCCTAAAGAACTAGTAACAACCACAGACTGTAGGTAAGTGATAACTGTGATGACATATTCAGGATCAATTCAAAAGTCCTTTCTTCTCTCTCTACATTCTCTCCATTTCATAGTTCCAAGATAAATATCTCTAAGCCAAGCCCAGTCTTCAGAGCTAAAAACTCTGCACATCACATTTGCCTACTTAAGATTCTTCTTGGGAGGCGCATAGTCAGATATATTTTTCGCATAGTCAGATATATTTTAAGTGTCCTAGAAAATAGTTTCCCATCCCTCTAAACCCCAATCTTTTACATAATGGTAAAAGCAACACCATTCTCACCCAATTGCTTAGGTGATTAACTCAAGAATCCTCTCTACATTCACCTTCTGCACTAACTGTACATGTGTGATTAATTTCTCTCCATTTCTCTGCCTGCATCCCAGTCTAGTCCACCGTGATCATCACTTACCCAGAACATGGCAACAGTATCACGACTCATCTCTCTTTTTCTACTCACATTTCCCTCAGAAGTATTACCTACACAGTGGCAAGAATATTATTCTTAAAAAATTTTTACATCAATCTATTCCTCATAACCCTTTAAAAAATAACCCAAGTCTTCTGGTTGTCCTTAGAAAAAATATAATGCTTTATCTTGCCCTAAATGTTCTCTGTTATCTGTTTATTCCTACTCCATTTGATATCATTCAGCAGCCAGAATGATAGACTTCAAATCTAAGGAAGACTGTTCCATCCTCGTTTGAAATCCTTGTTCTTATCTTTAATGTAATTTTCCTCCTCAGCACAGCACTTACAATTTTTGTTAGATGAAAGAACAAATCCATCTTAATTGCTGAGGGGATTAAACAAAATGAAATAAACATATTGCTTGGTATGGTGCTTGGCATATAGTAGATGATCAACGCTACCTAGCAATCTTGTATATCATACTATTATAAGCTCCATGACTCTTCTTTCTGTAAATATAAGTATAATATAAATATTATACTTGCCCTCATAAAGATGGAAGTCAGTGGTACTAGATATGTTTTAAATAAATGATAGTCTACAAAGAATAAATGTTCTTTTAATTTATGGAAAAGTATATTGACATATGCAGCACCTTAATCTCTTATTCTATATTGCACAAAGTTGATACATTGAAGGAGATTTAAGGGGAAATCTCTCTTGAATACTAAACAAGCAAAACCCAGTAAGAGTCTTCCTTTTCATGATAACCTAAATACAGGGATTTGAACACTGACATAAAAATCAAATTAGACAAATGTTTCCAGGATTTTGAATGTGTTCATAGCCCATACATTAATCCTGGCAATATCTATCAGCTATCAAACAAGAAGCAAATATTGAACACTGTACAGTGATCAAAGGGAGAGAGGAAGATACTCTAAGAGAATTTATTATAATTGGAGATGTTTAAAAATCACTTTTCATAATTATTAAACACTTTCATATGACTGAGCTCTTTTCTATATATCTCCACTCTGCTCTGAAACCAACTGGAATAAAGGTGAATGAGAAGCAGAGAAAAAATATATATGGACTAGCAAATACCTGTAACCCTATGTGCCATGTGAAAAGGACAACCAAGGGTGCTAGGTGAATGGGACCACCACAGAGGACACAGAACCAGCAGATCTTTCAGAGCAGGTAGATCAAAAGGCCTCCAAAGTAGGAGCAAGACCAGGGATTTCACGCTTGGAATTCCAAGGTTGTGCTGCATGAACTTGCTCTGATAGCCTCCTTGAAACTTATTTAGCAGTACTGAGAGACAGGGGCTGGCTGGGGGTATCCATATAAACAAATGCATAACTTCTGTAAAATGCAGATTGCTGAGCTTGTAAAGGGAACAAGAAACTGAGTAGCAAAATGCCCTGGATCTGCAAACTCTGTCATCTGAAAAGCATTAATGGCTAAATCATACTAGAAAAAAGTCTACACACAAACATGAAGACATGCATACATGCACATGCACGCGCGCGCACACACACAAACAAACACATACAAATGAACCACCATAGCTGTCATGGCTTCATCATGAAGCCCCCTAGATGTTCAGAAGAGAAACAACAAGACAAAGACAATGCAAATCAAGCAAAGATTTTAAAGGATGATTAAAAGAAAGAAATATTGAAAAACATAATATAAAACAAAGGTGAATATACACATGTGTGTGCCTAGACACACACACACATATACATGTATGTTCGTAATCAGCAGTTCAAAGGGAAAAAAACAATTATTTGATAAATGTGAGACAAAGCTAAAACCAAAACAAGAAGTCTGAAAGTAAAAGTATGGTTAAAGATATATCCAGAAAATGCAAACATAAAGAAAACAAGAAGCATAATCTTACATCAACAGTTTGAACTGAAGGTGGAAAAATAAACTTTTCTGAAGAAAAAGGACACTCTAAAAATAGAGTAAACTGAATCATGAAAATCTATCATAAGTATTTTTCTTTCAAATATTCCAGTATCAATATTAATAAAAACTAATTTGAAACAATTAAGGAAAACCTAAAAGTTGAGAATCATGATAGTTGTAATGAGGAGACTTTATAATGACTTTAAAATCAAACAGAAGAGCTTCGATATTCATAAATAAAAACTACAAGAAATGCAAGGAGAAACACAGAAACAAAGATAAATTAGAAGACATTAATTTATTTCCATCAGCACTAAAAAGCAAATAAAAAATATGAGTAAACGTAAAAGAAATCAAATTAATTTTCTTTAGAATTCAGACTATAAAAGTAGAAAACAAACTTTCTTTTCAGGGGCACAAAAACCATCTTAATTAACTGAATACAAAGGGAATTAAAATATTTTATAAAAAAATAAAATTATACATTCTGATCATAGTGCAGTAAAACTAGAAATTCATAGTAAAACTGGAAACAAAACAATTGAAATTTTTAAGGCTAAGAAATAACCTTAAAAATCATTCAAATAAAATAAATCAAGAACACAATTTCAAAATATCTAGGAATGTTGATACTGAAAATATTATGTACTAGAATCAATGGATTGCACTCTGGAAAGAGAAATGCATAGCTTTAAATATTTACAATACAACTAAGAAGAAATGAAAATTTATTGACCATTAAACCCAGCAAGTTAGTAAAAATACAGAAAAATAAAACAAGGAAAGTTGGAGGAAGAAACTAAGTAATATAAAAGCTGAAATTAATGAACTAGAAAACAGAAAATCAGAACTAATAAATAAATCAATGACGTGGTTCTTTGAAAATGCAAATGGGGGGGCTTCCCTGGTGGCGCAGTGGTTGAGAATCTGCCTGCCAGTGCAGGGGACACGGGTTCGAGCCCTGGTCTGAGAAGATCCCACATGCCGCGGAACAACTAAGCCTGTGCGCCACAACTACTGAGCCTGCGCGTCTGGAGCCTGTGCTCTGCAACAAGAGAGGCTGCGACAGTGAGAGGCCCGCGCACCACGATGAAGAGTGGCCCCCCGCTTGCCGCAACTAGAGAAAGCCCTCACACAGAAACGAAGACCCAACACACCCAAAAATAAATTAATTAATTAATTAATTTGAAAAAATGCAAATGGGAAAAAAGTAAAATAGATAAACCACTACCTAAGCTAATTCAGTGGAAATAAAGAAGAAAACAAAGGAGAATGGAAAAATACATCTACAGAGTATATCAGAAAAAAATTGTAAGGAATTATTTTGCTAAATACAATATAGATAAATTTTAAACCTTGGCATGAGTGAAACTATTGACATAAAATGAATAGATAACTTCAATGCAATTTAATTCATTCCAAAGAGTAGAAAGAGAATAAAGCATTCAAAATCTTTTTGCAAAGGCAGCATAATGTTATTTTAAAAATCTAATATAGAACTACATTATACATAGATTAAGATTTCTTTCATTATAAAAACATACCAAATACATGTACAATATGAATAACAATGGGTAAATTTATATAGTAAAAGGGCTATTATGAACCTCTAAATAAATACTAATATGAGATGTTCAAACGATTCCTGGGAGAGGAACTGCCTAGCTATAGGTCTTTCATATTGTCATATTAATTAGATATTAGCAAATAGATATATAAAGTGCTTATAATACCTTACCTGGAGTGTATGTGATTTACACATTGCTCCCTATATAAATGAGCATTGGTATTGTCAGACTCTTAGTGTTTTCTTGTTTGCTGGTTCTGAAGTAACATCTCATTGTGGTTTTAATTTTAACTCACTGATTATTACTGAAACTGTATACTTCTGTTTGAGTTCCATTTCAGTGAATTACCAGCTCATAATGTTTGTTCATGTTTTATTTTGTATTGTGTGTAGATCATTGTAAATCTGTTCTAAAAGTCTGGTACATATCTTTTCAATTTTTATAGCATTGTTTGATGCACACTGTTTAATTTATTAATATTGAATTTCGTCAATCATTTTTTAGGGACTGTGATTTTTGTATTTTATATAAGAAAATCTTCACTAACCTGAAGCAATAAGATAGTCTTTTATCTTCTAAAATTTTAAATTCTTAGTTTTCATATATTGATACTTAATCCACCTGGAATCGATTCTAATATATGTGTTTAATATTTATGTTTTGTTTTACAGTTAACCTATAGCCTCAAGATATTTCCAAAGAGTCCACTGATTTGACATGCTACCTGTTTTGTAACTCAATTTTCCAAGTATTCATGGGTGTGTTTCTAGGATACTTATTCTCTCTAGTCCACCTTTTTATCCTTGTTTGAATACCGTACTGCATTTAATTTAATATACCCTTGTTATATTTTAGATTGCATAGGACACATTCTCCAACTTTATACTTTTTCAGGAGCATCTTTGATATATTTGGGCCTTTGTGCTTTCATGTAAATTTTATAATTAGCCTTTCAAGTTTCATTAAAAACCTGGTTGGTACTTTGATCAGAATTACATAGAACATACAATTTAGGGAAAACTAATATCTTTATCATATTGACTAATCATATATAAACATGTACATCTCTCCATGTATTTAGGTTTTCTTGAATTGCTTAAAAAAAGGTTTAATGGACTTCCCTGGTGGTACAGTGGTTAAGAATCTGCCTGCCAATGCAGGGGACACAGGTTTGAGCCCTGGTCCAGGAAGATCCCACATGCCACAGAGCAATTAAGCCTCTGCACCACAACTTCTGAGCCCGTGCTCTAGAGCCCATGAGCCACAACAACTGAGCCCGTGTGCCACAACTACTGAAGCCCGTGCGCCTAGAGCCTGTGCTCCGCAACAAGAGAAGCCACCGCAACGAGAAGCCCGCGCACTGCAACGAAGAGTAGCCCCTGCTCACCGCAACTAGAGAAAGTCCATGTGCAGCAATGAAGACCCAACACAGCCAAAAATAAATAAATTTTTTTAAAAAAAGGTTTCAGATTTTCTCTCTTAACTGTCTTACAGATTTATTTTCCCTTCAGTATATTTTTATAGTTATTATTAGGATAATAGGTATGCTTTATTGCTATGGTAAATATTTCTTTTCTAAATTACATTTTCTGGTTTTTCTAGTATTCAAAATTATACAATTAATTGTGCTTTAAAACTTTTATACTGAAATAATTATAGGCTCCAGAACTTGTAAAAATAGTGCAGAAAGGTCCCACATACGCATCACTTAGTGTCCCTCAATGATAACATCTTATATTACTATAGTACATACATAATCAAAACCAGGAAATTGCAATTGATGAAATACAATTAATTACCCTAAAGACTTTATTCAAATGTCACCAGTTTCTGCACAAATTCTCTCTTTGGTATGTCTTTGTGTATAGCTTTATGTATTTTTTTATCATGTTTAGATTCATATAAACCACCATCTTAATCAAGATATAGAACTGTTATGTCACCACAAAGGAACCCCCTGGAGATACCATGTTAAAGTCACACCTCCCTCCTTCCCTAACCACTGATCTGTTCTCCATTTCGTGAACTTTATCTTTTCAAGAATGATGCAGAAATTGAAATATACATTATGTAACTTTTTGAGATTTTGTTTTTGTTTTTGTTATTTTTGGTTTTGTTTTTTTTTGTGGTATGCAGGCCTCTCACTGCTGTGGCCTCTTCCATTGCGGAGCACAGGCTCCAGACGCGCAGGCCCAGTGGCCATGGCTCACGGGCCCAGCCACTCCGCAGCACACGGGATCCTTCCAGACAGCGCACGAACCCGTGTCCCCTGAATCGGCAGGCAGACTCTCAGCCACTGCACCACCAGGAAAGCCCTGAGATTATTTTTTTATCTCACTCACCATAATGCCCTGAGATCCATCCAAGTTGTTACATGTATCAGTAGTTCTTTTTAAATTTTATTTTATTTTTTAGCTGAACAATAATCCATTGTAGGGACATACTACAGTTTATTTAACCATTTACTTGTTGAATGAATGACATCTGGGCTGTTTCCAAATTTGGGCTATTACAATTAAAGCTGCTATGAACAATGTGTACAGGTGGTTTTTTCAGCTTTGTTGAGCTATAAATGATATAGAAAAAACTTCACATATTTAATGTTTACAATCTGATGAATCTGAATATACACAGACAGCCATGATACCATTATCATAATTGAGGTAATAAACATATCCATCCATATGAAAAACCTTTGGGGTTTTCTGCTTGTTTTATTGGTTTTGTTTTTGTTTTGTTTTATTCTGTGGTAAGACACATAAGATCTACTCTTTTAACAAATTTTTAAGTGCACAATGATGTATTTTTAATTATAGGCAGGATGTTATACAGCAGATTTCTAGAACTTATGCATCTTTTATAACTGTAACTTTATACCCACAGAACAAAAATCTTACATCAACAAACTGTCCTATTAGTCCTATTAATTAACTGTCCTATTAGCCTAAGAATTTATCTGAAGACTCTCTTGGATTTTCTTGGATTTTTCCTTAAAGATTCAAAAAAAGGGGGTTTTTTTTTTTTTTTTGCTAGAGTCAATCTTCAATATTATCAATTATCAAAATTAATGTCTTACTTTTTTAACTTAAAAAATGCTAGTTCACTGAAAAAATAATAAGAAATCACAACATACCTTGGAAAGATTTCTTCAATTTAAACAGACTCAAATCTTTGAAGTCCTTTCTGATTTCTATGTATAAAATCAGTCGCCAGCAAATTCATCCCTTCACTGAGTCTTTAATATATTTATCCTTTGAATCCTCCTGGAAAGCAAGAATTTCAACTTATAAATATTAAGTCACCCACAGCAACTATAATAGTATGAGAAAACTTTAAAAATACAATTATTATTTTTATTTTTAAACATCTTTATTGGAGTATAATTGCTTTACAATGGTATGTTAGTTTCTGCTTTATAACAAAGTGAATCAGGTATACATATACATATATCCCCATAGCTCCTCCCTCTTGCGTCTCCCTCACACCCTCCCCATCCCACCCCTTTAGGTGGTCACAAAGCACCAAGCTGATCTCCCTGTGCTATGCAGCTGCTTCCCACTAGCTATCTATTTTACATTTGGTATTGTATATTAGTCCATGCCACTCTCTCACTTCATCCCAGCTTACCCTTCCCCCTCCCCATGTCCTCAAGTCCATTCTCTACATCTGCGTCTTTATTCCTGCTCTGCCCCTAGGTTCTTCATAACCACTTTTATTTAGATTCCATATATATTAGAATATGTTTTAAAAAATGGAAAACATAAGTATACTCAGCCACCAATTAAAAAAAAACTTTCCATGAAGAATTAATTGCTATAGGAATTTCCCCCCCATCATAGACGCTTAGAAAAATGGACAAATATCTAAAACAACTACATTTAGTCTTGGACAAAAGCCAGTGCAAGTGTGTTGACAATGAGATGAACCCACAATTGCTCCTGTGTACTACCTAATGCCATTTTCAGGGCACTTCTCAGGGAGAGAAATCCAAATAAAGTCCAGTAGTCAGCAAGCAAAGTAGACAGAGGCTGGAATATGAGAAAGGAGATCTGAATAGACTCATGGGGCAGAATACCAGAGAAAAGAGAGTTGCACTGAGAGAGACAGAGCGCTGGAACTCTGCAAAGAGGTTACCCTTAAATGTTTGTCTAAATGCTGATCTCAACAAACTTGAAGTGAACGCCATAAGGCTCCAAAAAGCATCACTGCAAAGACCAAAGAATTTTGCAGAATACTTATGAATACTTTGCTTTTCACCAGCTAGAGTAGAGAGACCTCATAAATCACGGGACATTGGATAGAATATTCAGAATCAAATTTTCTTAGGAGTGATACCTAATTAGCTCTAAAGTAAAGGCTATGGACAGAACTAACAAAGCTTAAAAACAAGTTTTTACTGGACCCAAACCATCTCAATACTTTAACTATGTGCCAGAACAAAGACCAACACTCTTTAAGAAATACAACAAAATCCAACAAAGTAAAATTTATAATGAACAGCATCCAATCAAAATGATCAGGGGTGCAAAGTAACAGGAAAATATGGTTCATTACCAGAGAAAAATTAGTAAATAGAAATAGACTCAGAAGTAATACAGATGATGAACTTAGTAGACAAAAGCCTTTAAAAATCTATTGTGAATATGATATACATGATACTCAAGAATATACATAAAAATATAAATATGATGTGAATGGAAATAGAAAGTACTAAAAAGCCCCAATCAGAGATGAAAATTACAATATTTGAAATGGCAACTAGAGTGGATGAGGTAAACAACACAGTGCAGAACAAGGGATCAATTATAAAGAAATAAAAGTTCCCAAACTGAAGCATAATTTTTTAAAAGATAAAAAAAACAGTATACTAATCTAAGCTAACATATGTGTAGTTGGAATTCTTGAAAGAGGACAGTAAAAAAAAAATTGAAGTAATATATCCAAAAAATTTCCAAATTTGATAAAAACTATGAACTCATATATCTAAGATTTCAGATTCAAGAATCTCAGTGAAACTTAAGCCACATAAAGAGATCAGAGCAAAGCAGAACATAACAAACTGCTAAAAACCAGTGATGACAAAGTCTTAAAAGGTGCCAAAGAAGACACACCATGTACACAAGAACAGATACGAGAATGACAACAGACTTTTCCTGAGATATTTTGTGAGCCATAGATGTAGCATCATCTTTAAATATTGAAGGGAAAAAAAGAAAAAAAACTGTCAACTTAGAATTTAATGATCAGTGAATAGCTTTCAAAAATAAAGGTAAGGGGGCTTCCCTGGTGGCGCAGTGGTTGAGAGTCCGCCTGCCGATGCAGGGGACTCGGGTTCGTGTCCCGGCCTGGGAAGGTCCCACATGCCGCGGAGTGGCTAGGCCCGTGAGCCATGGACGCTGAGCCTGCGCGTACGGAGCCTGTGCTCCGCAACGGGAGAGGCCACAACAGTGAGAGGCCTGCGTACCGCAAAAAAGAAAAAAATAAAGGTAAGGTAAGATTTCTATGCCTTCCAGTACAGCACAAACTTTTCCTGGGACAAGAAAGGAATTTAGAAAAGTTCCATTAGCTCAGCCGGGCTGAGGGCACCCTCGTTGTACAATTTTTGGCAACGGCTCCAGGCTCTGAGGTGAGGTTGAAAATTCTAAGGACACTCAGGCAGGGGGTAATACTTTCTCCAACTTTTCTAGGAAGGCAAAAATGGTTCCTGGGCCCCCAAGTAGACTTAGAAAGTTTTTGGTAGTTCTGGTGGTGCAAGAGGCACTCTCTAGGTCTTCCAGCCCAGCACAAGAGTTGTTTGGGCCCTGGAAGGGACATACAATTTTGTTAGAAGCTTGGCCAGGTAACTGGCATCATCACTGAGGCTCAATTTTCAGCAGTGTTGATTCTGGGGTTCTGAAGTAAGGTAGAAAATCCTGAAATCACTCAGACAGCCGGATGGGCAGGCTCCGGACGCGCAGGCTCAGTGGCCATGGCTAGCGGTTCTGGGCTCTTGGGGTGGCTCTGGCAGCCCAGAGAGCCCTCTCTGGGGCTTCCAAGTCAGCACAAGCATGTGCTGGGTCCCCTGAGGAAAATTATACAATTGTTCATGGTCTCAAGCATGCTTAGCGCTTCATCTCTGTGGCTACCCTGCTAGCACAACCAGTTCCATGTTTCTGGAAAAGGACTTAGAATATTTCAGGATTCTCAAATAATCACTTCCAAATTCAGTGACTTAAACAACTTCTTTTTAGTTCTCATGAGTATACAGGTGGTCTGGGTGTTTCTATTAATCTTGTTGGGTTCGGATGATCTCACCCAGGTTCACTCATACAATTGCTCACCTGGTAGTTAGGATGAGGGCTGGCTGTTCTAATACAATATCCTTGACAGATTTCATCAGTTTTAGGGAAGTCACAGAAAAGGTCAGGAAATGAAAAAAAAGAGTAAAAAGAAAGAAAACACTTTCAGAGTCATACAATATCAAGGATTTGACTTAGGAAATCTTCTCTTAGTCTTGACTGACTTTCCTATCATTTATATCTTCATAATTTCATTGTTATTTAAATATTCTTTTATCACAAGAGACCTCTAACACCTATCTTATATGGACATCTAAACCATTAGCTACTGGATTTCATTTTCTAAAAACGAACAAACAAGAAGAAACAAAAATCATTCTTTTCAGAACCAGTGAGACATTAAATCTCTCTTTCACAAACACACACACACACACACACACATACACAGAAACCATTTTCATTTTTTGACCTCGTCATGTTACTAGCAATTTTATAATCTAATAGATTAGTTTTTTCCTATTAAATGATAACCAGTTTCTAGCTAGCAGTCTCAGACTGATGAATTTTCTAAATTACTGAACATCCCAGGAATAGCACGGCACCTTCTTATGTGGGGGGACTGTCCCTCCCCTGAACCTAACCACACTGTTGTAGAGGGAATTACCTAATCATTGTACCCAAGAACTCTATTTTTGAACACTTCAGCAAAATAAGACTAATTAATTTATTCCTCTATGACTTTTTAACCTGAGGACTGAAGTATGATACGTAACGTGCCTTGCATAGCACAATGGAAATACACTAGCTTGAGAGCTGGCACTGCCATGGTGAATTAGCTAGTCAGCTGTAAAAAGCCTGAATTATGAGAGAAAATACTAAGGTGAAGACAGAGAATGATCAACACCTGATGTCCTTCAAATCCTGTTCTCAGTCATTTCTGAGAATAGCTAATGCTTTGTGATTCCTAAAGTCTGAGTAGATAACCAATACCACTCTCGGAGTAAATGTGTTCCAGCTGGATTTCTTCCATGTGCAGTCAGAATGAATCCTGGTTCAATATTCTGAGGAATGCCCTTTTTTTCTAGGACTAATTTTTCTCTCACCCATCTACTACATTCAGTAGCTGTATAGTCTGAGACTGGAATAATGCTCATCATAGAGAGAGAATGAGGCTTCAAAAGCAGAAGAACTTGTCACCCTTCATATTCTATATTTTAACAGCTTCTTTTAGATTATGGAAAGACTGAGAAGGAGCTTCAAGATGGCGGAAGAGTAAGACGTGGAAATCACCTTCCTCACCACAAATACATCAGAAATACATCTACACGTGGAACAACTCCTACAGAACACCTACTGAATGCTGGCAGAAGACCTCAGACTTCTCAAAAGGCAAGAAACTCCCCACGTACGTGGGTAGGGCAAAAGAAAAAAAAAAGAGAGACAAAGAATAGGGACGGCACCTGCACCAGTGGGAGGGAGCTATGAAGGAGGAAAAGTTTCCACACACTAGGAAGCCCCTTCGCGGGCGGAGACTGCGGGTGGCGGAGGGAGAAAGCTTTGAAGCCACGGAGGAGAGCGCAGCCACGGGGGTGCGGAGGGCAAAGCGGAGCGATTCCCGCACGGAGGATCGGCCGACCGGCACTCACAAGCCCGAGAGGCTTATCTGCTCACCCGCCGGGGCGGGCGGGGCTGGGAGCTGAGGCTCGGGCTTCGGTTGGATCCCAGGGAGAGGACTGGGGTTGGCGGCGTGAACACAGCCTGAAGGGGTTAGTGCGCCACAGGTAGCCGGGAGGGAGTCCGGGAAAAAGTCTGGAGCTGCCGATGAGACAAGACTTTTTCTTGCCTCTTTGTTTCCTGGTGCGTGAGGAGAGGGGATTACGAGCGCTGCTTAAAGGAGCTCCAGAGACAGGCGCGAGCCTCGGCCAACAGCGCGGACCACAGAGACGGGCATGAGACGCTAAGGCTGCTGCTGTCGCCGCCAAGAAGCCTGTGTGTGAGCACAGGTCACTATCCACACCTCCTTTCCGGGGAGCCTGTGCAGCCCGCCACCGCCAGGGTCCCGTGATCCAGGGACAGCTTACCTGGGAGAACGCACGGCGCGCCTCAGGCTGGTGCAACGTCACGCCGGCCTCTGCCGCCGCAGGCCCGCCCCGCACTCCGTGCCCCTCCCTCCCTGCAGCCTGAGTGAGCCAGAGCCCCCGAGTCAGCTGCTCCTTTAACCCTGTCCTGTCTGAGCGAAGAACAGACACCCTCAGGCGACCTACACGCAGAGGCGGGTCCAAATCCAAAGCTGAGCCACGGAAGCTGTGCGAACAAAGAGAAAGGGAAATCCCTCCCAGCAGCCTCAGGAGCAGCAGATTAAATCTCCACAATCACCTTGATGTACCCTGCATCTGTGGAATACCTGAATAGACAACGTATCATCCCAAATTGAGGCAGTGGACTTTGGGAACAACGATACATAGGTATTTTCCCCTTTTTCTCTTTTTGTGAGTGTGTATGTGTATGCTTCTGTGTGTGATTTTGTCTGTATAGCTTTGCTTTTGCCATTTGTTCTAGGGTTCTATCTGTCCGGTTTTTTTTTTCCTTTTTTTTTTTGCTATAGGTTTTAGCGCTCATTATCATTGGTGGATTTGTTGTTTGATTTGCTTGCTCTCTTCTTTCTATCTTTTTATTACTTTCTATATTTTTTTAATAATTATTTTTTATTCTAACAACTTTATTTTATCTTTTTCATTCTTTCTTATTTTCTTCCTTTTATTCTGAGCTGTATGGAGGACAGGCTCTTGGTGCTCCACCCAGGTATCAGGGCTGTGCCTCTGAGGTGAGAGAGCCAAGTTCAGGACATTGGTCCACCAGAGACCTCACAGCTCCACGTAATATCAAATGGTGAAAATCTCCTAGAGATCTACATCTCAATGACAAGACCCAGCTTCACTCAATGACGAGCAAGCTACAGTACTGGACACCCTATGCCAAACAACTAACAAGACAGGAACACAACCCCACCCATTAGCAGAGAGGCTGCCTAAAATCATAATAATGTCACAGACACCCCAAAACACACCACCAGACATGGACCTGCCCACCAGAAAGACAAGATCCAGCCTTATCAACCAGAACACAGGCACTAGTCCCCTCCACCAGGAAGCCTACACAACCCACTGAACCAAGCTTAGCCACTGCAGGCAGACACCAAAGACAACGGGAACTATGAACCTGCAGCCTGTGAAAAGGAGACCCCAAAACAGTAAGTTAAGCAAAATGAGAAGACAGAGAAACACACAGCAGATGAAGGAGCAAGGTAAAAACCCACCAGACCTAATAAATGAAGAGGAAATAGGCAGTCTACCTAAAAAAGAATTTAGAATAATAATAGAAAAGATGATCCAAAATTTTGAAAATAGAATGGAGAAAATACAAGAAACATTTAGCAATGACCTAGAAGAACTAAAGAGCAAACAAACAGTGAAGAAAACACAATAAATGAAATTAGAAATTCTCTAGAAGGGATCAAAAGTAGAATAACTGAGGCAGAAGAATGGATAAGTGACCTAGGAGATAAAACAGTGGAAATAACTACTGCAGAGCAGAATAAAGAAAAAAGAATTAAAAGAATTGAGGACAGTCCCAGAGACCTTGGGACAACATTAAATCCACCAACATTTGAATAATAGGGGTCTCAGAAGAAGGAGAGAAAAAGAAAGGGACTGAGAAAATATTTGAAGAGACTATAGCTGAAAACTTCCCTAATATGGGAAAGGAAATAGTTAATCAAGTCCAGGAAGCACAGAGAGTCCCATACAGGATGAATCCAAGGATAAACACACCAAGACACATATTAATCAAACTATCAAAAATTAAATAGAAAGAAAAAATATTAGAAGCAGCAAGGGAAAAACAACAAATAACATACAAGGGAATCCCCATAAGGTTAACAGCTGATCTTTCAGCAGAAACTCTGAAAGCCAGAAGGGACTGGCAGGACATATTTAAAGTGATGAAGGGGAAAAACCTACAACCAAGATTACTCTACCCAGCAAGGATCTCATTCAGATATGATGGAGAAATTAAAACCTTTACAGACAAGCACAAGCTAGGGGAATTCAGCACCACCAAACCAGCTCTACAACAAATGCTAAAGGAACTTCTCTAGGCAGGAAACACAAGGCAAGGAAAAGACCTACAATAACAAACCCAAAACAATTAAGAAAATGGTAACAGGAACATACATATCGATAATTACCTTAAATGTAAATGGATTAAATGCTCCAGCCAAAAGACACAGACTGGCTGAATGGTTAAAAAACAAGACCCATATATATGCTGTCTACAAGAGACCCACTTCAGACGTAGGGACACATACAGACTGAAAGTGAGGGGATGGAAAAAGATATTCCGTACAAATGGAAATCAAAAGAAAGCTGGAGTACCCATTCTCATATCAGACAAAATAGACTTTAAAACAAAGACTATAACAAGAGACAAGGACACTACATAATGATCAATGGATCAATCCAAGAATAAGATATAACAATTGTAAATATTTAGGCACCCAACATAGGAGCACCTCAATACGTAAGGCAAATACTAACAGCCATAAAAGGGGAAATCGACAGTAACACAATCATAGTACGGGACTTTAACACCCTACTTTCACCAATGGACAGATCATCCAAAATAAAAATAAATAAGGAAACACAAGCTTTAAATTATACATTAAACAAGATGGACTTAATTGATATTTATAGGACATTCCATCCAAAAATAACAGAACACACTTTCTTTTCAAGTGATCATGGAACATTCTCCAGGACAGATCATATCTTGGGTCACAAATCAAGCCTTGGTAAATTTAAGAAAATTGAAATCGCATCAAGTATCTTTTCCAACCACAACGCTATGACTAGATATCAATTACAGGAAAAGATCTGTAAAAAACACAAACACATGGAAGTTAACCAATACACTACTTAATAACCAAGAGATCACTGAAGAAATCAAAGAGGAACTCAAAACATATCTAGAAACAAATGACAATGAAAACACGATGACCCAAAACCTATGGGATGCAGCAAAAGCAGTTCTAAGATGGAATTTTATAGCAATACAAGCCTACCTTAAGAAATAAGAAACATCACAAATAAACAACCTTACACCTAAAACAGTTAGAGAAAGAAGAACAAAAAAACCCCGAAGTTAGCAGAAGGAAAGAAATCATAAAGATCAGATCAGAAATAAATGAAAAAGAAATGAAGGAAATGATGCAAAGATCAATAAAACTAAAAGCTGGTTCTTTTTGAAGATAAAATTGATAAGCCATTAGCCAGACTTATCAAGAAAAAAAGGGAGAAGACTCAAATTAATAGAATTAAAAATGAAAAAGGAGAAGTAACAACGGACACTGCAGAAATACATAGGATCATGAGAGATTACTACAAGCAACTATATGCCAATAAAATGGACAACCTGGAAGAAATGGACAAATTCTTACAAATGCACAACCTTCCAAGACTGAACCAGGAAGAAATAGAAAATATGAAGAGACCAATCACAAGCACTGAAATTGAAACTGTGATTAAAAATCTTCCAACAAATAAAAGATGGCTTCACAGGCGACTTCTATCAAACATTTAGAGAAGAGCTAACACCCGTCCTTCTCAAACTCTTCCAAAATACAGCAGAGGGAGGAACACTTCCAATCTCATTCTACAAGGCCACTATCACCCTGATACCAAAACCAGAAAAAGATGTCACAAAGAAAGAAAACTACTGGCCAGTATCACTGATGAACATAGATGCAAAAATCCTCTACAAAATACTAGCAAACAGAATCCAACAGCACATTTAAAGGATCATACAACATGATCAAGTGGGGTTTATCCCAGGAATGCAAGGATTCTTCAATATACACCAATCAATCAATGTGATACACCATATTAACAAACTGAAGGAGAAAAACCATATGATCATCTCAATAGATGCAGAGAAAGCTTTTGACAAAATTCAACACCCATTTATGATAAAAACCTCCAGAAAGTAGGCATAGAGGGAACTTACCTCAACATAATAAAGGCCATATATGACAAATCCACAGCCAACATCATCATCAATGGTGAAGACTGAAACCATTTCCACTAAGATCAGGAACAAGACAAGGATGTCCACTCTTGCCACTCTTATCCAACATAGTTTTGGAAGTCCTAGCCACGGCAATCAGAGAAGAAAAAGAAATAAAAGGAATACAGATTGGAAAAGAAGAAGTAAAGCTGTGACTGTTCGCAGATGACATGATACTATACATAGAAAATCCTAAAGATGCCACCAGAAAACTATTAGAACTAATCAGTGATTTTGGTAAGGTTGCAGGATACAATATTAATGCACAGAAATTTCTAGCATTCCTATACACTAACAACAAAAAATAAGAAAGAGAAATTAAAGAAAACAATCCCATTTACCATTGCAACAAAAAGAATAAAATACCTAGGAATAAACCTACCTAAGGAGGTGAAAGACCTGTACCCAGAAAACTATGAAACAGTGATGAAAGATATCAAAGATGACATAAACAGATGGAGAGTATACCATGTTCTTGGATTGGAAGAACCAATATTGTGAAAATGACTCTACTACCCAAAGCTATCTATAGATTCAATGCAATCCCTATCAAACTACCAATGGCATTTTTTACAGAACTAGAACAAAAAATTTCACAATTTGTATGGAAACACAAAAGACCCCGAATACCCAAAGCAATCTTGAGAACAAAAAACGGAGCTGGAGGAATCAGGCTCCCTGACTTCAGACTATACTACAAAGCTACAGTAATCAAGACAGTATGGTACTGGCACAAAAACAGAAAGATAGATCAATGGAACAGGATAGAAAGCCCAGAGATAAACCCACGGACATATGGTCACCTTATCTTTGATAAAGGAGGCAAGAATATACAGTGGAGAAAAGACAGCCTCTTCAGTAAGTGGTTCTGGGAAAACTGGACAGCTACATGTAAAAGAATGAAATTAGAACACTCCCTAACACCATACACAAAAATAAACTCAAAATGGATTAAAGGCCTAAATGTAAGGCCAGACACCATCAAACTCTTAGAGGAAAACATAGACAGAACACTCATGACATAAATCACAGCAAGATCCTTTTTGACCCAACTCCTAGAGAAATGGAAATAAAAACAAAAATAAACAAATGGGACCTAATGAAACTTAAAAGATTGCATACAGCAAAGGAATCCATAAACAAGATGAAAAGACAACCCTCAGAATGGGAGAAAATATTTGCAAATGAAGCAACTGACAAAGGATTAATCTCCAAAATTTACAAGCAGCTCATGCAGCTCAATATAAAAAAAAACAACCCAATCCAAACACGGGCAGAAGACCTAAATAGACGTT
The DNA here is from genome assembly GCF_000442215.2 of Lipotes vexillifer. Lineage (NCBI taxonomy): Eukaryota > Metazoa > Chordata > Mammalia > Artiodactyla > Lipotidae > Lipotes > Lipotes vexillifer. The sequence goes on along the minus strand of NW_006777084.1, from coordinate 495,187 downwards.
TCTCAAAGAAGAGATACAGATTGCCAACAAACACATGAAAGAATGCTCAGCATCATTAATCATTAGAGAAATGCAAATCAAAACTACAATGAGATATCATCTCACACCGGTCAGAATGGCCATCATCAAAAAATCTAGAAACAATAAATGCTGGAGAGGGTGTGGAGAAAAAGGAACCCTCTTGCACTGTTGGTGGGAATGTAAGTTGATACAGCCACTATGGAGAACAGTATGGAGGTTCCTCAAAAAACTAAAAATAGAACTACCATACGACCCAGCAATCCCACTACTGGTCATATACCCTGAGAAAACCATAATTCAAAAAGAGTCATGTACCACAATGTTCATTGCAGCTCTATTTACAATAGCCAGGACATGGAAGCAACCTAAGTGTCCATCGACAGATGAATGGATAAAGAACAAGTGGTACATATATACAATGGAATATTACTCAACCATAAAAAGAAACGAAATTGAATTATTTGTAGTGAGGTGGATGAACCTAGAGTCTGTCATACAGAGTGAAGTAAGTCAGAAAAACAAATTCCGTATGCTAACACATATATATGGAATCTAAAAAACAAACAAAAAGTGGACATGAAGAACCTAGGGGCAAGACGGGAATAAAGACGCAGACCTACTGGAGAATGGACTTGAGGATACGGGGAGGGGGAAAGGTAAGATGGGTCAAAGTGAGAGAGTGGCATGGACATATATACACTACCAAGTATAAAATAGATAGCTAGTGGGAAGCAGCCGCATAGCACAGGGAGATCATCTCGGTGCTTTGTGACCACCTAGTGGGGTGGGATAGGGAGGGTGGGAGGCAGGGAGACGCAAGAAGGAAGAGGTATGGGGATATATGTATATGTATAACTGATTCACTTTGTTATAAAGCAGAAACTAACCCACCATCGTAAAACAGTTATACTACAATAATGATGTTTAAAAATAAATAAAAATAAAAAAGATTGTGGAAAGACTAAACATAGTTCAGCCTCCATTGATGGGTTAATATTTTGTTTCCAAAAATCACTGCAGTATATAAATATGAATTATAAATCCTAAATAAAAATTAAATCATTGCTAGCAGTTTAAATCTATTCTTACTCGTCCAAAAAATAATAGTCCTTTTCACTAGCCCTTTATTTTTATTACATCCATACAGTAATTTGTACAGTCATTCAGAACATATTTGCTAAAAACCTAGTATGTTTCTGGTGCACAATGAGAATACACTATTATACAAACTGTATAATATCATGGAAAATCACTCTTCACTACTGTGTTTTAAAGTGGAATTTGTTAGCCACATTTTTTTTTACTTGGAAAATAAAGCACGTTATAAAACACTAATAGTCATGTGATGGTTAATTTTATGTGTCAACTTGACTGGGCTAAGGGATGCCTAGATAGCTGGTAAACATTATTTCTAGGTGTGTCTGTGAGGGTGTTTCTGGACGAGATTAGCATTTGAATTGGTAAACTTAGTGAAAAGAGTGTCCTCACCAATGCCAGTGGACATGATCCAATCCACAGTGGGTCCAAATGTAACAAACAGGTGGAGGAAGAATGAATTTACTTTCTGCTTGACCTGGATATCCATCTTCTGCTCTCGGACACTGGCAGACTCCTCAGTCACCATCATTGCATGAGCCAATCTTTCATAATAAATCTCTTTCCATATCTATCTGTCTATCTATCTATGTATCTATCTATCTCTCTGCCTATTAGTTCTGTTTCTCTGGAGGACCCTGACTAATACATCCTTTAGAATAGTTGAGTTAATCAAAACTGGATGAATGAGGTCAGAATCAGCAGGTTACTTATCACTGGAGTGGTGAGAAAATCAACCTCATATGCCAAACAAAGCTTATCATTTTGAATGAACAATATTCCATAATTCTAAAAGTTTTTCTTTCCTAAAGCAAACATGCAAAATCTAAAGATTACAAGTTTATTGTCCTTGGTACTACTCAAATGTGTGAATACTATGGAAAATATCTCTCCCTCCTTTTAGAAAAAATATTTTTAAGAAGCAAGATACAAAATAAGTATAGATTTCACCTAATTTTCATGGTAACTCCCATGTAAATATTTGCTGTTATCTTTCTTTTTAAATGAAAGTAATGGATAAATCCATTGCTTTGCATGATCAAAAGGACTTGTGTGAACAGCTTCTTAAATATTATCATTAAAGTTTTATCACCAAATATTAGCTTGCCCTTTGTGGCCTCAGGTATCAACTCCAATTTTAATCAAAATTGGATGAAAAACATCTAGTTTTTGATTTTAATAGTGGTGAAACACTAGCACGTATGTTATTGTATATGCAGACCATGTATAATGAGATGTTTTATTATACCCAACTGTATCTTAATACAGGGGTTGAACATTTTTTTCTACTCTCTTTCCTTCATGTACATATTTTATGAGGGACTGGCAATGGTATTATTATGGAGGTAATATTATTATATGACCATAGATTTTTTTTTTTTTTTTTTTTTTTTTTCTTGCGTTATGCGGGCCTCTCACTGTTGTGGCCTCTCCCATTTGCGGAGCACAGGCTCCGGACGCGCAGGCTCAGTGGCCATGGCTCACGGGCCCAGCCGCTCCGCGGCATGTGGGATCTTCCCGAAACGGGGCACGAACCCGCGTCTCCTGCATCGGCAGGCGGACTCTCAAGCACTGCGCCACCAGGGAAGCCCTGACCATAGATATTTTAAAATTTAATTTATTCCTCTTATTAGAATTATGTACAAGAACTACTGTTGCATATGAAAATATAAATAGCTGCATCAGTTGCCTTATTCAAACTGACAAAGCTAAGCTTAAAAAAATTAAGCCAAAGTCAACTAAAAGTTAGAACGCTTTCCAGGAAATCAAACTATTTGCTTTTTTGGAAGAATCTTAAAATGACATGGGAAAATGTCCACGACATAATTATATACAAAAAAATAATCTATATAACTTTACATAAAATAGGATCCCAATATAATAGATAGTAAGCAAACACAGAAAGTTAGGGCTAGATGGAAATACATTTTAACATAACAATGCGTGGGGTGATTAGATTATAGGCACTTTCCATTTTCTGTAATGTATGTGTTAACTCATGTATGTAGGGGTAGGTGTGTATGTGGGAGAGAGACAGAGGCAGAGACAGAGGGAAATATAGCTTCTCCAGAAATATTAACTTGAAAACAGGACATTTTTAACACCTAACAGTTTTTGGAGAAAAACATAGAAGATTTTATTTGAATTTCAGTCAAATTACCAATAATATAATTATAAAACTTGATCATTTTGGACAGTTTTATAGTTGTAATGCTCAGTTATTTTATTTTTTTAATGAATTTTTTCTCAATATATGTTCTTCAATACTTGAATTGTAACATAATAAAGTTAAATGATTATAGACACATTCAAAAAATAAAATGTAAGGAAAAGAATTGTCCTACGTTCAGAAAGTCTCTAGATAGTAAAGCTTTCAGACATCTTGTCTATGTTCTTAACAGAACATGAAATGAAAATTTGGGAGTGTTCAATAGATTTCTCCTAACAGTCCATTTTTGGAATCTCCAGGACCAGAATCAGATTTTTTTTTTCTTTTTTCTTTCTTTTTTTTGTGGTACGCGGGCCTCTCACTGTTGTGGCCTCTCCCCTTGCGGAGCACAGGCTCCGGACGCGCAGGCTCAGCGGCCATGGCTCACGGGCCCAGCCACTCCGCAGCATGTGGGATCTTCCCGGACCGGGGCACGAACCCGCGTCCCCTGCATCGGCAGGCGGACTCTCAACCACTGCGCCACCAGGGAAGCCCCAGAATCAGATTTTTAAAATTCCTTTCTTTAATACAATAATTTTCATAGAGTATATAACTGCACATATCTTTTTTCAAATTTTACATCATATTGTATATTCTAGAATTCATGTTCCAAAAAATTATATAATATATATTACCCCCAAGAATACTTTGTGTACTTTTAGCACAGTTGGTTTGGTTAAAAGAAAGTTTGACGGAGACATATTTTACAGCATAATTGACTTCTTCCGTAAAAATAATTGCTTTGCATATACTGGAAAATATAGTACAGCTGCATAGGAGTGTTCCCCAGTGCAAATTTTTAATTTGAATTGGTCTGAATACTTTGAATATAAAGGTAAATCAGATGTTTGATCTCTTCTACATATATATAGAGAGAATTTAATAATGCTAAGAATTCTTAAATATTTGAGTATTACAATATCCATTCTAATATATGAAGAATAACATAAAAATGAGTGATGATAAACCTAGCTTAGAGTTCCACTAAAAGATTATGGAACGAGCATTTTTACTCTTCCTCTTTCTGAGACCTATAATCGGAAATCCAAAAAATGCAACAAAAGGGAAACAATCTGATCAAAATTTTCAAATGGCCACATCCACAGACCATAAATAGAGCATTTGACAAAAACAATGAAATCTGAATCAAATTGGAGAACACTGCCATACTTTAATACATTCTTCTCCAGATCCTTAGCAATTTTCAGATTTTTCTAGGATTATGTGACAAGGTCTAAAAAAGCCTAATGATGCTTGAGCTGATGAAATGACAAGGCTTGGGCAGGTCACGGGAAAGTGGGAAACTCCCCTATATTCATACTTACCCAGCTGACTGGCACTGGAAGCAGATCTAGATGAAAAGGGGATAAGCGGAGGGCCCTGCCATGGATCAAAATCAAATGAAAAATATAACTCTGGGTCGGAAGTTTGTGACGCAAGTGACAAGAATATGAGTCATGGTGACATCCTGTTTACTCTAAAAGTGAAGGGAAATGCACTTCTTGAGGTGAGTAAAGAATGTAGTAAGTTGCATGCGAACAAATTAGAGAACACCGCTTTGGATGTGCAACAGCCAAATTCCCCTCATATGCTATACTCTGTTGTCCCCTTCCAAGATTACTGCCCTGATTGAATTATCTCAAACAAGATTGTAATGATTAGAAAAGAACCAGCTACAGAACAACCAAAAGACTGATGAAGAACATACACCAGAATAATTACAATATGAAATTTCAGATACATAGCTCTCAAAACTCTTATTTCTGAGCCTAATGCAAAATCCAGAAATCAATTAGAAAATTTTGGAATACCAGCGTGAGATCAGTAAATGAATTTAGGCCATTAACTGTTAAGTGAAGGGGAAGGTATGAATACTTAGAAAACAAAAATGGAATAAGCCAAGATGAGGGAGACAGCTAACTGAGTACAATAATACTAAAAACTATCTTTTGTTTTCTAGCCATCTTCTAAAATAAGAACATGATGATGGCATTTCCCAAAACAAAATATGTTGCTGGCTGTCTACAGTGATTTAAGCACTTTTAAATTTATTTTCTGGCTTCCAACCTACTTTTTCCTCTTTCATCTCTACCGTTACATCTTACTTGTCGACTTGTTCATAAACATGCCATTGACTTTTGTGACTTTTATATTAACTTCATATTGATCCTTCTACCACCTGATTCGAAAGCTCCTTCCTGAAACTTTTGTTATTGTTGATATTCCCAAAGAACCAGGTCAAATGTCACTTTCTATTGTCAGGCAAAAATAATTGCTCTTTCATGACTTGGTTTATGCTTCTATCAAAATATATGATACACTTAGAGCTACATTAATTAGTGGTATTTGCATAATCAATATTTTTTAATTGAAATTAATTATAATTCCACATAGAACACTAACAAATTTCAGATCAATGCTTTAGAAAAAGGGGAGAAAGGGATGGATTTGGTAGTTGTCATTGGAGATTCTATAAATTTATTTTGCAAGGGACCCAGACTTATTTGTGGATATTTTGGGGAGAATGAGCCATTTGTAGGAAACACAACCTAAAGAGCATGGCAAACAAATAATTAGCAAAAAGGAGTAGTTTGAAAACGGGGAAACCCAAGGACAGAAGTTACCCAGAAACACATGCCAGCAGCCCCTATCAGAGAAGTTTATCTGCAGCCAGCAGTGGCCATGCTACCATATTGGTATCTAGAAATGGAAAAGTTTATGAGGAGAAAAAACAAAAGACAAAAAGTAAAGCAAAGATCCACATGTAGACTAAGCATTAAATGGATTACTAAGACAGGAATTGAAACCAAGGAAAATAGAAAAAGAGTTGTTAGAATTGGACTCGCCATGAGAATGTCAGACTCAGCACAAGAGTGGCCTGGTACCAAATCCCAAATATTTGTGATAGAATATTAACTCTTTCCTACCTGAGTTAGTGATTCTCAAACCTGCATGATTATGAAAGTTACTGTTGTCTCTTAAATTACAAATCCCAAATCCCACTTCCAAAGATTTAGAATCAATACATTTGTATTTAAAAACAAATAAAAAACAAAGAAAGAAAAGCATTCTAAGTTCAGCCTGTTTGTTCTAGACTAGAAATATGGCACAGAGTCAACCCATGCTTGTCTCTATTTTCCTCTCTAACTAGAGCTTTTAATTTCATCTGTTTTTCTATTGAAAACTTTTCTCATTTGTAGTATTTCACCACAATTCCTCTCAGTTTTGTCCCTTGGATATCTTGCTCTGTGTGATAGCTTCTTTTATTTCTCTTTCAAGAAAAGATCCCAGGTGTCCAGAGATGTGCTTTCTCCCACTTTTCCCATAGTTCTCAACCTCAAATCCCTGTTCGTAAGTAAGCTAGTGTCTTTGATTTCACCTTTCCTGGCATCAACAAGACTCATCTTGACTTACAGTGTCTATCCTCACATTTCTGTCAACAGATTCATCAAGAATCTTTGCAATTAATATGCTTATCCTGGTGTTAATGGTAAAATTGCAAACCTATACTTAACATGTCAGTATATAATTAATACTAACATTTCAACCATATATTACAGCTGACAAATTTCTGATTAAATGAATGAACTCAATAAGTATTCAACAAATATTTATCTACAACTACTATCTGAACCACAGTAATTAGATGAAGACTGTGGGACAATGACAAATCAATTCCAAAGGCAAATTTGCAATCTCTTGAAAATGAAAAAAGAAAACCATGATAGAGACGTTTTGATTTTAATAATGGTGCAACACTAGCACGTATGTTATTGTATATGCAGGCCATGTATAATGAGATGTTTTATTATATCCAATTGTATCTTAATGCAGGGGTTGAACATTTTTTTCTATAAAGAGACACAGAATAAATGATTTCAGATTTGTGGGCCATATAGTCTCTGTTGCAGCTATTCAGCTTTGTCATTATAATGTGAAAGCAGCCACAGACAATATAAAAGAACAGGTATGACTGTGTTCCAACAAACTTTACCTACAAAAAATAGGCACGTGACTGAATTTGACCCCCAGTTTATACTTTGCCAGTGCCTGTTTTAGTCAATATTCTTTGGTCCATGGTATATTATATATTGGTGCAATGAAATATGAAATTTTTTTTCAAAATCCTTTGTATAATACATATTGAAGATAGGATAAATTTTGATGTATAGAATGTAGCAAATTATTTTCACAATATAAAAATTCTAGGATTCAAGCCACCAAATATTTATCACATTCTCTATGCTGCAGGATGCAAGAGGAAAAGGAAGAAGAAAGTACTGGTATGAAAACTTTCCTAACAAGCTGTCAGGACCTTGTTAAATGAACGTTTGTTAAGTGGAGCTCAGGGTGCTGGACGGTGAGTTTTGGTTCAACAACAGACCACAAAAAAAAAAAAAAGAAAAAAAAAATTTGAAATAGGTAAGTTTATTACTCATAGGTCCTGGAAGACACAGCATGCCTCAAAGGGCCACAAGAGGAGGTCAAGGCAGAGTGCAGACAGAGAGACAGACAGGAACTGGGTGGGGCACATGCTTTTGTTAGGGTGTGTGAATAGAATGCTTTGGGGTTCAAAGGTAGGGCCAGCTTGGTCAATTCAAATCAAAAGAGCAGGGTTTTGGCAACCCCATGGGGGTCTTATCTAAGGAAAGCATAAGGTATCCAGGTGCTGGGAGGCAGGGGAGACTGTGGATCACAAGAGCTGTTGGGGAAGTTACATCAGGAACTTACATTTGTTTGTGACTCTGCAGCTGCTATCTAGGGCATGAGCTTGCATGAGGGGGCTAGTGTCAGTTTAAGGTCCCTGCAGGTCACTTGACCAAACAAAATGAATGCCAAAGCAACAATACCATGGAGTGGCTTAGCTAAACTCTCAACACAAGCTTTGTTTCAAACTAGTCATACTAATTTCCTAGGACTGCTGTAACAAATTACCCAAAATTAGCTAAAACAACAGTAATTTATTCTCTCACAATTCTAGATACTGGAAGCCTGAAATCAAGGTATCAGCAGAGCCCAGTTCCCTTTGAAGGCCCTCGGGAAGAACCCTTCCTTGTTTCTCCTTATCTTCTTTTGGCCCCCAGCAGTCATTAGTACTCCTGGGTTTGTAGCTGCATCACTCCAATCATCTTCATCTTCTCTGTGAGTCTCTGTATCCCCTCCTCTTCTTATAAGGATACCAGTCATTAGACTTGGGACTCACCCCAGATCCAGGATGAATTCATCTTGAGATCCTTAACTATTAACATCTGCAAGGACTCTATTTCCAAATAAGTTCACAATCTGAGGTTCTGGGTGAATGTGATTTTGGGGCACACTATTCAATCCACTACATTATTCATTATTTGCTTGCTTATTTTTTATTTAAGTCTGCTCTGATGACTCATTCAACTTCTTCCAAAAAACTACTATTTTGATTTTAACTCCTCAAAGTTCAGAGTTCAAAGCCTTTATCAATTTGTTTTTGTTGAGGAACACAAAACCACTACAAGTATTAGCATAATCATGGGTGTGTTACACAAATATGAAAGAGTTAGTATGAATTTCTGTAAGGCTGTAGCTGAAGAATACACTGTAATGACTGTAGAAGCAAAGACTCATATGGAGCAGCCTGAGATGCCACCACTTTGCTTCATCGAAACTAGTAAGAGCTAGTGAGGCACGTCTGCAAATTACATGTGTGTCCACCACAACTGCAAGTTGATTGCTCATGGAAGGTCTACAGAACTGCTGTTTATGGTCATCATACCCTTCTGAGAAAAACAGCTTCTATTTCACTTCCATCTCCAATTCTCACAGAATTTCCTTTCATTGACAAAGTCAAATCTAGAACCATACAGAGAAGGGGATTTTGGAATGTATGTTTCCCAGATTTGGCAGTGGTGGTGAAAAACGGTCACCAGGCTATCCAGCATAGTTTGCTCCTTTGTTAACATGGTTTCCATAACCACCTTTTAAGCTACACTTAATTTACAAATAAAGTCAATAACCCTTAACAAGCAGGATCAAATTCTACAGTCAATGCAGGAGTCCTGCTATTTGCATAATGATTCATTGGTATGAGGTCCCATGGGACCATCTCAGCTTTTCTTGTTTTGTACTCTGGTGCAAAGCGCTGTAAATCAGCGCCTTTGTTGGTTTTGTTTGTTTTTTTGAGAGTCAGATTACCAGTATAGAACTGGCTGATTCAGATTCAGATGGTGGCCAGCGGTGTGGTGTAGAATTGTGCTGTGTTGTGTTGTGTTGTGTCGTGTCGTATTGTATGATGTTGTACCCCAAGAATTAGCATCAGCTCAGAACTATTACCCAATAATCCACTCAATGCTGAGTATCATTTTTTTCTCCAATATACAGTCACCAAAAAAAAGTGACCATAGTTCATTTATGGAGAGTAAGAAAGGCAATGTCAGAATCAACTGTTGCCAGTGTAAGAGAATCCTTCATAAACACCTAGACTTTCCTTCTTTTAAGGATTTTTGGGCCTGTGAACTAGCTCAGATCTGGGAGCTGTGTGAGGGGCCATGAATAATGTCAAACCTCGTTGTTTATATAAATCTAGTAAACATTAAGACAGCTAGCCACCTATTTCAATCCTGAGGATATCATGATATACTGGCAAAGACTGCCAAAGATCTCTGAGGGCCAAACCATTCTTAGTATTTACAATTCTGGTCCTGCTGCGTATTATGCTAACCATACCCAGGTTTGGTAATTAAGCTCCACCACTTGGCCCTGCCACTATAGGATTCTACCACCTCATTAAACTCAGCAACCCCATTTTAATAGCACCACCTTCCACTGTCATTCTTTGCTTGCAGAGAACAGCCTCTAGCCCCTACCGTAACTTTCAAAAATACTGTTGCTGGGCTTCCCTGGTGACGCGGTGGTTGAGAGTCCGCCTGCCGATGCAAGGGACGGGCCCCCCCCCCCCCCTGCCGATGCAAGGGACACGGGTTCCTGCCCTGGGTCGAGAGGGTCCCACATGCCGCGGAGCGGCTGGGTCCATGAGCCATGGCCGCTGAGCCTGGGCGTCCGGAGCTTGGGCTCCGCAACGGGAGAGGCCACGGCAGTGAGAGGCCCGCGTACCGCTAAAAAAAAAAAAAAAAATACTGTTGCTTCCTTCACTGTATGGGTTGACTTTTGTCCATCAAAAGCAGGTTGAAGATCTAACCCCTGGTACCTGTGAATGTGACTTATTTGGAAATAAAGCTTTCACAGATAATGTCAAGTTAAGATGAAGTCGTACTAGATTAGAGTGAGCCCTGAATCTAATGACTGATTGTCTTTAATAAAGAAAGATTTAGAAATACAGAGACACAGAGGAAACAGGGAAGAAGGCAATGAAGACAGAGA
>NW_006777084.1:434755-484478 GCF_000442215.2 Lipotes vexillifer | reverse complement strand
AATGCCAAGAACTGACAGTAACCATCAGAAACTTAGAAGCGAGGAAGGACTCTTTCCTAGAGACTTCAGAGAGAGCAGGGCCATGCTGACAGATTAATTTTAGCTTTTTAGCCTCCAAAACTGTGAAAGAATAAACTTCTGTTGTTTTAAGCCACGATGTTTGTGGTAATTTGTTAGGGCAGCTCTAGGGAAAAGATATATACTCATAATATATCCCTCAAAGCTGTGCTGAAGGGATTGTTCACTTGGATCCTCACAGGTGACCTAGTTAGGGGTGAGAAAACAGTTCACATACAAAAATTCCACTCCAGCATTCCTACATCCTTAAACCCTGGAACTCAAAGACCTTAGGGTATCTCAAATGTATATTTTTAAATACTGCCCTTCACTGCGTCCTAATTACCACTGGCAGTGAGATCATCAATACCTTTAAATCTAGTTAGATCAGAGAATGAATGTCGGATTCCCATCCTTAAGTCTGACCCCAGTGAAGTATTTCTGGTGCCAAAAATAGTATTAATCTTGGTGTACTCAAGGAGATAGAGACACTACAGTTTTTCGGGGAAGAGTTTAATGAAGGAATGTGAGCTTAATAGTGGGAAGCAGCTGCATCACACAGGGAGATCAGCTCGGCGCTGTGTGACCACCTAACCGGGTGGGATAGGTAGGGTGGGAGGGAGACTCAAGAGGGAGGGGATATGGGGATATATGTATACATATAGCTGATTCACTTTGTTATACAGCAGAAACTAACACAACATTGTAAAGCAATTATGCTCCAATAAAGATGTTAAAAAAATAAAAAATAGTTTAAATAATGCTGGATGAAGAGCATGAGGTTAAGTTTTAGAGGGCTTTGAAAAATGGTAGAGAGATTTGGACTTGATGTGATAATAATTGGTTTTGCTTGTAAAATGACCTATAGTTTACAATGCACAATAGATATTTTTTCATTTAAACTTTAATTTTTGATAGGCATGCTGTATTACAGGTGAGGAACTAGAACCAGAGCAGTTAAGAGTCTGCTGAAAATCACGCAGCTAATAAAATGCAGGACATCTGGGAAAAAAAAAAAAAGGAATATGAGCTTAAACAAATGTAGAAGTGCATGTGGGACAGAAATTCTGTAGTCAGAGAAGTAGAGAAATTGTTACTAATGACTTCAAACTAGAGCAGGTAAAGAACCGCAGAGCTTATGCAGATGGCGAAGCTGCTACATTTGTTTGCCACTATCACAAAGAGGGAGTTTGTTGGAGGGCGCCTTAGCTGTGATGTCTTGGCTCCCGAGAGTAATGGCTTCTAAGTTTCAACTAATCTCTTCTCATTAACAAACCCTAACCTAACACCATACATTCCAGGAAAACTAGTTCCCAGCTTTGGCAGTGGTGCATCGAAGGTAAAGGTGACTGACACTGAACCCTTCCACCCCAGACTAAAAACAGCTCTCACATATTTCTCTGTAAATATTTCCACATGTGACTTCTTCCTCAAAAACTGAGATGTGACACTCTCTTAAAATATTACCTTAAATTGTAAATTGTAATTGTATATTGGATGATATTGGAAGATATTGACTCAAGTTAGTTTCTAAGTCTTACGGCTTCATAAGTAGAGCAGGGGAATATTGCAGTTTTCTCTGGGGCTGAATTTTAGTATAAAGAGCAAATATAAGATTTTTAGCAGTCATCTTGATGAGGTTTCAATGAAACCACCGACATCATTGAAATATCTGGATTAAAACACTGTGACAAAAACCAGGAATACGTTCCAACTGAGACCTCTCATACTTCAAGGAAGCTGACCAGTTCATAATCAACTAACAGTATCACGTGAGAGCCTGTTTCATGTTTAAGTGCAGGTTCCATTGTTTCTAATAATAAACTGGACCTCACAATAGAGTAACAAGGTAATGTATTTTTACTTTTATGCCTATAAAAAGTCAGTATATTGCTTAGTCATTCTTATATTTCCAAGAAAACAACGTGATGGCATAAGGAATTGATGAATGTTTCCAAAATACTCCCTAAAGCCTGCCTGCTGCCTTCCTTCCTTTCTTCCTTCCTTTGTTTATTTATTTCTATTTTCCCAGATTTACTGAGATATAATTGACATATAACATTGTAAAAGTTCAAGGTGTACAGTGTGTCAATTTGATACGTTTATATATTGCAAAAGGATTACCACCGTAACATTAATTTGTAAGCCCTCCAGCCTCTCACATAATAACCATTTCTTTTTTGTGGTGAGAACAATTAAGATCTACTCTCTTAGCAACTTTCAAGTATATAATAGAGTATTATTAGCTATAATCATGCTGTACATTAGAACCCCAGAATTTGTTAATTTTATAACTGAAAGTTTGTATCCTTTGACTAATATCTCCCCATTTCCACCACCTCGTAGCTCCTGGTAACCACTTTTCTACTCTCTGTTAGATTTCATATATAAGTAACATCTTAATGTATATGTCTTTATCTGTCTGACTTATCTCATTTAGTATAATGTCCTCAAGGCTCAACAGAGTTGTCGCAAAAGGCAGGACTTCTCACTGAATAATATTGTTTTTCATATATACATGAAATGTATCGATAAACGTTTAGGTTTTTGAATAGGTTGAATAATACTCTAATGGACATGGGGGCACAGATATCTCTTCAAAATCTTGTTTTCATTTCTTTTGGATATATACCCAGAAGTGGGAGTGCTGGATCATATGGGAGTTCTATTTTTAATTTTTTGAGGAACCTCCACACTGTTTTCTACAGCAGCTATAACAATTTACTTTCTCACCAAGAGTGCTCGAGTTCCCTTTGATCCACACCTTCAACAATACCTGCTATTTTTTGTCTTTTTGATAATAGCCATGCTAACAGGTGTGAGATGATATTTAATTGTGATTTTGGTTTGCATTTTCCTGATGATTGGTGAGGTAGAGGCTTTTATCATGTACCTGTTGGCCATTTGTGTGTGTCTCCTTTGGAAAAATGTCTACTGAGTTGCCTGACTGTTTTTTATCAGGCTTTTTTTTTTTCTGCTATTGAGTTATATGAGTTCTTCATATATTTTGGATATTGACCCTTTATCAAATATATGATTTGCAAATATTTTCTCCCATTCCATAGGTTGCCTTTACTTTTTGCTGACTGTTTCTTTTACTGCGCTTTTAGTTTGGTGTAGTCTCACTTGTTTATTTTTGATTTTGTTGCTTGTACTTTTCATATCCAGGAAATCACTACAAAGATTGATGTCAAGAAGATTTTTCCCTAAGTTTCGTCCTAGGAGTTTTCAGGTTCAGGTCTTATGTTTAAGTCTTTAATCCAGGTCTCTATGAACAGTCACTTCTGCTGCATGTCTGCTAATCTGTGTTTTTCTTACTTGTTCCTAGCCAGCTCTATACATCTCAGCTTTGCCAGACTGGGTGGGATGAAACCTAAGCGAGATCTTCATGCAGTACCCCCAAGAGGCTGGAAAAGGTGGTTGCTCACTCTTTTCTTCCTTTCTTTGTGAGAGAAACTCTGTACCTGGTAAACTCCTTGGCACTGAAGAGTGCTTGCTGGCTTGGGAATAGGATGATGCAAGCAAAATGAAGTTGTCTTCCTTCTCCTCTGTGTGATTATTTCAGTTTTTTCCACTGTGCTGCTAAAACTTCCTAAGTGGACTCCAGTGGTCTCCCAGAGCTGTTTTTTATTTGTGGCCAGCTATCCAATCATTGATCTTTGTTGGGGAATGGGGAAGCTGGGTTCTCCTAAGTCACAATTATTTTTTTCTGCAGCCTCTCCATTAATTTTTAGGTAAATGAGATCATTTTATAAAGCAATGTTGTTTAATATTTCTAAATTATCATCTCATCAATTTTTTTCCTCATCACCATTATAACAAATATAACCTTTGTTCCTAGTTGCACAACAAAATTTCAAAGACTGAAATTCAGTTTACTCAATATTTATAAACTGATTGTTCATCTTCTTTCTATTTCCCTCAAAGAAGATAAATAAACAGAAAGCAAATAAACCTGGAATTTTGACTGTAAGGAGTCATGTGGTCTCAGAGGAAAGAAGTTAATGTATTGAAAAGAAAGAGGAGACCCAAATCAGACTGAAGGGACTTTAATCCTATGTCTGGAGAAACATGTACATTTTGTAGATACAAATCTAGTCTCTTCTGATGGCCCTTAGGGTTACTACCAGCTCTTCCATAATATATACCTTGTCTCCACTGTTAGAGACGAAATTAAGAATGAAAAAAATCATTCTGAAAATATTCTCTAATGTTTGCATATCATTAGTCTATTTTAAGGGTAGCTAAAGCTGTATCTGAAGCTAGAATTCAGCTTTCACAGGTGAAAAATTTCCAAATCCAGTCATTCAGCAATTATTATTTTTTGAATATATACTCTTCAGGATACTCTATTAAAAACAAAACAAACAAACAAACAAAAACAAATAGATAATAGTCAAACTTAAATGCTATAATGATTTAAAGAGGGATAAACGCTATACTGCTAGAATGATTTCCATGACATTATATTCAAGTATATTTGGAGAACTTTGGTCTGTAATGTTGTTTTCAACACATCAGCGTTTGGCAGAAGTATCACTTGGAGATAAAAAGCCACAAGTAATTACACTTGGATTTTACCAAATTCGGAGTTGTCAGTCACTGAGGAGTAGAGATGTAGAGTTTCCACATGTGTGTGCACCTCCTATAATGAGATTTCCCAGTAGAAGCTGACAAAGTAGGTCTGTGAAGCTAAAAGGGACATAATTCCAGAATAATATCATAGCAATAAAGAGCACAAGGTCTAGAGTTAGACAATTCAATTTGAAGCAATTTGTAATAGTCCTCAAAAATTCCTGTCAGTGAGAACTTTGAGAAGTTATTTAATTTCACTGTTGAGTCTCCTTTTTGTAAAACTGGTGGTAATAACAATTCCAACCTCATACATAAAAGCTGTAAACATTTAAAGTCATGTCAAGCATGTGGTAGATGTGCAGCAGGGTAATTAGCTTGTTAAAAATTTCAAATATATTTTGTCCAATTAAATAGAAACCTGGAATATACATTTTGGCCTTTAGACACCTAGGTTCCCTCAAATGCAGTCAGTTGCTATATGATTCAGCTTTAGATGTTCCTGCAGTTTTAACTGTGCCACAGTTCTTCAGGGTTTAAAATAAAGCTTCCTGGTTATACCTTACCACAGGAGGTACGGTTTGGGGTTATCTTTTGTCTTTTTTCTCTCTCATTTCTTTCTTCCTCCTGTCTTACCTTCCTCTTTTCCTTTCTTTTTCTTTTTCTTTTTTTTTTTTTGTTTCCACTGCATTTACTACCAATATAAAAAAAATGTTAAAAATGAAAAAAAAAATTATTCTTAGTTCTCCAGTGGTTCTCATCCCTCTCTCTTCCCCACACAGCTCCTGACCTATTTCCTCAGGGTCACTTCAAAGCTGGACCTGGTGCTCGCTTCAGCAGCACATATACTAAAACTGGAACGATACAGAGAAGATTAGCGTGGCCCCTGCACAAGGATGACACGCAAACTTGTGAAGGGTTCCATATTTTTGAAAAAGAACTGGACCTGTTCACTGGTGATTTCACAGAAAACAACCAACGCCAGGGATGCAGAGGCAGAGAGTGGGAAGAGGGTGACAGTACTATCCAGGTTCCACCAAAGGCAGGCCAGGTGGAGAGGCACAAATTTCAAACAAAAGGGCTGATGGCCTCACAGTGACGTAGTCTAACTAAAATGGACTGGAAAGGAACTACAGAAGGCCCCTCAGAGGCTTTATAAAACACCTCGGCGGCTGTGTCCTACCCACAGTAACTGACTCCAGGAGAAGGATGAAGAGGCCAGGGAAAGTTCTGGAAAGTTTCACATGTCAGGAGGGGGGGAAAGTCTAGAAGGCACCAAGAGCCTCACTCATTTTGACAGAAAAACTTCCTCTAGTGTTGGGAAGTTACAAAATGCCAAGGACGCTGAGAAAAGCTATGAGGGGGATGCAGAGTCTCACAAGACACAGTGATCACTGACCACGGCGGTGGGGACCGTGCTACTGAGGCAGAAACTACGGAGTCCAAGAGCAGAGAGAGTGGCCTTTCAGGAAGTGACTCTGGGAGAGAGAAGAAGATCCAAGAAGCAGCTGAAGGGAGCAAAGCTGGGGTCCTGAGGCAAGGCTCTGGAGGCTGGATCAGAAGAAAGGGCAGCAGTGATGAAACACAACTCTGGGGGCGGGTGTCAGTGACTGAGGTCGGGGGTGGAACAGCCGCACCGTAGCCATCACAAGGCACAGGGAAATAAATGGCTGTTGGCCATAGAGGGCCCCTTCCAGGCTGGGCGGGAAGGCACAGTCTCACAGAGGTCCACTGATGCCTGGGTGGCAGAAGGCACAGAGGTCTTCATATCAACAATGGGCCTTTTTGGCACTGTTGGCAGAGAGGGTGGTGGGATCTGTCTTCCATAACCTGGGGTCCATCCTTGGGCCGGCAGGCATTCTTGTTAAGGGGCCAGTTTTGAGTGTTCAAGGGTGTCTCTGTTCTTTGTGAAGGCCTCCCCTGGAGGGACCCCCTTGGCCTGGTCCAGGAAAAGGAGGTTCAGCACTGACTCCGACACCAACCATGACCATATGGGCCAGACCAGGGACCTAAGCCTCCTTGAATTGGGCCTCTACCCTAAGGAGGAAACGGGAGACTCCCCACTGGTGCAATCATGGGTCCCCTTGGTCCTAGAGGGCCTCTGGGAAGAGCAGTGAGCCCCCCATCCTGTCTGGGGTCTCTTCCCCTCTGGAGATGGGGGCTGCAGTGGCTGTGGCTGCCCCACTGATTCTGCTTCTTTCCTTTCAGCATCGTGGTTATGGCAACGGCTGCAGTGGGATTTCCCGTTCTTTCTTTAGAAAGCAAGTGTCCTATCCAAGCGTTTCTGGAAATTCTCAGGGAAAGTTACGTATTTCTTTTTCTAACTTCTACCAGACAGCTGATTTCAGACCTGACCTTCACTCTTTGAAGTTCTCCAAGGTGATGGCTGCTGAAAGCATTCTCACATTAATTCATTCTAAGTGTGGGCATAAGCCCCTCCCTGAGAGGAAACAATTATCTTTAGGAAAAACATCACTGTAACCACAGAAAAGGTAAAACCAAATTCTATGTACTCCAGGCTCAGCGTCAAAGCAGATATACCTTCCCTGTCTCCACCTTTCCAGCCTCCCTAAGTTTCTGTAAAATTTTAAAACAGACAAACAAAAGTCTCTTGCAGTGCATGGCTTGCTGTGAATGCCCAGTACTCAGAGATAGAGAAGGCACTTCTTCCGTTTGTGAACGCACTCCTGGATTTATGGCATTTTTCTTTTACTTTGGTCATTCTCAAAAATCATGTTCATTGTTTGAGGGATAACCTATTCCTGAAGACATCAACCTTGAAATTTCAAACATCAATTTTGCACTGGAAATATAACAACATAATAGGTAAAAGTAGACACACTAACTTATGAACCTCTGTTAAATCACCAAAATAGGTGTTTTGTTTTTAATTTTTGAAACCAAATATTATGAATATCATCAAATGTTTAAAATACCTCATTGACAGGTTTTGGCAGTTGAAACCTCATTTTAAATTGAATAGCATTTAAGAAAAAGTATGTAAACTACCGATGAGATAAACACATTGAGTAAGCAAAAATGCCTACATTTCAATTTGATGGCATGCATGTATCCCTAATCTGTTTTGGGGGAAGCCTGGTATATCAGATGCCTATGTGATGATATTTGAGGTTGCCCACAATGGTGAAGGTGGTTTGACCCCTATATACTGGTATATATGTCATATGTATATATATATATATATACATATATATATATATATATACTTACATATATATACACACATATATATACTTACTTATTCATTTAAATTTCAGGAGCATGAAGTTAAATAAATTTTATTCCTTAGTTTAGGATATGCCATCTTCATTATAAAATTTTACTCTTATTTGAATTTATCTGCTTATGTTTTCCCCTTCATCTTTTACCATCACTGCCATTCCTTTCCTCCAATAAGCACACAATCTTAGGATTTTGATACATTTTGTTTATGTAGTATCCTTGTCTCCCTGAGAGGAAATATAGAACAAGATGCTAAAATAAAAATGACATGTAGTGAAGGACTCGACTTTTACTGTACTTTACAAAGGCCCCTTATCTTCAATGTTGTCCCGCAAACTAAGAACAATAATAATAATGAAATAGTCAAACTAAAAGCATCACTCCTTTCAAATGTTTTGCATACTATCTTAAGGCAACAGAAAAAATGGCTTAAGTGTAAATCCTGTTTTCCAGCAATAATTGTGTTTAAAATGGATTTTTCCCACAAGGTCTACATTAACTGGTTGAAATTTCTTTCCCACCTGCAGAGTCATAAACTTTTATTTGTTTAAATGCCAATACAGATGTGCAGAACCTATCTTTACTATACATGAGCTGTGAAGGATTTGAATCATAATTACATGATTTTAAGAGGCACGGAAAACATTACCCCTACTGATTTACTACAGCCTCCTCCATATGCCTCCATTTTTAATACAATAGCACTTACACAGAAGGTGGAGAGGCACACAGATTGAGAAATAAAGATACTCTTCTATATTATTATAAATTAATGGTGCAAAAACAACAGAGACCTTCTTCTCAGTTTTCTAACAGAACATGACAGTATCGCCTTTCTTGAGATGGCAGAGGATGGGTGGGAGAAAGGGGCTTGGACTCCTATACACACTAATATTTACTACAAATCACTGCCTTAAAATCAGATGACCAAAGAGACTTATGGCAACTTTATAGGGGATCAGCCCTCTGAATGTAATAACCACATCATATTGACTAAATTTTTAAATTAAATTCTGTTTTTGTTTTTTAAATTGTTTTCCCACATTTCTTTTACAAAAATAAATTCTAGTATTTTTGTTGATGGTGATGTCAGTAGTGTTTTAAAATAAGTAACACTGTAAATCTGATAGGGAATACTGGGGTGAAAGAATTGAACTAGTTATTCCAACTTCTTGAAAGCAAGCATTATGCCTTGAACTTGGTTTATATTGATGATGGCCCTGTGCAAGACACTAGGCAAATTGAAGAATAAGAAGTCTCTATTATGTATTGTTGATAATAAGATCCATCTGTATGCTTTAGATTAGAATGAACTTTCTCTTTTATATTCATAGACTCATGCATATAACTCATAGTTATAGGATAACTTAATGAGAATTAGAGCCTGGGCTTAATAAAATTCAGTTTTCACCAAGGAACAATAAAGAGACCGCACATTAAAACTATACTGTAGGGCTTCCCTGGTGGCGCAGTGCTTGGGAGTCCGCCTGCCGATGCAGGAGACGCGGGTTCGTGCCCCGTTTCGGGAAGATCCCATATGCCGCGGAGCGGCTGGGCCCATGAGCCATGGCCGCTGAGCCTGCGCGTCCGGAGCCTGTGCTCCGCAAATGGGAGAGGCCACAACAGTGAGAGGCCCGCATAACGCAAGGAAAAAAAAAAAAAAAAAAAAAAAAAAAAACTATACTGTACTGAAATATAGGGCACCGAAGTGAAAAATAAAAGAAGATGTAGAAAGTGAAATTGTAACATAAATTTATAAGTATTTGCAGCCAGAGTTGCCCAAGGCCTAATGAAAAAGGTAGTAACTGGATATTCATCTAGTATCATAGGGATTCCACACATCATGAAAAACGTGTGGCAAATAGGCAGAAAAGCAAAAAAAAAAAGGTTACAACAAGTTGAATAAAAAAATCAGTGAAGATTTTATAAGATCATTAAAAAGATAACATTTCAAAATGGAAAGAGTAGTCTATTAAAGTTAAATGGACAAAAGAATTTGGTATAGATGTAGTGTTATTAGATATTATAATATTGATACTAAGCATCATCATCATGATCATATCTAAAAATCACTGAGACCTACCATGAAGCAAACACTACACCGGTATCTATCAATTCCTCCTGGTAGCTACAATTTGCAGGTAAGTAAATTAAGGCTGTTAAGAGTTCCCACAGCCTTACGATGAGACCAAATAATTTGCCATGAGTCTGATGGAACTAGTCTTAAATCCCAGTTTGTCTACCTCATCCATCAGTAGAACCACCTTAGTTAAATATTTTAACCTTTAACCTCCTGCTTAATTGAGACTTATTTTATTAAATCGGGTTTGTTGTTTAAAAAATGCACTTTATTTAGTAGCTCATTTGTGTCACTGATGCAGTATTCTAAAGATTTTTTTTTTAATGTGGGCCATTTTTAAAGTCGTTATTGGAATTGTTACAATATTGCTTCTGTTTTATGTTTTGGTTTTTTTGGCCATGAGGCATGTGGGATCTTAGCTCCCTGACCAGGAATCAAACTCGCCGCCCCTGCATTGTAAGGCAAAGTCTTAACCACTGGACCATCAGGGAAGTCCCTGATGCAGTATTTTAAACTCTTAAAGAACAGTGGGTTTGCTTATAAAATTTTTAAAGATATTGAGCTCATTCTTCTTAGACATTCTCTTTATAAGAATAGCACCACATTTAGGGTTTACATGCAAAAAGAGTTTTTCATTATTTCCTAGACATTAAATACTCTACCTCAAATTCAAATTCAAACAAATACACCAATTCTACAAAGAGATGTCTACAAACCAACCAATTGGCTTAGCTCTAGGGTATAGTTTCGGGTTTTCTCTAGGCTGATTTCTAAAAATATTTTGTTGGTATACCAATAATCTGGTTAAATTACCTGACAATATTTGGTTAAACCTGACAAATTGTATAACATGGCAAAAGCAGAAAACTATATCATTCTGTTTGTCCATGCTAAAGACTGAAGTCCAGCACAACTACAGCAATGAAAAAAACATAGAAAATATATATCCTGCTTCTCCATAGCCTTACATTTCACTCCTAAGATTATACTTGAGTATATAAAATACTTTCAGATTTTATATGTTTTTCTAATAAAAAGGATAGTGGTATGGACACTTTTAAATCACAAACAATTTAAAATTTTTTGTTGGGCTGTAAAATTATAAATAGCTTTATTTTAAAGCAGATTTATCTTCCGAAGTGTCATAGGCTAAAATTTTCTTCAAATCTTTGAATATATGATCAAGTGAATAAGTTAGGTTATGGGATGATCTAAAACTGCATAAAAACAGAAAAATAATCCTACTCTACCACCCCAAGGGGAAGAATTGGAACCAAAGAAAAGTCCTTAAAAACTGCTCAGATATTAACAATGGAAAACTCTGGATATAGGGTTTGGATTCAGTTATTCATTCTGAAAACTGACTCTTACCTAATTCAGATACTTTTCTTAACACTGATATTCCTTCTATTCATTACTGCCTTCCTTTAGATCAAGGAACTGATGCACGGATGCAAACAAGTTCCCTCACTCCATTAGTTGTAAACAGTTTGGTATTCTCCTTGGCAGCATTTACAGAGGGAAGGAGGAGATGGCAAATTAGATCTCTCATTCAGTGATATTTCTTTTCAGTAATCTTTCTAAATTTTTTATCAAGTCTCTCCTTTGATCCAGCTTCAAAAATATATGCTCTTCCCTAATTTTGAATTTTGGTTCTTTTTCATTTTGATTAATAGGAAAGTACATATTAAAGCTGTCATCTGGGCATGAGTCTATAGTCTGCAGATCATAGGCAGGTCGGCCAAAGAGTTTTTCTACCAAATTATATTCCCAGCAGGAGTACATATAGATACTCGAACAAGCTCTGAGCACGGTGACATCTGTATCTGTGAGAAGGGTTCTATTTGCATACCATCTGGCACCAGAGAGTTGAACTACTTGAAGTCATGCTGAAGACATTTTTGGCTCTGGCAATCAGGGTTACAGATATCTGGTGAGTTAAATGCTCCAACGGAGCTGCTGACAGGAGTATTACAGCCCTCAAAAGGACAAACTGGGTGATATCATTAGACTGGCTAGAATTATTGTAACTAAAGGAAGACATCTAAGTTAGGAATTTCTCTTCTTGTGGAAAATCCAGAAGGGCTTATATGTCATATTAATTCACAGTATTAAAGTTCAGCCTTCAAAAATAAGTGAGTTTTTTAAATAAAGACATTAGCCTTGAGACTCAGTTAGAAAAGGATAAGAATGTTCTTTCCAAGGTGCAGCATACTGTATAAGTAACAGCTTGAGAGAAAATTACAGTCATTAGGGGGCAATGGTAAAGAGTTTTTATTTCTCTTTAATTCAAATTAAATCTGATTCAAAATACATGGGTAACAGGGGTGGTTATTGCCAGAAATGCTATTAAAGCTTCTGTTCAGCATTTCTATAGCCTTTTTTTTTTTTTTTTTTTTTTGCGGTACGCCGGCCTCTCACTGTTGTGGCCTCTCCCGTTGTGGAGCACAGGCTCTGGACGCGCAGGCTCAGCGGCCATGGCTCACGAGCCCAACCGCTCCGCGGCATGTGGGATCCTCCCGGACCGTGGCACAAACCCGCGTCCCCTGCATCGGCAGGCGGACTCCCAACCACCGCGCCACCAGGGAAGCCCCTCTGTAGACTCTTTATTAAAACGAGATTGACAGTATCATCTCTGCCATTGCCCTTCTGTTTACTCTCCCCTCATGGCTACCCTACATGTAACTGCTTCTGGTTGGAAGCAGAATCAGGGAGTGGAAATGAAAGAGTGAGGGAAGGGAAACATGGTGGAAAGAACTACATATTGTAGCTTAGGAGAGAGTAAGTTTAAAAATTTTTACTCATCATTTCTAAGATTGGGTTTATAAAAAGAAACTCTGTACTTGGTTGTGATTCTTCCATTTTTAAATTGAATTACAGTATTGATTCAGGTTTTTTTTTCTTCTTACAATGCCTTGCTCGTGATAAAGGAACTTTCATAAAAACTCTGACCAACTTCCAAGTACATTTAAAACTAATGTACTTGTTGTAAATTTTGTTCCCAACAATGGATGTTTTATTTTCTGCCCACTATAATTTGTGATGATTAATTGTCTATTCAGTTATTGGTTCTTATTCATAATAACTACAAAGGTGTAATTTGTAGTAAAGCATCCTTTGTTCCTTCATTCTTTTGTTCTTTCCTTTATTTTTATCTTTTATTTTCATTATCTTTCATTCCGGGAAGTAGATTTGATTAGTCTCCTGTGGCTGCTGCACCCACAAACTTAGTGGTTTAAAATAACACAAACTAAAAATAACGTAATTTGACCTACAATTCTGGAGGCCAGAGGTCTTGAAAGCAATGTGTCAGCTCTTTTGGAGGAGCTAAGGGAGAATCCATTCCTTCCCTTTACCAAGAGAGCTGTCCACATCTCTTGGCTCACAGCCTCCCCTCCAGCAATGGCACCACTAGGACCTCTGCTTCCATTATCTCCTTCTTCAAAGGACACTTGTGATTACAATGGACCCACCTG
Organism: Lipotes vexillifer; assembly: GCF_000442215.2. Lineage (NCBI taxonomy): Eukaryota > Metazoa > Chordata > Mammalia > Artiodactyla > Lipotidae > Lipotes > Lipotes vexillifer. Next base: position 471,050 of record NW_006777084.1, on the reverse strand, counting down.
AAAAAGCTAGAATAATCTCTCCATCTTAAAATCCTTAATATAATTACATCTGCAGAGTCCCTTTGCTAGGTAAGGTAACATATCCACAGGTTCTGGGATTAGAACACGGGCAACTTTGTAATAACATTGTTTCACGTACCACATACACAGAAGGCACCAAATGATCATATCAGAAGGTAACAATTTCCACTAGTGTGAACTGCCATCTTTTTTTTTTTTTTTTTTTTTGCGGTCCGCGGGCCTCTCACTGTTGTGGCCTCTCCCGCTGCGGAGCACAGGCTCCAGACGCGCAGGCTCAGTGGCCATGGCCCATAGGCCCAACCGCTCTGTGGCATGCGGGATCCTCCCGGACCGGGGCATGAACCCGTGTCCCCTGCATCAGCAGGTGGACTCTCAACCACTGTGCCACCAGGGAAGCCCTAAACTGCCATCTTACTGTGACAGATGATGTAATGGTGTTGCAATCATCAGCAATGTTCCCTTGAACGGAAGGAAATGGAAGTCACTTACCTGCCTCTAGAGAGTCGTTGGTTCACTTACGCATGAGTCTTATTGAACAATAACCTGAAGCAACAGAAGAAGTTGTCTCTTCGCGAGAAGCTTAAAATCTAGTATAAGTAAAAAGGTATACAAATAAGTAATTATTAGAAAAGGCAATGTGGTAAGTACCCTAGGAGTCGAATCTAGTGCATCAGGAAATAGGGGACAAAGAGAGCACACTGATCATGGTTATCAGTGAAAGCCTTATTATTATTATTTTTTTGGTTTTGTTTTGTTTTTGTTTTTGCGGTACGCAGGCCTCTCACTGTTGTGGCCTCTCCCGTTGCGGAGCACAGGCTCTGGACACGCAGGCCCAGCAGCCATGGCTCACGGGCCCAGCCGCTCTGTGGCATGTGGGATCTTCCCGGACAGGGGCACGAACCCGCGTCCCCTGCATCGGCAGGTAGACTCCCAACCACTGCGCCACCAGGGAAGCCCGAAAGCCTTATTTTTAAAAAATTTATTTGGTAAGTACTTATGCAGTTCTTACTTTATTCCAGACATCAATCTACATATTTTCAAAAATTACTCAATTAATTCTTATAACAACCCTCTGTGAAATTTATTATTATTATTATCCCAATTTCACACATGAGGAAACTGAAGAACAAAAAGGTTAAGAAGTTAAATAAAGTCATACCTAGAAGGAGATCTGAGCCCAGGCAGTCTGGCTCCAGGTTCCCTTTCTTAACCACTACCCTAAGCTGACTCTCAGAGAGAGCCACTAGGGCCAGACTCTTTCAAGTACTATATTAAAAGGTTTGTGAGTGGAGAAGACAAGGAACATTCTGGGTTATAAAAAACGGCTTATCTGAAGGCAGGAAAGCAAAGAAGGACACAGCTGTTCAGCTAAATATCGTAGCTCAGTTATCTTGAAGAGTAAGAAGATACTTAGCTGTATGTAATTTGTACCCATATATTTAAAGATGAGTAAAACTCCAAATCATTGGGCCACACCACCTACCCCAGGGCATCTTAAACTTTCAAGTCACCTTAACCTGAATCTTGAGTTGAGCATAAATATGAAGCCCATAAAATCTTGGTTTGAGGAATTTTGGTTTACTAGCAATTACCTGTCAGGGTATTTAGATAATTTCAGGTCTGGAAATGTCTCTCTCAGTTCTTGGGATATGTTTTTCTCATCATAAGAATTACTAAATAATATATAGCTTCATGATAACAAAGGGCAAAACAGTAAAGTGGTAAAGAGCTTCAGAATCAGACACACCTGGATCTGAATCACAACTCTACTAGTTGCTAGTTATATACAACATATTTGCCTCCTTTAGGCTAAGTTTCTTCATCTGTAGAATGGGGGTAAGAGCAATTACTACTTCTTCAAGTGGTAGTTATAAATATTAAAGATTGCATATTGAAACACATAATACAGACTATTAATTACTCAGTAAATATTAGCTACTATTACTATTATCAGCCGATCATCTGATTTTTATATTGACATTATGTGGCAGGAATTGGATTGTGAGGTATTCATAACACAGCAAACTGAAAATTTCAATGTGTAAGAAAGCTTAGTTTTGAACAATGATAAAAAAGGCAGCAAGGTATAGCAGTTAGAAAAATAGATTTTGGAATAAGACAGACTGGGTTGAAATTCTAGCTCCATGACTTGCCATACTTATAGCTATCTGACTCTGAGTGTGTTAATTAGCTTTCTGAATCTATTCTTGCCATCTGAATAAAATAATACGAATAATATCATATACTCAATGCATTACACATATAAAGAAACTAATACACTGCCAGAAACACAGTAGATACTCAAAAACTATTAACTTTGTTTAACAATTCTAACTGGATTCCTATTATTTCCTTCTAAATGTTATTTGTGATAAAAGCTAACAAAGGTAGAAGAATAGCACATTATTGGCATATCAATGTTAGATCAACAATTTACTAATGGTTACAAGATAACACATCATTTAGATATTTTACATTGGGCCACAATATCTTTTTGACAAAAAAAAAATCTTATATTGCATTTTTTTTTAATTACATAGGTTTATGCCTGAATTCACCTATTTGGTTTTGATGAAAGCAGTCAAATTGATCAGTGTTTGGGAACAACTGTTTCTAAAAAATACAAACTTAAAATAGTATAGTATCCAATTTCATTAAAAAAAAAAAGAACAAAATAATGCCATTTGCAGTGACGTGGATAGACTTAGAGACTGTCATACTGAGTGAAGTCAGACAGAGAAAGACAGTTATATGATATCACTTATATGTGGAATCTAAAAAATGGTTCAAATGAAATTATTTACAAAACAGAAATAGACTCGCAGATATAGAAAACAAACTTATGGTTACCAAGGGGGAAGGGGGGGATAAATTGTGAGAATGGGATTGACATATACACACTACTGTGTATAAAATAGATAACTAATAAGGACCTACTGTATAGTACAGGGAACTCTACTCAATACTCTGTAATGACCCATATGGGAAAAGAATCTAAAAAAGAGTGGATATATGTATAACTGACTCTGTTGAACACCCGAAACTAACACAACATTGTCAATCAACTATACTCCAATAAAAATTAATTAAAAAATAGAAATTGGAGTTTTAGAATTTATTTACATATTCTAATTAATAGTTACTGACTGAATCAAAGAAATCCATTTGGAAAATTTAATACATTTCCTGGCATTGTTCTTGGGTCATTATTTACTAAAGCTGCACTTTTACAGCAGGAGGGGAAATTATTATAAAGTTAATTGATAAACTAAGCATTTCCGCCAGAAGGAAAGAGCTGATTTTACAACTGCAAATCGGTCTGAAAAACTTAAAGCACATATTCAGGGAGTCCCAGATTTACACGTACAGCCTCCCTCATACCAATACTTTTAGCTAGGATTTATTGAGAACTTTTAGTGCCAAGCACTTTAAAAGAAGTAGAACATTTAACTGACAAATTAAGACCTATGAGAGTTTATCTCACACACCCCCATTTTCCAGATGAGTAAACTGAGGTTTGTATGAGTTAAAAAGTTTTGTTCAAGTCATATCATTGGTAAGTGGCAGATGTGGGACTTGAATTCAGGTATAACCAATTCTAAGTACCATATTTTTCACTTCTATTTTTACTATCTTTACAGATAATCCCAGAAAATAATCTCTCTACAGATAATTACAGAAAATAACTTCTCATACGCTTTCTATAAATATTATTTTTATCTTTCAAAGTACATCATATGATGTTCCTTACTTCTATCCTTGCCCCCTTCTCCATCACCAGGATGCCCTCACCACTGTTATAGGCTGGGCTCTTCTACTCCTGCCAACTCCCCAGCCTCTCAACTACGGCACCCATCCCATTCAACCCCTTGCTTGACTACCTTTACTCTTTCACTGCATCCATGCTGTACTGTATGTCTGGAGGAAGGTGTCCTGGGATACAAGAGCAGAGTAGGCAATTCCTACTTTCTTCACTGCAAGCTCCAACACACTAATTTTGGATGCTATATAGCAACTTTGATAAAATGACTAGTATGTACAGTCTAGGATATTCTCTGAAAAATAGATTTTTAAAATTTCATTTCATACATTTACATAGTCAAAAAATTCTCTGCTTTTTAATCAATTTTTTCATCATTTTTTATTTAATTCCAAGAGATAACTATACTAGAACCACAGGAAGGAGACTTTTAAATTTTATCTTTTTCTTTGTAGCTTTTAACACAAAACCCATTAAGAGAGAAAGAAAAAAAATGATCAATAAGTAGTGTTTATTGGTGACTAGAGAATGGATCAAATGTTTTAATATTCATTTCCTGTAGAAAGTCTAGGATGATAAGGAGTCATGGAGAAAAAGAGGAAGGAAGACAACTCTTAGAGTGAGAATAAAGGTTTAAACAAGTTAGAGAGCAAAGTAGAAAGGAAAATGGAAAATGAAAGATTTGAAAGAAAATGTAGCAGATTTGAAAAATATAGAAGACAAAAAAATTAAAAATATGGAAGACTTGAAAGCAGCAGACAATTTCCAAAGGAATAGTATAATATACCATTCCACAGACATTGGATGCATCTATTATCACTATCCACCAGATCCTAAATTCAAATCTCAGCTCTTCCCTTTACAGGCTTCCAATCCTGCAGGCTGTGAATCTTTCTGGGCCTCAGCTTTATGCTTTAGAAAGTTTCAGTAAAGACCAAATGAGACAACATTTTGTGCACTTTGCAAACTGGACTTTTTGAAAATGGATATGGTTACATGCCAGGAGGTTCAAAAAACCTCAGGATAAATATAAGACATGTCCATTGAGTGACAATCTATTCAAAATATTGTTTGTATGTTAAAAAAGACATCCATATTTGGAAGTAGCAAGCAAATTCCACTTTTGTTTCAGATTCCACACATAACTTTAAAGAAGTTAATGCATATGAAATAGTCCAGATAGTGTTGACCTAATAAGCACTATTTGTTACCTTAGAGAAAATTAAATGTCCTGTGAGCTTTTCAAAAGCATTAGAAGTTTCATGGCAAAATACATTTCAGAAACATGATATGTTGTATATTACAATGCATATTAATGCACATTAATATTAAAGGCATTGAAGAATCCTACAGCAAGAAAACTTGTTTAATTCATTCAACTCCAACATTAATCAATATATTTACTCCTGAAATTCTACTTTTCTTTGGAATACCTATTAATAACTCTGTGAATACTAATGGTCTGAGGGAAAACTTTTAGTTAGCTGTTCCGAGACCTTTGCTCACCAGCTACCATAAATACTCCTCTTTCTCTGGGAACACACAACTGGAATTCTCAATAAATATCTTATACAGAACTTTTTGAACATAACTCACATGTAAGGTAAGAACAATTTTTATGACATGATTTTTCTAAGCGTTGGATCCTACCTAAATGGAAAAAAGACAGCTTTACATCAATTTCCTATATGGAAATATAGAAAAGATTAAATAGCTTCAGTTTTATATGTAATTTATAATTTTCCTCACAAACTGCAGCAAACATTTTTTGAAAAATTAAGTGCCTCATTCAGATCCTGAATGATTATACAAGGGTCATTGTATAATCATTTATACAATGTCATTATTCAAGGTCATTTATAAAATTATTAAAATAAATCCTGTTATTTAAATACAATACATATAATTTTGTTATTTCTCTGGAAACATTAATCAAGAAACTTCCTATCATTTTCTTTTTTTAAAATTTTTATTGGAGTATAGTTGATTTACCAAGTTGTGTTCGTTTCGGGTGTACAGCAAAGTGAGTCTGTTATACATATACATATACTTATATCCACTCTTTTTTAGATTCTTTTCCCATTATAGGTCATTACAGAGTATTGAGTAGAGTTCCCTGTGCTATACAGTAGGTCCTTATTAGTTATCTATTTTACACATAGTAGTGTGTATATGTCAATCTCAATCTCCCAGTTTATCCACTCACCCTTTTCCCCCTGGTAACCATAAATTTGTTTCCTACCTGTGACTCCTATCATTTTAATAGTCACTGCTTATGTAAGGACAAGTAGAGGACAAGAAAAGTGCACTGAGATGAGTTTATAGGGCATTCACATAAGCTCACTATCTGACTAAATGAGAGAAAAAAACCCACTGTGAATTATTTAAATTCTCACCTCATCACCTCATCAAAATCATACTCTACTAACATAAATGGAACTTACAGAATAATCAAAATTGCAAATACTGAATCTTCCATTGCAGAAGTTATACTCTCCTTCATAAAAAATATGTATGAACTGATAATGCCAAGTGAGAGTTTGAGCACATAAATTAACATGTTGGTTAATTTTTTTTTTAATGTTCAGATCTTTCTTACTTGAATATACCAGGTTGCATGAAAAAATGTCAATCTCAACATTCTTATAATCAATTATACAAAGAGATCTTTATGTTTTGTATGTTAATCACCATGAATGACATCAAAGCAAAATTTTCCATTTAAGCTTTATGGTTAGATAACAATTTAATCGTCACTGTAAAAACCTGCAATTTTACAGTCTCCTGAGATACTGGTTATTGATTACTTTCTCTGACTGCATTACTTCCAATGAAAACAATCATTCAGGCAATGCCAGTTTTAAATATTTAGTAATTCAGGTGTTGTAGCTTAAACTTCCTCTATGAAAAAATGATGTCAATTCAATGGAATTAGATTCCACATATAAATGAGATCATGTGGGTTTTTTTTTCCTTTGTGTCTGGCTTATTTCACTTAGCATAATGCCCTCCAAGTTCATCCATGTTGTTGCAAATGGGAGGATCTCCCTTTTTTTTAAGGCTGAATAATATTCCTCTGTGTGTGTGTGTTTGTGTGTGTGTGTCACAATTTCTTTATCCATTCACTGAGGGACACTCAGGTTGTTTATCATGAGTAATGCTGCAATGAACATGGGAATGCAAATATCTCTTTGTGGTACTGATTTCATTTTCTTTGGGTATATACACAGAAGTTGGATTGCTGAAATATGTAAAAGCAGAGAGTAGAATTGTGGTTACCGGGGGAGATGTTGGTTAAAGAGTACAAAGTTGCAGTTATATAAGATGAAGAGATTTAATGTATAGCATTAAATTTGCTTAAATTTACCTGAATTTGTAAATTTCAGGTGCTCTCATCACAAAAAAAAACGGTAACTACATCAAGAGATAATATGTTAACTAGCTTGGCTGTAGTATCATTTCACTATATATATGTATATCAAATCATCATGTTGTATACCTTAAATATATACAATTTTTATTAAAAAAAATATACTAAAAGATGGCAGGTTTTTTGGATTCAATTCTCTGGCAACAATGTACTCATTTTAAAATCATCACTATATGATTGGAATCAAACAAAGAATAACTTTAGAAAAAAGACTTCAGTGGGTTTAGGAAAACAAATTGTTTTTAAGCACATCTGAAGGATCCATTCACATTCAATCATTTAAAGTCCTAATCACTCTTCTTACATCCTTCCACCTGCATTATAAGTTAGTTTCCAATCTGTCAAGATTGATTTGGTCCAACTGGAAGGAGTTATAGATTTAATTAAATAAATTAACTTTTTAATTCTAAAATTCAGACTTTGTAACAACTCAGAATTTCATTCTTCTTTATTATTTCCACATAAGAAGAACTTGGCACATGTGTTCCTTATATTAAATATATATCATTTGTTAATTTGTTTAATTATTATTATTCTTGAGAAAGTTTTCAAAACACAGTATTATGTACTTCAAACAATGACTGAAGTATTATTCTCTTTTATATAGCATTAAAATCTATCAGGACAGGTCACAAGAGTCTTACAAATTAATAGCTATTTTATAGTCAGAAACGCTAGAAATAAAGTAGTTCATAATAAAATGTTATAATAGTCTAACAATAGCGATTGACATTAAATATATTAAATTATGTGCCTCATATTTGAGAATATATTTCAGAAAATGCAGGATAAGGAAAATTCCTATGATAAATCTTGTCACCTCTACTTAAACCTAAGATTTTTCTCAAAATATTATTACTAAGATTAATCTCAAAAAGTATATTAGCTCTAAAAATAAAAAATTAAACATTTTAATCACATTTTTTATTGTAGTAAGAATATTTAACATGAAATCTACCCTTCTAAAATTTTCAAGTGTACAATACAGCATTGTTAACTATAGGCACAATGCTCTCTAGAGACCTTAATCGTCTTGCATAATTGAAACATTATATTCGTTGATTAGCAACTCCCCACATACTGCATGATTCCATTTACATGAGGTATCTAAAATGGTCAAACACACAGAGGCAGAGAGTAGGCTGGTGATTGCCAGGGGTTGGGGATAAGGGGAAATAGGCAGTTGATTCACCTATTTTTAAAGTACAAGTTGAATCGTAGTACAATTGAAACATTCTTCTGTCTTCTCATTTTGTTTAACCTTCACTGCCTCTATGAAATTCGGTGAAACAGTTTCATATCCTGGTCCTGAAGGGGTATCCTTATTTGGGAGTATCCCTATGCAGTTGACATGTGCCCAATAGCTTTGGTGGGAGAGCTGAACATGGGTCACATCTTCCCCTAGGGTGTGCTGGGGGAAGACTGGAGCTGGAGATAGAGGAGCTAGAGCCAGAACCAGGTATGAGCTAGGGCTTTTCCTATGCTCAGAGCCTGCCACCACCCTATCATGGGCTGGGTTGGGTCCCAAGGTGCTAAAGCAGAAGCCCTGAGGGTCGGGTCCAAACTGGTTCCATTCCTACTAAGTGTGTGTTCTCCCTCCTTCCAGCAGAGAGGAGCAGTGCTTGAGGGAGAGGGACCAGAGCAGGTGACCATCATGGGCAGGGGCATGTGCTGGGGCAGTCTGGGTCAACAGTCAGAGCTCGAGACAGCTCCCAATCCACTGCCTCCTCGAGCACCAGTAATGGCTGCCCTCACCCCATTTAGATTAATTGCAGGTTCCTAGCCAGCTCTGTCCCGCCTAACCTTGCACCCTCCTTGGCAATAGCAGCCTTCACCCTAGTGGGGAGCTGCTCCAGAGCAAGAGGGGCTGGAACAAGTGCTCAGCATGGGCCAGAGCATGTGGTGCGGTGGTTGTGGGAAACTGGCCAAGGCCCAGACAGTTTCAATCTGCTTCTCCTGCCTTGGCCCCAGGAGTAAGCAAGTGTGTGTGCTTGCTCTTCATGAGAGAAGTCTAGATTTCTTACAGACCTTCTGTTAGTCCCACTGGTTTTCACAGCACCTAAGGGGATTAATCTTGCCGGTGTTGAACCCCAGGGCTAAGATGCCCAACATGTGGTTCAAACCACTCACTCTCCAGGGAGGATCTCAAGACAAAGTAATCCCCCTCCTTCCTCTTCTGTCTCCTCCTAGGGGCACAAGTCCTGAACTAATCACTTCTCTTTCTTTCCTACTGAACTCTGTGAGGATCTTTCTTTATAGCCTTGGTTATGTAAGAGTCTTTCTGACAGTCTCCAGTTTGTTTTCAGTGAGAATTGCTCCTCATGTAGATATATTTTTGTTGTGTTCATGGGGAGAGGTGAGCTCAGTGTCCTCCTACTCCGCCATCTTGATCTCCTCTTCTAAAAGTTCCGTTTTAGAGAGTGTCCACACTGGTGTACTATTGGAAGTACCTGAAGAAACTTTACAGCATGGGCCTATCAATGACATATTCAGATTTCATTGGGGTTCAACTATTGAAATACATAATATACCTAACACTGGAAATTAGAAAATGATAAAGAAGGGAAAGTAAGCAAGGGATCATAGAAAAGATAAAGAATCCATATTATAATTGCTTATATTCTGCATTAAATTGTCAAGTTTATAGCATCTTTCTAGCCATTTTATAGGAGTTCATGTAGGAAAAAGAACTTATCATTTTGTAAACAAGCTGTTAAAATCAAAAAGGAAACAAATTCCATGAGCAGTAACAAAGCTGAGATAACCACAGAGCACAACACATTAAAAATCCATGATTCTATAAAGCTTGTGAGAGAGAAGGTAATAAATGAACTAATGACAAGAACCTATAGTGAGCTATTACTCCTGTAACGATGCCTTAGTGACCCTCTAATAAGTACTTAATTTGTTTCTTGGCAGGAGAACCCTGTTGGAAGGCCTAAGGTGATATGGTCAAAGCAAGATGAACAAAAAAATGCCTTTTAATAGCTACCTAATGAACCTTGCATGACTTTAAAACACTGAAATAAACTTTACTATTTCATATTGCTGTTTTCCTATTCTGAATTCCAAAACTAAAATAACAGTGCTACTTTAATAACCTTGTCATCTACATTTTAAAAAACATTCTTTCATCTTAACTCTTTACGCTTAACACAATGTGTGAATAACTTTAAGATACGCTACTTAATACGGCTTAATATGCCTGAACATAATGGCAAATTTTACTAAATTAACAATTAATGAGTATTGGTTTTAGATGAAGCACTTAATATTTTTGGATGCATACATTAATTATCTTCTATATTTATCATGTTCTACCATTCTTTCTCTAATTAGGATATAGCTTCAAAGAATCTGAATGCTTAAGGAAATATAACTCTTACTTTTTAATTTAATACTTAACTAAGGAAACTACAAAGAGTGCTATATACTTTTGTACACTTTTGATACTGTTTGTCCTATGGTTTTACTTACATTCACTTCTTTTAATTGCTGTTGCTTCTGAAAAATTCAAACATCCAGCAACTCTGAATTAAGCCCATTATTAGGGCTTGATGTGTATGTTAGAAGAGTCAGTATTTAACTGAATTATTTTCAAAGTCAATCTTATCTCTCTTCCCATGGTCCATGGATAAGAGCCCAAGTGCCCTACAATAGTCTACCTTTGTCAGAGAATCTCAGTAAACCAGTTTCATATGTGCTCCTGATACTTTCTGATCAATCTCACTAAACGTTATTGCAAATCCTTTGTAGCTGTATCTAAGTAAACTCTTGATTTTTACCAGGTGCTTCTTTAACTTGGTTTTGTTACTTCTGAAAGTCCCTGCTGGTGTGAGAGCCCATAGCTGCCTGTCTGCTATTAGTTTCTCTTTACTTCAGGTATTATGAATACAGATCCATACACCCTACTGTCAACAAAAAAATTAATCTATTGTCGATCTAAGAAAGAAACGAAAATTTTTATTCAAGCCACTTTAGAGAGTCAAGATATAAACTTGTGAAAACTCATAAATTATAGCTGTATCAGAGGAAGATCATGGATAAAGAGAAAGGAAAAGATGAGGAATAGTTATAAAGCAATTTATAACTAATTCAAAGATTAGAGGGTCATGAAATGTTGACCAGGGATTATAAGTAAGTTTCACTTTTTAACTGAATCAATATCATAGCCCATTCCCAAAGAAACCATAACAAAGACCAAATTGAAATTCATTTTTGGTTGAAAGTCCAATACAATCTTAGACCCATAACCATTCAAATATATTTAAGTATCATATAAAAAAAGGCTTAATGTTATTTTCACTTAATTGTATTCTTACTTAAATAAATTATTATAATGAGAAAATAAAGCGTTCATCCCTGGAATATTCCTTAATATCCTCCAAGAAATAGAATATTTAACATCAATAGTAATCCCAAATATAAATCACCTCTTTACAGGGGTGGGTCCTAAATTTGGAACTGTGCCTTATTTTTTCTGAAAGTATAGTTCAATCATTTATAGTCAGTTTTTTTGTATAGTAAAATGTATAGTAAATGTATAGTAATGTAAATGTAAATGTATAGTAAATGTGTAGTAAAAAGGAGCTTATAAACAATGGCATACTGCCTGGAGGCTTTAAAAAGGAGTCTTCTAGACTACGGAACAGATTATATGAGTGAAATTTCATTAACAAGAGAAAGCATTTTAGGACCCTTTAAGGCTTTCAGTAGTGCATAAAAAGTTATTTAGAAACTAGAAACCACTTCTGCATCTCATTTACCTAACTGATGAGAGATAAATGAGCTAAGCATTTAAAGCACAGCCTTGAGGTATTTTTTTTTGGCACATGAACCAAGTCTAACTCTCTTAAAAGACAAGAGAATCATTAGCTTTCTGCTACTACCATGCCAGCAGCAGTCACTAACCTTTCCTACCATAAATACTTTCAGAAATAGTAATAGAACAATTATAAATCATGATTCTCATGTCTGGTTTAGTACATTTTTGTAAATCTAAACTAGAAACTCTGTAAATGGTAACACTTTATTATGTGTAAACAGGATACTATTATTTATTAAAAATGTCATTAAATCTCACTCTGGTAGTGTGAAAATAATTCATACTGCCTCACGGGAGGTCTTTTTTATGAAGCAAGCTGAGAGATAAATATTCTGTAGATAGCTTTAAAAACAGATGAAAATTTCATTTGCTGAGAAGGGTGAACATCACCACCATTTGGGCAAAGTTAAAATCAGACTTGAGGCTATTGCCGAGACCAGAATCCCCCTTGCTTATACAAAAGCTGGTGATAAAATGTCTACTTTTAAAATGAGATGGAATTAATATTAATATGAGAATGCATTCCAATACTAGGAGTATGATTGCTGTGTTGTATTGTAAGTCTGTGTTCAGCTTTGTAACAAACTCTCAAACTGTCTTCCAAATGGCTGTACTGTTTCCATTTTCAGCATCGATAGATAAGAGTTCTTATTGTTTTATATCCTCACCAGCAATTAGTATATCCTTTAGTTTTTTAAAATTTTAGCTATTCTAATAGGTGTATAGTAGTATCTTATATTTTTAAATTTGCAATTTCCCCGTGACATGTGATGCTGAGCATCATTCTTATGCCTATTTGCTATCTGTATATTTTCTTCAGTAAGTTGTCTCTTTTAGTGCATGTTCTCAGATTGGGTTGTTTATTTTCTTACTGTTGAATTTTAAGAGTTCTTTGCATATTTTGGATTCAAATCTTTTATCAGATATGTTTTATAAATATTTTATCCCATTTGTCATTTATCTTTTCAACCTCTTAACATTGTCATTTTCAGAGCAGAAGTTTTTAATTTTAATGAAGTTCAGCTTATAATCTTCTTTTATTCATAGATCATGATTTTGGTATTCTAAGAACTCATCACTGAACCCAAGGTGACCTAAACATTACCCTATATTTTCTTCTGGAAGTTATATAGTTTTGCATTTTACATTTAGGTTGATGATCCATTTTGAGATAATGTTTGTAAAATAGGTAAGTTCTTTGTCTAGGTTCACTTTATGCATATGGATTCTCAATTGGCCCAGCACCATTTGTTGAAGATACAAATTTTCTCTATTGAATTACCTTTGCTCCTTTGTCAAAGATCAGTTGACTACAGGTGTATTTCTGGACTCAGTTCTCTTCCATTGATCTATGTGTTTATTAATCTTTTATCAAAAACTATGCTGTTTTATATTGCCTTGAAATTGAGTAGAGTGAGACCTCCAACTTTCTTCTTCTTCAGTATTTTGTTGACTGTTCTAGGTCTACTGCCTTTCCATATAAACATTAGAATCCATTTGTTGATATCTGATAAATAGCTTCCTAGTACTTTGATTGAGACTGAGTTGAATCTATAGAGCAAGTTGGGAAGAACTGACATCTTAACAATATTGAGTCTTCTAATTCATGAATACAGACTCCCCCTCCACTTATCTAGATCTTCTATGATTTCTTTCATCAGAATTTTTTTTAGTTTTTCCCATATAGATACTGCCCATATTTTCTTATATTTATATCTTATTTCCTTTTTTATACTATTATAAATGTCTTTTTCTTAACTTCAAATTCCTATTGTTCATTGCTAGTATACAGGAAAGCAATTGACTTTTGAACATTAACCTAGCATCCTGCAAGCTTGATGTAGTCATTTATTAGTCCAAGGATTTTTTGTCAATTCTTTGCAATGTTATACATAGCTAACTATGTTATCTGCAAATTGAAGATATTATTTCTCCTTTTCCAATTCCTATGATGCCATTTATATCTTTTCTTATTGCACTAATTAGAACATTCAGGATAATGTTTGATAAGAGTGGTGTGAGAGGATACCCTTGCCTTTTTCTGGGTCTTAGGGAAAAAGTGTTCATTCTTTCACAGTTAAGCATGATGTCGGTTGTAGGTCTTTTGTATATATTTGTTATGATCTTGAGGACTTTCCCCTCTATTCCTAGTTTTCTGGTATTTTTTATCATGAATACATGTTGGATGTTAAAAACTTTTTCTACATGAATTGATATGATCATGTAATCTTTCTTCTTTAGCCTGCTAACATGATGGATTACAACATTTTTAAATGCTGAATCAGCCTTGAATATCTGGTATAATTATTTTAATACGTTATGGAAATTAATTTGCTAACTTTGGTTAAGGATTTCTGAGCCTGTGCTCATGAGAGATATTGCTCAGTAGTTTTGTTTCTTGTAATGTCTTTATCTGGTTTGGGTATGAGGGCAATGGTGGTCTTATTGAATATGTTAGGAACTGCTTCCTCTGCTATAATTTCCTGGAAGAGATTATTATGAAAATGTGCTATTATTTTTTCCTTAAATCTACTATTCAACAATGAAACTATCTGGGCCTGGTGCATTCTTTTTTGGATTATTAATTATCAATCCAATTTCTTTTAATAATAATAATAGAGCTATTTAGGTTATTTATCTTTCCTAGTATCAGTTTTCTTAGATTTTCTTTTAAAAAATAAGTTTCTTCACTAAACTATCAGATTTGTGGACATAAAATTGTTGGTACTATTCCTTTATTAGCCTTTTAGTGTCTATGGGATCAGTAGGGATGGCCCCTCTTTCATTCCTGATACTGGCAGTTTGTATATCTTCTCTCTTTTTTCTTTTGGTTAGTCTGGTTACAGGTTTATTAATTGTATTTATCTATTCAAAGAACCAGCTTTTGCTTTTGTTGATTTTACCTATTTTCTTGGCATACCTTGTAACAGTTTGCTGAAAGCCAGACATGTTGTATAAGATTATGGGAACATTTTTATGGCTTCAACAGCTTCTGCTCCAGATATGCAGGTCTCAACTATGACTTTCTATAAAGACCTGTCTCTTCAGATTTGGGGATGGTGGTTTGCTCTGAAACCTCAATTCTCTGATGGGACCCAGCAAAGTCATTGGTTTTCAGTTTGTCAAGCTTTTTCTTATTGTAAGGACAGGAGTAATAACATCTAAGCTCTTTTCATGTTGAAGCTGAAACAGGAAATGCCCTCTTTTTAATGAAAAGAAATTCTTAGAAAATTTGTTCTATAATATTTTAAGGAGATCAGTGATTATTTCAGAAACGGAACTATTCATTTATTAAAATATCCACTGACAAAATCCATTGATCAATGTCTCAATCCTTTCATTGATGAAGTATGTCTGTGTAAATAAGGGAGGTTGATCACTGGAAAGTCTGGTTATATAAGTGCCTTGTTCATACTAGGAAATTAATAATTTAGTTATTATTAATATTTTTTATTTTGCATTATTAATAAAAAGGTAAGAAATAACACCAAAATCATTATCTACAAAAGAAAAAAATTGACAAGTAGGACTTTACTAAAATTTAAAACTTCTGCTCCACAAAAGATGCTATAAAAAGGATGAAAAAACAAGCCACAGACTGGGAAAGACAGTTTCAAAACATACATCTGATAACGGACTTGTATCCAAAATATACAGAGAACTTCTAATACTCAACACTAAGAAAATAAACAACCCAGTTTAAAAATGGACAAAAGATCTGTATAGATAGCTCAACAAAGAAGATACACAGATGGCAAATAAGTACATTAAAAGACACTCAATATCATATGTCATTAAGGAATTGCAAATTAAAACAATGAGATGCTACTATACACTAAAATACAAAACACCCACAAACCCGAATACTGGTGAGAATGTGGAGCAGCAAGAATGCTCACCCACCAATGACAGGAATCGATAATTATACAGTCACTTTGAAAGACAGCTGTGTAGTTTCTTACCAAGTTAAACATAATCTTATTTGCACTGTATGATATGGCAAACTAACTGTTGTCTGCAGCTTGGTACATGTCCTTTCACTTCTTCTAGTTGTAGTGATGGATCCTCCTCCCTCCATCCCTTCCCTTTAATCTTAAACAGAATTCACAGGGGACAATAAATAGTTCAGTAACTGGGTACATCCCTTATGATTCATGCCTCTGAACTAGAGAGAGAAGGTTGAACTCAAGCACTGCTTCTTATAGCTCTTAATTTGATGTCAAATGGAAGCTTCACTCAGTTACCATCCTGGAAAATAGTCTAATATTCTGAAAGTGATTTTCTTCTTTCTTAGCTCCTGATACGTTATTTGACAAACTGCTGTAATGATAACAGATGATTTCATAATCTTTATTGATAAGTATTCTTCAAGATCTAAGGGCATGTATTCAACTCCTACCCAAAATTAGACTAGGTGGCCTACTTCTACCATCACTTAAGACTTTCCTTGCCTTTGCTAGATGATTCTGAACACCCAAACATAGACCAAAAACCCATGAAGTTCTTAAAACAGTCCCTCTTTACTCATATGTTTGGAAGCTGCAATGCATTTTCCTGGCAGAAATTCCCCAATCTGATTCTCTCCAGCCATAAAAATGAGGACGTTTCCTCGCAATGATAGTTGGATTCCAGAGGAATGCCCAGCGGGATGGTGTGCTGTCCAAACCAAAGAGAATCCTGGCTAATGCCAAGGCCTGAGGCTATTTAAGAGCAAACATCTTATAATACAATTGGCGGTCCACAAAATTGAATAAGATTACTCAGATTACGTAATTCTGAATGTAAAATGACACCATGCAAGTAAAGGTAAAGTTCTAACTCTAAAGTTCTTTTTTTTTAAGATTCAAAAGGAAGAACAATTTTGATTTCAGAACAATTTTTCCAAGATAGATGACTCAGAATTTAATTTTGCATTTTTAAGCCTTTAGCCTTGATATAAGATTTGGTTGTCTTTTGTTGAAATCATTGAATAGATGTCCTTTTCTGAGCATGTCTGTGAGTGAGTGCAAGAGTGAAAAATACTGTCCTCCGATGTGAGGAAATTAACTCTTTTCAGTTACTATAACTTTTATCTCTTTCTTCTTAGCTCCAAATGTTTAAACTTTCTGTTGCCAAGGTTACTTTTTATTGGCTTTTGCTGCTACTTGATTCCCTTTCTCACAAGTATCTTTATGGTTTCTAATACTTCTCACCCATATATATCTCTTTTTTGTCAGTGCTCATTCTCTGTTCTTTCTTTCAACAGATGCAACTTCTTAATATTCTTCCCAGCAACAGTCTAAAGTCAAGCAACTTATTTACATGAATCATCATAATTTTTAATTCCTTCTACACACACTGAGGTATTTGAGGATGCTGTTGTAGATAATATTATATATTTGTGTAAGAGTAGCTTAAAACTTCACACTAACTGTACCTGGAAGTATTTTGGTTGGAACTAGCCAAAGCTAGACTTATTTAGAGCAGGCTATCAGTTACAACATACTCATTCCTTTTGATAAAGCGTTTATATTTGAAATGGCTTTATATTTGAAATTCCAGGGAAATTTGAAAATTCCCCTGGGATGTCATCACTTCTTCATCTCCTCATAGTTTGATCAATGCTCTTCACCACCTGAAAGGTTAATATCTTCCCAGCTCCTGAGCCAACAATTTTTTGCAAACTTAAACATGTAAATCATCCTCAAAATATAGCTCAGAAGTTAAAATGTAAGGTCTGGGGTTGGAATGCGTGGGGTTCAAATTTCAGATTGCATTTACTAGATGTAAGACCATGAGCAAGATATTCAGCCTCCTTGCGTCTGTTTCCCTATCTGATAATTGGGAAGGAATTAACATACAGTTTTGATGAGAGTTAAATAATCTGGTAAACATAAAGCGCTTAGAATAATGCCTAGTACAAAATAAGCACTAATTTAAGATTATTTATTACTGTCTGCTCATGTAGTCAGTACTTGTAAGCTGTCTTATTTCTCTTTCAAGTTCTCAGTGTGAACTCAAGCCCACCATCAAGTGAATGTCTTGAGTTAGTTTTCTCCAGTTCACTCACGTCAGCTGCATCACTCTTCCTCTGTTTTAGGTTACTCCATTAAGAATGAGAATGCTACCTTTCTGTGTGATTTATATTTTATTTAGTCTCCCTACTAATCCAGATGCCCTGAAAGGCCATGGCCCTGGGGACTAGTGGCTTGAACAATTCCTCATGGTTTACCTAATTTAAAAAGACTGCCTCCCTTCAGATAGCCTGGTACTAGCCTATAATATGTTTACAGCCTGGTAAATTTTTATAACCAATTCTCTGCCCTGATTTTAAATTATTTTGCCAACTTCTCACTTCTTATCTTGCTTATTCTAAGCATCCTTATTCTTAAACCATAATGCAAGGGCTATAGTGACAATCCTTGACTATTACATGTATTTACATTGAGGTATTAAAAGAGTTATGATGATTTAAGCAGCAAATAACAGAAAACTTAAGTCGAATTTCTTAGCTAAACCAGAATATATTCCCTCATATACAAGAGATATTGAGTACAGCATTTCCAGGTTTGGCTAATTCAGTTGATCAACAGTGTCAAGGACCCAGGTCCCTTCTCTCTTTTCATTCTGTCACGCTTAGTGTGCTTGTTATCGATTAAAACCATTTCTAGAGAAGATATCTGATGGAAGAAAATGTACTTTTGTTATACGTGTGATTCCTTTCAGTAATTGCCCCATATCTTACTGGCCATACCCAAGTCACCCCTAAACCATGCTTATTCTTAAACCAAGTCAGAGAATGAGAAAACTTCAATTAATTTAGACAAAACAGGATTTACTCTGAGTACAGAGTGGTAGAGTGGAGGCCTGAACTAAATCTGTGCCTGTTAGTACTGAAACATAATAAATCATACCAAATTTATGTATTTAAAAAAACAACTTTTTTTTTTTACCTCTTACATTTACTCTAGGTCAGGAATTTGGCTTCAGTTGAACACTTTTGCCTCAGAATATATCATGTGACTGTAGTCAGACGGGTTGGAACTGGAATAGCAAATGACTAAATTCACTGAAAGCTCTCTCTCTTCATATAATCTCAGGGCCTCTTTCTGTGGTTTCTCTACATGGTTAGTCGACATAGACTACTTTTGGCTTCCTCAAATCATGACAGCCTAGGCAGCTAGATAGCTCACATCAAAGCTTAGGGCTCCAAAGGTGAATGCCTCAGGTAGTTAGATGGATGCTGCACCCTTTTAAGGCCAGCCTTTAAATTAACATAGCATACTTTTGGCCACACTCTCCTGGACACGCGTAATTCACAAAGTCTGCTCAGAATTAGGAGGGGAATTAACTTCTGCTTCTTGACATGGGTGTGGCAAGGTTCTAGAAACACACAGGAGATGAGAGATACTATGTAGCCACAGACAAAAACAGAAGGAGAACCCCCTTTTGGGTATTCTGCCATGAAAAAATTATTCTGCTTATCCTATGTGAATGGAAAGTAGGGTAGATTAGTTTGGGCAATATCAGGAAATTTCTAGGTGAACCATTCGTAGGAAGGGTCCCTGGGCCCGTCACAAGCTCCTAGGTTGAAAGATCTTATGCGTATTTGTTGAGGGAGAGAGAAGAGAAAGAAGAGGGGAAGTAACAGGGAAAGAAGAGGAAGGTTTTAGAAGTGACAGTGGAAGTGATGATGTTGCCAAATAACTAATTTCTTTTTTTTCATAGTGTTGCTAATGGTTAGCCATCTGTGAGCCACTATCAGCCAAATGTTTATGACCATGCCTCAGGAGTGCCACAGATTCAACTAGCCTCTTTCTACTGTCTGTGCTCAAGTGATCTGTCCGTTAGAGCTTTTATCCAGCATTTACAGCTATGGAACACTGCCTGAAGCTGTGTTTTTGTGTGCCTTTAGAGAGGTTCTTCTTTATATTCTGATAGTGGTACTCTCAGCTCTACATACCATTTTAAAAATGAGCTAATATAGTTTAAAATGAGATGTGGCTTGGTAATTGAATGAAAGGATTTTGTGGTCATATTGTAAAGAACTTATATATTATCCTTTTCTTTCCAAGATTTAAAACAAGTGTTAAAGAAGGGAATGCCATGCCCAAGTCTGCAAAAAGGGATGCGCCAGAGAGTAAGAGATATCCAAGAAAGCTCAGTTCAGTGACTTGAAATAATTGAGAGAATTGGGAAAGGAAATCTGAACTGACAGAGCTATGGAGAAGAGAAGAGGGATTTCATAGTTAACAGGGGAAGTTTCAATTAATGACTTGACAGCTAAAAGATATGGACTGAAGGAAGGCATATCAAGGATATTTGAGTTTTCAAGTATGGATACTTCCACCAATAATAACTTCATTGGTTCCATTTAAGGAAATAGTAAACACAGGAGGCTTTAGAGATTAATTTAATTGGCCTTTTAAATTGGCGTTAATAAAATCTATAGTAGTGGATAATATCACACATAAAATTATGTCTAACGGGTTAAAGGTCAAAGGTGGAACCATGGAATTTACCAACGGTTAGGGACAGAGCTGGAGGAAATCCAGAAAGAGAATAATTAGTGAGCTGAAGGGGGGAAACAGAAATAACATATAATAGTGAAGAATATTATAGTGGAAAAAAGTATGATCAATATTATTATGTTATAGAGCAGCCAAATTAAGTAGAAGGCAGTCATTGGATTTGATAATTACAAGTCTATTTTCTATCTCATTAAAATAAAGAATCAGGTCAAAGTGAGCTTAGCAGCAAATTGGACATAAAAGAACTAGCAATTTCTTTAGACTCTTTAATGAAGTTTGTTTGTAGAAGGGAGAAAGTGAGAGCACCTTCAATGCAGCATTGGTAAAGTGTATGTGAGAGTGTGTTTGTAGGACATGTTTGTAAATTGTACCTAAGAACAATATTCTTAGAACAGGTAGAAAAGATGAACTTGAACTAAAGAAGGGTCAGTTCCTCCTGTGAGAGGAAAGAGATAGGGAGTGATAAAGATTGCTGGAGGAGAAGGCAGATGGATGCAAGTGGTTTTATGAGTATGACTGACATGCATGGTTTAAGAAATTTGAAGAGAATGTAACATATCCACTGGATGATGTATAATTTAAACAAAAACTAAACTCCGCATGACGAGTCAAGGCATGGAGTTGGTTTGAAAAAAATATAATCTAACCACCGAAAGTAATGAGAATAAATCACTATTTACTAGAATCTCTCAAATAATGTCAAAGGGTAAGAAACATATTTTCATTGTGCTGAAAATCTAAAACATTTTCATTTCTGTCATCATCGGTATACTACCCTTGAATTACAACTGGTTTCCTCAAAATCTCCCACCCCACTTACTCTGAACCCCTACTTCTTTTGCTTTAAGCCACTATTGCTCTTATTCCCTCTTGAGTAGACAAAGCCCTTCCCAGTGTCACTCTATTTATGTATCTTTCTCTCTACTTGTCCTAAATTTATCATGCTCTATTTATTATCTTAAAACTATATCACAAAAACCTAAAGAAACAGCTGACACAAAGGGGATACTCACTAGATGTAGCTGGGGTGGAAAATCTCAATGGAAAACAATCAATTTTCCTGAACATACAAGGCAGAAAGAAAACTGAAAATGCAGATGTTTTACCCTGTCACAGATGGGGAGGAAAGCCAAAGTTGCAATTGATCTGTTCATAATTTTCTGCTAGAGTTGCTAAAATACTGATGATTCTTGAAGGGTAATTCAAAGATTAAACTGTTCAAAATGTAAGCATATATGTTCCTAGAATCAATTACTAAAGTACTATATCATATTAAATTATCATATATCGCCTCATAAGTCCTACCACCTACCATCAGTATGTGTGGATGATGGAATTTTTAACCTCATGAAGGTGGCTGTAAGATTATATTATTCCCCAAGCAATAAGAGCTTCTGAAGTGTGTGACGTGTGCCAGATTCTTCTACGCATACTCTATGTGATATGTACGACTTTTTTTACTTTTTACAGATGAGAAAATGAAAGCATAAAGGTAAATTAGAAGAAATAAAGAACAGTAAAAGTGATCTAAATTCATGATGCAGGAGTATGGTAAGCAGAATAATGTCCCGTCCCCAAAGACGCTGCTGCCCTAATCCCCAGAACTAGTGAATATGTCACTTACCATGTTACAAGGGACTCTGCATATATGATTAAGTTTAAGGGTCTTGAGATGGGGAGATTGCCCTGGATTTTCCAGGTGAGCTCGGTGTAATCACAAGAGTCCTCAGAAGAGGGAGACAGAAGAGTCAGAGTCACAGAAGGAGATGTGAATATTGAGGCAGAGGTAAGAGTAATGCTACCACAGCCTAGAAATATGTGTAGCCCCCAGAAGCTAAAAAGGCCAAGGAATGGATTCTCCCCTAGAGTCTCAGGAAGGAATGCAGCTCTGCTGACGACACTTTGATTCATGAGACCCATTTCATATGTCTGACCTCCAGGACTATAAGATAATAAATTTATGTTGCTTTAAGTCGCTAAGTTCTTTACTAAGAAGTCGCTAAGTTCTTTACTTGTTACAGCAGCAATAGAAAACTAATACAAGAAAAGACAGGAATAGAGAAAAGAGTGAAGTCTTTGAGTAGCTGTGAGGGAATAAAGCACCAGACTAAGGGGGCTGGCTTTTTTATTTGTCCTGGGGAAGGCCTTTTTTATCTTTGATCCACATTAAATAAATAAATAAATATATATATATAT
Organism: Lipotes vexillifer; assembly: GCF_000442215.2. Classification (NCBI taxonomy): domain Eukaryota; kingdom Metazoa; phylum Chordata; class Mammalia; order Artiodactyla; family Lipotidae; genus Lipotes; species Lipotes vexillifer. The sequence goes on along the minus strand of NW_006777084.1, from coordinate 448,308 downwards.
ATATATATATATATATATATATATATATATATATATATATATTAGGAGTTCAATAAATATTGGTGAATTACAAAAGGCTAGAAATGTCCCCCAAATAATAGACCATCTCTCTCTATACTGTGAAAAACGATTATATTTCTAAGACATGATGCTGAGTTGCCTACTCTCAGTAATTTGCCTACCCTATCCCTTTTAAAACCTTGTTTCTACCCATATCATCTTTGAAAAAACTAAAATATTTGTGAAAATAGGGTGGAGGGAGATATAAATAAGTTACCAAAAGGAGAGAAGGGCACCATCCACATGCCACAGGTATCAAGTAAATTCTGAAAGTTACAGGGTTGAGGGCAGCAGATGGAGGGCGAGGCCAGCCAATCTGGAATTGGCCTGAAGTACAAGACTGTCTCCGGTCGGCATGTAGAACGGTCACCAGGAGAAAGCATGTATCTTTATATCTCTGGAGCAAAGCAGGGTAGGGTTGCATATAGAGATCCTGCTGGAGCTTCCTGACCATGTAAAGATCATCTAGAGCAGCGGTCCCCAACCTTTTTGGCACCAGGGACCGGTTTCGTGGAAGAGAATTTTTCTACAGCCAGGGCGGGCGAGGGGGGAGATGGTGCTGGTGGTAATGCAAGCAAAGGGGAGCGATGGGCAGCGGCAGATAAAGCTTCGCTCACTGCCGCGGACTGCTAATGGTCTGGGACTCAGGGGTTGGGGACCCCTGATCTAGAGAAGGAACCTGCAGATGGCACTGCTATACATGAGGAAAGACCTTATTTTATGATTCCCTTATGATAGCTATCATGCCTGCCAAATCATGGTGGCCCTTCCCATCTAACTTGGTAATGACATAAAAACGAGTAAAGATGACTCTTGACACAGATAGTAAGAGTCTCCCAATTAGCAGCCACCAAGGACCCACCTTACCTTTATTTCCTTTTGTCCGCTGCTTGATGCGTGCGTGGTTGAAGTAAGTCCAGAACACACGTTGCATAAGTTTTCTTGTCTTCTCTCTCTAGATATGAAGAAACACTCATTATATATTTGCATAGGCACAGAAGTGGCAAAAGTTTTTCTCTTTCCGTATTTCATTATGAGCAGTCTGCATGATCTTTGGAAAAACTCACCATATTTCTGAGTGCTGAAAGCACTCAAAAGACTTCTTGCCCTTATGATACACTGCTTACCGTGGAGCCCTCCTTTTCTGGCTTCTGCCTACTTCCCCAGCATCAAAAGTCCCTGACACATTATGCACTAGTAGTAACATGGAATAACTTTTATTTCTCCTCAAGTTCAAGGTTCTCTCATCTCAGGGCCTTTACACATATAGTCGTTCTCTCTGTTTGGGATTCTCTGTCTCTCCCACCCTCCAGGTCTCCAAACTTATAAACTTAGTGTGGCTGATCTGGACACATTTCAGGTCTCAGCTGAGAAGTCAAATCCTCCTGAAGGTCTTCTCTGACCCACCACAAAGGAAAATGTGGTTGTGTCCCAGCACTATCGCATCACTGTGCTCTGTTCCACATTTTAGAAGAGCAGAAAAACATGAGTGCCAAAATTCCTGTTTGGGAGAGCACTATTTTGGGGCAAAAATATACATTAATAAGCTATGGTGTGGTGTTTCCCAAGAAATTAAAATTATCACTAAACTGTTACACAGGAATTTATGAGGGAAATTTATATTTTGTTTTTGAGAAAGAGAAGAGAGAAAAAAGTAAGAAAAAAAGGAGAACTAAAAGGGAGTTCAGTTAGATGACCCCCAGTCATACATTTACTTGTCTGTATCTTAACATATACTAACATGTCTATGATAATTATCTCTGAAGTCATTATCAGGAATTTATGTTATTTTCTTCTTTATATTTTTTGAAGATTTCTAAAATAAGCATATTTTTGAAATTAAAAAAGAGTACTGGTTTATTTGTTCATTCATTCAGCATATGTGATGGACATTTACTAAGTGCCAGATACTTTTCAAAGCACTGGAATAAAACACCGAACAGGAAATACAAGGTCCCTGCTTTCAAGGAGCTTGCAATCTAGCAGGAAGTGTAGAAATATAAACTAAAAATAAGTAAAGCAATATCAGATAGTAAGATGCAATACATAATATAATAAAGGGATATACTGGGAAGTAAGTGGTCAGAGAAGGCCCTTTTCATTGACAAGGAAGTATTGTTCATGTGAAGATAAAAGGAAGGGCCTTCCAGGAAGTGGGAACAGATAATGCAAAGTCCTGACAGTGGAAAATGTCTTGGAATGTTAGCGAAATAGACTAAAGAGCAATGTGGATGAAGTGTGATGACTGAGGGAGGTAAGATGGAAAGTATAGTTGTGTAGGAGCCCATAATTATGCAGGACCTTAGAGGCCAGCATAATGAATCTAGATTTTATTCTCCATGTAGTACTGATAGTAAATTTATTATAAACATTTTCCAACTTTACTAAGTATTCTTCTAAAATACCATTTTCATGGCTTCACATTATTCTATCATATGGATGTGCTAAGATTCAATTAATCATTCCCTTATTATTGGACATTTAGGCTATAAGCCTTGGCCAAAACCCAACTTGACTCAATTAGTGAAACAGAATGAATCCACCTCTTTACTGCTTCAATCAAATGCCAGTTAGTAGCAATTAGTATTCACTGAAGATGATATGTGACACCGGAAATTATAATCAGGTAAGAAATGTGCATTATTTTCTCTGATATAACTTATTTTGACAAATAATAAACAGTAGATGCTTACATTAATATCACGGCATGTTTTCAACTATCTCTGGAGATCTCTTACAAATCTAATAAGTGGATATGCTGGCATAAATAATGAAAAATTTAAAAGTGTTTTATTTGAAATAAATAGTTCACAAAAAATATTCAAGAGGTAGCAAAGTAAACATGGCATACAGATTATTTGAAAGAATAACAGAGAAGACTTTTATATTTATAGTGGGACCGACCATTATTTTAAAGGAAGAATTATGTTAATAGGACATGTCCGTGGTCAGGGATCCTGTCCTACCTCTTCTAGATCGCTGAGGTTTGAAATGCATCTACAGTATCTGCCAGTTCCTCTTCCTGCCTTCACCAGAATCCCCTGGAGCACAAGCCTAAGCATATTTTATGCCATAATCCCTTGATAGCTGGATTAAAGCTTATATGGATCCTTAAAGCTTATATGGATCCTTCTCAGAATATTGATTTTAGCTGAATAAAATTAAATACATAGGATTGTAAAGGAAACCAATTTTACTGAAATGTAGTTCTATCCATAGTTTTGGAACTCAGATGAAGGCCTAGATTATCAGCTCTCCATGAATGATTTCTAAGTTGTAGTACAAGACCTCGACTACTGTTAGCTCAAGTAAATATATGTGCAATGTAGAGCTTGTTTATGCTAGTAATAGGTGTGTGTGTGTGTGTATGTGTGTTTATAAAAATTGGTCCGAGCCTGGATGTCTAGTCAGCATTCAAGCAAAATTTTAAAATCCTTATTTTGTATCTGGGCCCCAGGAACACCAGCCCTACACAGTGATTCCTTTACTTTGGTTCAGTGCCTGATGGTGCAGGGCAAAGAGAGTGCCTACATTTTCTCAAAAGCTGTCATCCTCTGGGTCCCCTATGAACTGGGAGGTTGCACTCAATGGACAGTTACATTAGCCTTCCAAAGATGCTACTTGTTATGGGGAGGGCTAATTTCTGGTTTGGTCACTGAAGTGCTGAATTTCTACAGCAGTAATTTCTTCACTGGCTGTGAAGCTGGCCAACCCTGAGTCCTGCTGGGAAAGAGCTGCTAGAATGGTTCACACATCATTCCTTAAACAGAGGTGCTGTGTCCTTACTCACATTTCCCTTCTCCTCAAAGAAATAACATTACTTAGACATAGACCTCAAATCAGGCCATAGACTTGAGCCTTTTCTGTTGCTGTTTGCTTGATTTTGTTTTTTGGGATTTTGTTGTTGTTTTTAACTTCTGGCACATTCCTAGACCGGGAAGCAATGTCTGTTCTACCAACTGTCCACAGAACTCCATACTTTCTCCCAGAAACCAGTTTTTATTCCTACTTCCTTCAGTTACTGGTCAGCTACTTCTCTCAAAGTTCAAACAACAAACTAGATTCAAATTAATTTTCTACATATAGTCTTAACAGCTAAGTTTGAGCTGTATAACTTTCTTTGAACTTTTACTAGACATGATATGATCAACTTTTGCTTTATATGCCAGCTCTACTCACACCTTGATTTCTAATATGCATATGTGTATATAAGTGAGTAGAGGAATGCTATTTGTATCTCCATGTGAGCATTTGCTATTGGAGTTTAAACATTGGAAGAAATATGTGTCTGTAAAGAGAATATTTTTCTTTCATAGCTATATGTAGGATTATAAGGAGAAGACATGCACATCTTTTTCTGGATAATTATATTTCTCCAAGAGTTCCTCTGGGCAGGCACATGGGAGTCATGTGTAAATGTCCTTTAAAATTGTTCTGATTGGGAAGTGAGGAGAGAAGACTGAAAAAGGAGCAAAGATTCTGACACAGAATAATACAAAGAAAGCAGAAAGGCCACTGGAGTCAGGTGGTCCAAGACCTCCTTTATCTGCCATCTGCTGTGTAACCTCAGTCAGTCACTCAGAGTTTCGATTTTCTCATCTTTAAACAAAGAAAACATATGATTATTTGAGGATTAAATGCCTAGCACAGTGCAGGAGATCAATATATGTGTTCAATAAATGGAAGGTTCCATCCCCTACCTCAGTCAGCAAGTGTTGCTTCTAAGACTTTTAATGCTTAGTGATCAAATTTGCATAGGTCCATAAAAATAGCAACTTTTATTAAGTATTTAATATACAGGAGGCACTCTTCTTAGAGCTTTAGATCTTTTGCATCATTTAAATCTATGAGATAGGTATTTCTATTATTTGCCTTTACAGGTGAATAACCTGAGGCACAGAGATGCTGACATGATGACAGTCATAGAACTCACAAGCAGAGGAAATGGGATTTGAGTCCCAGGAGCGTTGCTCCAAAGCCCATGCACTCTTACCCTATGTGCCAAAATACCTCTTATAAACTAGGTAGAATTGAGATGGTTGGGCATGATTCAGTAATCAGAGATTTTCCTATAGATGCAGTCTTTGGAATTAGGAAGCAATAAAATGGTCTTTGCTCAAAGAAGAATAGGTAGTGAGTCCATATCATACAAGAATCAGTGCTGCCTGTAAAAGATCCTGGGTGTTCAATGCTTGCATAACAAGCTAGCTGGGTCTCAGGTCACTCCCTTACTGTCCCAGCTAGAACAGGAACCATATTCAGCCTTCTATAGGATTAGCAGTTCCCTCTGCCTGCCACATGACATCCACTGGCTTTGTTTCCCAGCTGTCCCTCAGTCAACAGGTGCAGGGAAACTGGCTTTCCCAGACACTTCTGGAAGCAAGTGGTACCCTCGCATCGAGACTGTCTATGAAAAACAGACTGCTTATTCTCCCCTGAGTAGAGTCCTTCTTCAAACTTACCGTATGTGAGTAGATTCACAGATGAAAGGGTATTTTCTCTAGCAATGGAATGGATCTCACACTCCATAGGATGATAGGAAACTAATGACTGTCCGAATTCTCTGCCTGGTTAAATCTGACCACACAGGTTATCACTCAGACCACACCATGTCACACTGTGGAATTTGTCCCAACTCCATGCATTGACAGATGACAGCCCCGAAAGCATCCACCAGGTAGAAGAGTTTGAGAGCAATATAAGGTAACAGGAGACTGTTCTTTTCAGCCACTGAGTGGCTTACGGCAGCAGGATGATGATGATGATGATGATGATAAGACCTCACATTTGTATATCAATTTACATTTTCAAAAGTACTTTTTGATCTATTATCACATTTTATCTTCAGGAAAGAGAATATAAATGATCCACATATGACAGCTAAGGGAACTGAGACATTGAGAAATGGAGATTTTTCCAAGTTTAACTGCTAATAAATCTAAGAACCAGTACTACAGCTCAAGGTTCCTGATGGTTTCAAACATGGTGCTTGAGAAATATCAGGTAATTAATTCAAAACTATTGCCCCTAAATAGCAGTTTAGAGATACTGCCAGACGAGTGGGAATCTTGTGTGCAGTGAATTATAATATTAGCCAAACAGAACCAAGTTATATATAAATTATAATTAGTCTGGGCAACCTGACAGTTTACACTGTTTTTTTCCTCTGTGCAGGCAGCAAGTATGCAGGGTCAGCTGAGCTGAGAAACTTTTCCATTTAGAACGTATTTGGATATTGGTTATAGCATAATTCTGCTATCAGCATGCTTCTTCTTTCCTAGCAGATTGACTATACTATTCTTTATTTGTCAAGATCTGAGAGTCATCCAACTAAGTGAAAGGAACAAGGACAATCCTATTTCCCCCCAAAGGTCAATGTTCCTTTATTACTCATTGCTTTTCATTTTTGTAGTCATTATAAAATTGTTGTCTCTAAGTGGACATTTTAAAGGCACATATCTTCTCAGCCAAGCTCCCCATCTTAGCACAAAAAGACTTTGAGTACACAAACTGAACATGAGGCTAACGTCAATGGTGTAGACAATAATCCTAAAAGGACTTAAGGAGTTGACAGGGCCCTTGTTCTTTGGGTCATTTCCTTTACTATGTATAGTTTTTTTGTCAGTACTGAAATTGCTGCCAAAAGATTCTAAAACTCAGGTCTGAGTAGTATTGATCCCTTGTACATAAACTTTTTTACTGGGCATCGGTGAAGACAATTGTCTTTTTTTAAGATCCATCACAAAGAATTCAGTATGATATCATATAACTTTCATGCTTTCAAAAGATATAAATAATAACTCTTATGTGCATTTCTCCATTGGATTTGAAGATGTCTACACTTGTCATAGGAAGAACTAGTCAAGAAAAGGATAAATGATGCATATCTAATATAGATTAATTTTTCCTTATAATTCCATGATGGTATATTCTCTGCAATCAGTAAAATATTATACAGTTTTGTATACTGACATAGAAAACAGCAAAACTGCTTTACTCGGTAACTCTTTTATTCTTTGGTTTACCATCTTATATATAACAATATGCATATTATATGCATGTTATTTATATTGTTTTATATGTTATAAGTATATTCCACCTTTGTTGAAGGAGTTTGTAATCTAGACCATCGATAATAAGATGTTGTCTGAATATTGTATAGCTGGGTCATTGTGTTCTACTCTGGATCAAACCACATATATTTTTAAAGAAATTGCATGAATCCAAGATTAGTTAATCATTTTTAAAGGAAATAAGAATGAAATATTAGAACCTTACATTTTCAATTAAATTCTTATTTTTCTCTATATTTTTTACCCTGGCAAGTTATTTATTTTTATCTGGATGATATCTATTCCAGGTGCATTATAAATTCTCACGTTCTGGTATTTTGAAACTCATGTATTAACAAATTGGGAGTTCCTCAATTGTCTGGTAAACATAATATAAAAGGCTGGTTTTTAGTATTGAGTTTTTCACCTTACCTTCCAATATTCAGAAGCTTCAATATTGATATATACAACTTTTTAAAAAATATAAAATAATCACTTGATATTTATCAAGCTCTTCTTGGGTAAAGGGGATGTACAATTGAATTTTACTAAAGCAGTAAATTATTATTCAAACTCTCTTTTGTATCTGACATTTGTAAATCTACTCTATCTACCTAACGTACAGCCAGTTCCATGTTGCCCTGAATCCCGATGGAGCTAATCATCTTGTACCAGATGCAAATGCTGACCTAGATATTGTAATCAAATGACACAAACTCAATTTCTTTTATAGATAAATAAAAATAGTCTGTAGCTGTGCACTCCATTTAATTTTGCATATATCAGTTTTGCTTTTTGGGTTTTTTTTAAGGAAAAGACAGAATTGAGGTGAGTGGTGCTATTTACGGGCCATTCTGAGTTGGCTTAGTCAAAATAGAAGAATTTCTATGAATGGTATGAGTTTCTGAATGGTATGATTCTAAAAGCATCAACCTCTTTCCCCCTTTTTGCACTCCTTTTTCCCAAAGAGCCCTTCTCCAACCAATTTTCAAGTGCTAAAATTCTACTATTACTAGTGCTTTATTCTTTTAACCTCTGTTAAATGCAAATTCCCCTTGGCAGAATAATAATTAAAGTGATTAATGTTATAATCTCTTCAGAGTATTTCTCCAGTAAAAGTTTTCATGAGGGGTAGAGAGAAAATATAACTTAAGGAATAAAATAAATATAGAATGAAGACAGACTTCACTCATTTCACTTTTTTCCTACCGTCAGCTCTAGAAACTAAGAACAGCTACGTTAATACACAGTATTATATAGTAGAGCTTGTTACTACTGAAATGTGAGCCAAAGGATAATTCCCTGTCATACCGGTATAAGCATGCAGTGGATTTTCTGACCTACTGGACTGCAAATCATTGGTATGTAATACAGAAGAGTATAGTAACCTGAAAGAGCACACACTTTCAGAACCTCAGAAAATACCACTTTCAGAACTGGAAGTAAAACAAATGAAAATTTGTTAACATTAACCTAATTTTGAGACCACACACAAACACAGACATATAGACACATACACACACACACACACTCACACACAACACAAACATCAATGAACATAACTCTAAAATGTTGATAACGTAAACTGTAATACAGTGTTTCAGTTGGATATATCTGTCATGAGGGTTTTTTTTCTAAAGGTGGCTCAGATAGTCAAAAAGTAATACTGAAAATGAGAGAATTACAGTCTGGGAAATTAATATATATAAATCTAGCACTGTCTAAGGGTACAAAATAATTCTCCAGTGTGGTTCAAAGTTCATCACTTAGACTGTATTAGCATCTGGTGAAATACACTGGAACAGATACTTTTCATTGACTGAACACTAACCACCTTTCATTTCTTCCTCATCAACAGAAATCCAAATTTGCACAGAGGGGCAATAAACCCAGCTGCAGGATACTGATCATGATGAGGAAAAGGCAAGTTTTTAAAAAAGTTTAAACCACATGCAGTATTTAACTCAGCAATTACATTCCTAGATATCTGTCCAAGGGAAATGAAAATATGTATCCATGGTCAGATGAAGAGACATACAGATGAATGGAATAGAATTGAGAGCCCAGAAATAACCCAAACATCCATGGCCAATCAATTGTTGATAAAGGTGTCAAGAGCATTCATGGGGAAAGATTAGCCCTTCAACAAATGGTGCTGGGAGAATTAGATGGCGGCATGCAAAAGATTGAAATTGGACCTCTACCTTATACCACATACAAATTAACTCAAAATGGACCAGTGACTTAAATATAAGAGTTAAAAGCATAAAACTTTTAGAAGAATTACATAGAGGTAGTTTTTCATGACCTCGGATTTGGCAATGGATTCTTAGATTTGACACCAAAAGCACAAGCAACAAAACACACACACACACACGCACACACACACACATATATGACTTTGTCTAAATTTAAAACTTTTGTTTCTCAAAAGACATTACTAAGGAAGTAAAAAGGCAACCTATAAAATGGAAGAAAATATTTTCAAGTCACATATCAGATCAGGGCTTAGTATCCAGAATACATAAAGAACCCTTACAACTCAACGACAAAAAGAGAGAGCCCAATTAAAAAAAAAAAAAAATGGGCAAATAACTTGAATAGGTAGTTCTCCAATGACAACAGATAAATGGCCAACAATGAAAAGATCTTCCCCATCATTAGTTATTAAGTAAATGCAAATTGAAACCTCAATAAGATAGCGCTTCCCCCTAGTTAATATGACTGCAATCAAAAACAAATTAAAATAACAAAAAGTAGCAAGTGTTGGTGAGGACATGGAGAAATTAGAACCCTTATACACTACTCGTGGTAATGTAAAATCATGCAGCCACTGTGGAAAAGAGTTTGACTACTGCTCAAAAAGTTAAACACAGAGTTATTATATGATCCATCAATCCTACTCTAAAGTATATGTCCAGAAGAAATGAAAATATATGTCCTTGCAGAAACTTGTACACAAATGTTTACAGCAGTATTATACATAAAAGCCTAGAGGTGGAAACAACCCATATGCCCATCAGTGGATGAATGGGATAAACAAATTGTGGTATGCAGTTGAAGAATAATACCTCATTTTAAGACTTAATATAAAGCCAGTATTTGTGAACTGTAGATATACAGATCAATGGAAACAGAGTTCAAAGTGAACTTACCCATAAATGGTTAATTGATTTTTACAAACGTACCAAAGCAATTTAATGGAGAAAGATGTTCTTTCAAACAATGATGCTGGGAAAACCGGATATCCATTTGGGAAAAAATTAACATTGACCTTATATACATCATACAAAAAATAATAATAACAACATAAATTAAAGCACAGCCATAAATAAACAACCATAACACTTCTAGAAGAAAATACAGCAGAAAATTTGGGGAGACAGGCCAAGAAAAACCTTTGAAACTTAGAAATTGGGCTGTATCAAATTTAAAAACCTTTTCTCTGTTGAAAGAACACCATTAAGAAAAATGAAACAACGAGTCACAGAATGGAGGAAAATATATGCGATACTTCTATATGACAAAATAGACAATAGGAAAGCAAACAACTCAATTTAAAAACTGGCAAATATTTGAACAGATCCTACCAGAAAAATTAAAATTAAATATGTAGTTCACCTTTGTGGTTCACATTATATTTCTATTGCACTTTATAGTTCTACAGCACTTGAAAGCATAGGATTCAAAAAGCATAAAAATAAAACAACTGGTTCCTTAAGCAGCATTAAATTGAGTCTCCTCAACTAACAACAGGATAAACTGAATATCGATCCTGTTATGGGCAGGATCTGAAAAAACATATTGTAAACACATGCAGTTTAAGAAAATTATGTTATGTCAGTTAGATATGTAATATATCATCATTCTGCAGACTGACAATCTTCCTATAAGTGATTCAAGGAGAATTTTAACCACACTTAACGAGGCTAAAAAGAAGAAGAAAAAAAAATCCCAAAGTCACAAATCAGCTTACAACATAGCTCCTTACATTCTCTCCTAATAATGAACATGTTCTTATTTTAAAGTATACATATTCTTTTGCTCTCTAGATTTTACCTCATATTTCTATTTTCACTGTCTTTTTTTGGAAGTGTGGATGGGAGATAAATTCTAAATCTGATTCATATCCACGACCTTGCCTTGCCTTAAATTTGGATTTAATTCCTTTCTCGATGGCTTTACTAGTTACAGTCCCAATCCCACTCAGCCTTTGCTTTGGGCCTAGGCAATTTGCAGATTCTTTACCCTATGAATATCGCTAAAATAATTAAAGTGGTAAAAGGATGATGAAATATAGTGCACTATAAACCACTAATTACCAATAATGTTTGAAACATGGGACAATTTTCAGGAAATATTAAAGGCATATCAGGTTCTATAAATATCTCAGTAGAAAGAAAGATATAGATATCACATGGTGGTTACATAGTATTTTAGCAGGAGATTCAGTTATAATAAATGCATGAATGGGGCTGTGGCTGTTCTAACAAAATATCAGCCCTATTAAATCCAATTTAACATGAGAAATTAGGGTTGCTATTTATTCCTACTTCTTTATCCTTGAAACCCTATATCATGTGCATAACAGGAAAATTTCACACTTCCAAACACTGTATTTGTACAATGAGTAAGATAAAGAGTGTATAAATGCCAGGAGAAATGTTGGTGAAAACATTATTATATAGATTTTAATATTAAAATTTCTTAAGCACATAGGAGCGTTCACTGTGAAAAGCAGAGTAATTTTAGAAATAGAATAGATTAAGATAATAAAGTACCTTTTTCTAGGTCTGACTTGTATTTATAGCTAGAAAAGTAAAGGATTCATAGTGTGATATCCTATATACAAATGGCATTACATTTGAACATACATTAATTTGAGGAAATTCCCAAGAAAAAGATTCCAAAGTTAGAAAATAAGGTATTCTTTTCATAAAAGCAATATGAAACTTCATGAATTAAGCAACAGTTGAGAGGTAGTACTCTAAAAACTTACTACTTGTTAAATGGGCAGAATTTAGATTCACAATATTTCAAATGAGATTAAGAAAATGTGACTCACTAATGCTGAACCTAGTCGGCTTTTGAGAAACATACAAAGAGCAATGTCTAGATACAATGAACCATTCATCGATAACAACTGATACAGAGCCTAAAGAAAAAGTTCTTAGAAACTCTTAATCATGGTAATAACCCTTGATCATATGATTTCTCCGGTATAGAGAGCAGGTAATGGAAATGGAACACTTACTTGTTTTGCATAAAAATTGTGATTTATTCTAACAGGGAAGCATAAAATGAAATTAGAAGTATGTAGGTGAACTTTTAAGTTGTTGAAATGGTCAAGGTATGATTGTAAAGTCCTAATATGGATTGATAGAATCAATCTCATTTACTCCTTGAATACTTGAGTATTTTCCATGAATAAGACACTTTGCAAGGTGGATTATACCAAGTATATAAGTATGACGTCTGCTCTAAAATGCAATAGTGTAGAAAGTAAAGAAATAAAAATCCTTTGAATTATACTGAACAACAGAACTGGGAAAGGCTGACATATTGGCAATGACGACAGATAAGATGAAGCAGAACATGGGCCTGTTTGCCATCAGATCTTACTCTTCTCCTTTTGGCTCTGTCAGGTTGGTAACCTGACCCCATAAACTGTGTTTTCCAGATCTTTTATCAGTTGGCTTTCTGTTGGGCTCCACAGAAGGAAGGATAGAAGGGTGAAAGAAGAGAGGAAACAGACTATGTGTTGTCTATCTCAGCCTTAGGCATCATCTCATCCTGATCATCAGGCCATGTGTGTATCTCTTTCAAGGCACCAGCTTCCAATCACTTGACTCTGGCCCCTGAGTTCTCATAACATTACCTTACATCTCTGTGTCAACGTCTAGAGATGGTAGCAACATCCTGCTATTGCTATTGCTCATCCTGTTATTGCTTGTCTGTGGACTGTCTCACCACAGTTTTCTATTTATTGTCCCTGCTTTTCCATCACCAGCGTAATGACTTACATACACTAAATTCTATTTTATACATTTTGAGTGTCTTCTGTTTTTCTGGTTAGACTCTGAGGATAAAAAACACCACCAGGGGCTCACTGGGTGTCAGTGAAGATGCTTTACTGGTATTGTATACAATTCCTTTTATGGTATTGTATACATTCCTTAAGAAACAGATATTAGTAGTATCATTTGGCAAAGGAGGAAATTTAAAGTGGTTTAAATATTTTCACAAGGTCACACAACTATAAGTAGAAGGGCTAGAATTTAAATCCAGGCCATCTGACTCTAAAACTAATGCTCTAATGCACTAAAATACTAGGTCAAATCAACCTCATTACCTGCCATGTGGGAAACATCCAATAGGGATGAGAGTCCAAATCACCAAAAGATGAATCTGGTTCAAACAGTTATTAATATCCAAGGGATT
>NW_006777084.1:422258-434745 GCF_000442215.2 Lipotes vexillifer | reverse complement strand
AATATCCAAGGGATTAGGGAAAGACATCATGGTTGCAATTCATTTATATATTATGTACCAAGAAAGTAATGTTCTTGGTGCCTGGAAATAGCAGATTAACAACAACCGAACAGATAAAAATCCTGACTTCATGGAGCTTACAAACTATTAGAGGGTGAAAGATAATAGATGAATGAATGGTATTTGCTAGCAATAAATCCTATGAGAAGAAAATAAAGAAAGGAAGATGTATGAGAAAACTCAGGATAAGTTTTGGAATTTTAAATAGGGAAGTTCTGTATTTTCTTAGATGCTCCCAAATATCTCCTTTCCTCTCTTTTGGTCCACACCCCACCTTTCAGGACTGCCTCGACTCTTTTAGACATGGATGAAATACTATGCTACAGTGGATGGGACATGGCTTTATGAATGGCTACCCAGGGCTGGCCCCCATGACATGGAAGTTCAAGAGATCCCCATGAAGCTTCCCCATCATGTGTTCCCCATTATGTGACCTCATAGGAAGCAGGAGGCCCTCTATTATCTCTCCACTGAACTACTTTGATGTAAAGTTCCTATTTCAATGTTTTTTTTTTTTTTAAAAGAACTCAGCTTTTTATTGAACGTGCTACTAAAGAGGTTTAGTCAAAAAGACCAAAGCCCATGTCATCATCAGAGTCTTCAGATTCTTCTTTCTTTGCTTCCACTTTCTTCTCAGCTGGGGCAGCAGTGGTGGAGGGGGCAGGACCTCCTGCTGGTGTAGCACCAGCCCCCACATTGCAGATGAGGCTCCCGATGTTGACATTGGCCAAAGCCTTTGCAAACAAGCCTGGCCAGAAAGGTTCAACATTTACACTGGCTGCTTTAATGAGGGCATTGATCTTATTCTCCGTGACCGTCACCTCATCGTCGTGCAGGATGAGGGCCGAGTAGATGCAGGCGAGCTCCGAGACGGAGGCCATGGTGTGGGCGAGGGCTAGGCAGGGTCTGCCGGGCATGGTGCTAGTCGCTGGATGAAGTGAGGGCCTCACCCCAACGTGGCCTTAGCTTCCTTGGAAGGACCGAGCACCTTAGCGGAAGCTGAGGAAAAGGAAGCTATTTCAATGTTTTAAAAGCATTTTATCCTAAGTGTCCATCATTGGATGAATGGATAAAGAAGATGTGGCACATATATACAACGGAATATTACTCAGCCATAAAAAGAAACGAAATTGAGCTATTTGTAATGAGGTGGATGGACCTAGAGTCTGTCATACAGAGTGAAGTAAGTCAGAAAGAGAAAGACAAATACCGTATGCTAACACATATATATGGAATTTAAGGGAAAAAATGTCATGAAGAACCTAGGGGTAAGACAGGAATAAAGACACAGACCTACTAGAGCATGGGCTTGAGGACACGGGGAGGGGGAAGGGTAAGCTGTGACAAAGCGAGAGAGTGGCATGGACATATATACACTACCAAACGTAAAATAGATAGCTAGTGGGAAGCAGCCGCATGGCACAGGGAGATCAGCTTGGTGCTTTGTGACCACCTAGAGGGGTGGGATAGGGAGGGTGGGATAGGGAGGGTGGGAGGGAGGGAGACGCAAGAGGGAAGAGATATGGGAACATATGTATATGTATAAATGATTCACTTTGTTATAAAGCAGAAACTAACACACCATTGTAAAGCAATTAAACTCCAATAAAGATGTAAAAATAAATAAATAAAATAAAAGCATTTTATGTGCTCTTGTATCTCTTTGTGTCTCTTGATAAACAGGTATCAGGTAGTAATGAATGGCATTAACTTGCTTGGCATCCTTCCTTTCTTCATTTCCATGTTTCTCTCACCCTCATCTTGGGGTGTTCCTCTCAAGTAAAGTATCAGCACCTAAATCCTTTCCACAGCCTCTATTTAAAGAAACTGAGATTATTTTATTTTATAATTAGAAATTTGGAGGGAGGCAGCTAATAAGCAATAGATTTGTGCCTCAGGTATATCACAGACACCATCTCTGATTCTACCTCAGCCTTTTACTTGTTCCAAGTGAAGGCTGCTGAAGCTCCTCTCACTTCATCTCAATTTGTGGCAGGAAGAAGGAAGGGGAAAGGAGAAACACTAGCTGAATCTCCCTTTTCATCATAAAAGAGTTTCCCCAGAAACCCCAACACCACAATTCCATTTAACATCTCATTGAGTCAAGCGAGACTTGGAAAGTGAGTATTTAGCGGCTCTAGTCTTTTTAGTGAAAGTGTATAAGAAGGAAGGGATCTAGGAATGGTGTGGACTGGCCAGGCAGTAGAGTTTATCACATTCATTAAGAGGAGTTCCAACAGGAGAGAACAAAGGGAATGCTACTGAGGCAATATTTGAAAAACATAATGCCTGGGATCATCCATAATTCAGTACAGACATGAATTATCAGATTGAAATTGGCCACTTATTTCTAAGCAAACTGATTAAGGTATTCATATCTTGTTAAAAGTTAAATTGCTCCTCATAAAACACAAAGAAAAAGTGTTGAAAGCAACCATAAACAAAAGATGAGTTACTTAAGAATGGAACAATTAGACTGACAGTATTCAACAGCAATGAAAGAGGCTCAAAGACAATGAAAACTTATCTTAAAAGTGCTAAGAGATTCCATATACATGTGTTAGCATTGGAATCTAAGAAAAAAAAAAAGGTCATGAAGAACTTAGGGGCAAGACGGGAATAAAGACGCAGGAGAATGGACTTGAGGATATGCGGAAGGGGAAGGGTAAGCTGGGACAAAGTGAGAGATTGGCGTGCACATATATACACTACCAAACGTAAAATAGATAGCTGGTGGGAAGCAGCCGCATAGCACAGGGAGATCAACTCGGTGCTTTGTGACCACCTAGAGGGGTGGGACAGCGAGTGTGGAAGGGAGGGAGACACAAGAGGGAAGAGATATGAGGATATATGTATATGTATAACTGATTCACTTTGTTATAAAGCAGAAACTAACACACCATTGTAAAGCAATTATACTCCAATAAAGATGTTAAATAAAAAAAGGGCTAAGAGAAAATAAATGTCACCTAAGAATCTTGTAACTAGTTCAATTATCATTCAAGAATATGTATGATATAAAGGCATTTTCTTTCAAATAGTGGAAAATTTTATCACTTGCACATACTTGGTTAAAGAATTAGAGAGACTATACCTCAATAAAAAGGAAATTGAGACGTTCCCTGGTGGCGCAGTGGTTGAGAATCTGCCTGCTAATGCAGGGGACACGGGTTCGAGCCCTGGTCTGGGAGGATCCCACATGCCGCAGAGCAACTGGGCCTGTGACCCACAACTACTGAGCTTGCGCATCTGGAGCCTGTGCTCCGCAGAAAGAGAGGCCGCGATAGTGAGAGGCCCGTGCACCATGATGAAGAGTGGCCCCCGCTTGCCACAACTAGAGAAAGCCCTTGCATAGAAACGAAGACCCAACACAGCAAAAATTAATTAATTAATTAATAAAAGTGAAGGCATTCCATTTGTTAAAAAAAAAAAAAAGGAAATTGAAATCAGTGGGAAGGAGTAGAATGCAAGGAGCAGTGGTATGGTCTGAAACCAAATGACCAAATATTGGCTGAAGATAATTGTAAAGAATTGCAAGAATATACAACCTGGGGTGATCATATAATTTATTGTTCCAAACTGGGAGATTTTTGACAGTAAAGGGAGTTACTAAAAATAATTTTTAAATATAATTTTATAACATATTTTCATTGAGTATCTATTGGTTTTATTAAATTGGTAGGCCTTTATTATGAGTTATCTTTTAAAACAATTTTTAAAATTAATATTATTTTTACAAAATTAAGATATATATACATCCATACACATTAAAGCAAAAATTTAAGTCTCATTATTAGCTTTCTGAACCATTAAAAACAATAAAACAAATTAGTCTTGGCATTTATTCACATACTATAATTAGTTTCTTAGTTGTATCTGTTTCTAAAATTATGCCAATAGACTTCTCTGTAAAATGTGTTTTTATTTATTTATTTATTGTTTTAATTACTGTATTTATTTTCCTTATTAGTCATCCGTTTTATACACATCAGTGTATATATGTCAATCCCAATCTCCCAATTCATCTCACCATCACCCCCACCCTGCCACCACTTTCCCCGCTTGGTGTCCATACATTTTTTCTCTACTTCTGTGTCTCAGTTTCTGCTCTGCAAACCGGTTCATCTGTACCATTTTCTAGGTACACATACTTTTTCACATACTTTGATCAGTTTCTTAGTTGTATCTGTTTCTAAAACTATGCCAATAGACTTTTCTGTAAAATGTGTTTTTAAAAATATGGTCTTATTGCTTTTCATTATTTTAATAAAGTTGCATACAATTTTTTTCAAAATTGTTTTTCACAGTCAATGAATTTGAAATTGTCGACAAATTCTATTGAAAATTCTCTCCATGTATATTTTTTTAATATGAAACTACTCACTCTAGATGAAGTCCCTTGTAAACTCAAAATAAACTCTACTAAACACAGGATATTTTCAATTACTGTCTTTTGGCCTTGAATCAGTTTATTTATTTAATAAATATCTTCAGAAGACAAAACTCATAAAATTCATTGTTCTTATCTATGATTATTTTGAATATTTCAATAAATTTCAATTTTAAAAATATCTTTAAAGATAGACATTAAAGATATAGTAAGAAGGCACAGGGCTTCCCTGGTGGCGCAGTGGTTGAGAGTCCGCCTGCCGATGCAGGGGACACGGGTTCGTGCCCCGGTCCGGGAAGATCCCACATGCCGCGGAGTGGCTGGGCCTGTGAGCCATGGCCACTGAGCCTGCGTGTCCGGAGCCTGTGCTCCGCAATGGGAGAGGCCACAACAGTGAGAGGCCCGCGTACCACAAAAAAAAAAAAAAAAAAAAACAGAAGGCACAGACTATCAATTCATCCAATTAAAAGTAAAAGTATCAAAAGAGTCTACAATTTGAGACACTCTAAAGCACAACTATAGAATTTCTAAATTAAATATTATAAATCACTTGAACTCATTTAATTTGTTCAATTCTTTTCTTGTTCTTATAGGGATAAATTTTAGTGTCTACCTGTTTGTAAGCTTTGTTTTCATCTGCTGCAATTCACTAAAATCTTCAAATCTGGGATTTCCTTAAAGCTCAATCTTTTGATTTAAAATGTCATTTACTGGGCTTCCCTGGTGGCGCAGTGGTTGAGAGTCTGCCTGCCGATACAGGGGACGCGGGTTCGTGCCCCGGTCCCGGAGGATCCCACATGCCGCGAAGCGGCTGGGCCTGTGAGCCGTGGCCGCTGGACCTGCGCGTCCGGAGCCTGTGCTCCGCAACGGGAGGGGCCACAGTGGTGAGAGGCCCGCGTACCGCAAAAAAAAAAAAAAAAAAAAAAAGTCTTTTATTTTTAACATAAAGAAACAAACTTAGTAGAAATATTTACAAAATATCAGTAATATTTTAGTGCACTTAGACACAAAATACAGCTCAAACATTTCTGAAATGCAAAGTATTATTAAAAAAATAAAGACAGAAGGCTACATATACTGCTATGCTGAGCTTTTGTTTGTGGGTTTATTCAACATTGGTTTTGCCATAAAATTTTTAATTTACCCTACATGTGTATGGGCAAAAATTATAAATGTTGACAGCTTCAAGCTTCTATTTCCATTGGTAGAAACATACATCTTATTTGGATATAATTACAATTTATGGGTGCTCCCAATCCAAGTACATTTCTGCTCTGTAGATTTCTTAATTTAGTGTGAATATTGTTTTTATCATAAAGCTTTGCTCCACCAAAATTGGTTGAAATAGTTGTATCATTCATGTTGATTTTAATTGAAATTCCAATTAACATGTTAGATGTTTTACTTTTAACAAAATGAATTTCCAGGGCTGTATTTTCTCTCAATTAATGGGCAACAAAAAGAAGCAGTTGATGACAGTAATTTTTTTTAACTGGAAAAATTTAACTATTTTCGAAGTTCTTCATGTACAAATAGAGACAAGACATTAACATCTATCACGTCATTCTTCACAGTATATAAGAAAACAAGAATTTAGTCAATAGGTCAATTAATATAGGAGTCATTTGATTTATATGAAAAGTCATGCTTTATAGAAAAGACATATAAATACATAAGTACACCCTCTGCAGCTCTGAGTGTCATCTTCTTAAATAACCAAAATTTTGAGGTAGATTATGAGACTGTGATAGTAACTGGAAATAAAATACTTTTTGAGTTTTATCACACCTGCACTATTTACATATATAACTATTTATAAAAACACCTAGTTAAAAAGTGAAAAATCTGGGACAAGTGCTAAACCAGATGGATGCTGGGACAATAAACTAGAAATGTCCTGGGCAAACGAGAAAGTGAAATTACCCATATTAAACATCACCAAATAAACTTGGTCATTTACATATGGTATGGTAGCATTTGTAGTAGTGCGCTTTCAAAATCTGAATTTAATTTTGTAAAATGTGTTGCCAACATTATAGACAACCTAAAAGGTTTAGGATAATTTACATGAAGTGTTGAAGAGAATTTTACAAGGCTTAAAAATTATGATTATAAACTGTATTGAAAAATGGAATGTTGGATGCTTTTATTCAATAAAATAAAGCATATTATAAAAGTTTGTGAATTTTGTGAATCTACAGTTGTCACAATATTTCTTTTTATGTTTCTTTTCCCTGAATAAGATGATAGTGTATTGTTAAATACTGATCTTCACATAACTTCCACATTCTCCCTCAAGCTAAAAATGATGAACTATCATTTTTTCTCATTGATTTATTTTCATATAAAAGTCAGTTTCTCAATATAGAAACTATAATTTAAGTAAGTTCTGAAACATCATAAAAAGTCTTGCCATGCAAATCATCTCTCTTCTTGGTCTTTACCTGCTCTGCACCAGGATTCAAGATGAATTTCATAACGTATGACATGGCTTAAGGATATACTTTACTGAGAAAACTTACATAGGGCCAAGGTCAACAAGTGATTTTTTTTTTTTTAGGGGCCACTGATCCTCCCCTCATTTCACAGAGACATGTGTAGAAGCATTGACTCTGTTGAAGTGTTAAGCCCTCCCTACTATGAGTCTCTTTTTTTTTTTTTTTTTTTTTTTTTTTGCGGTACGCGGGCCTCTCACTGTTGTGGCCTCTCGCGTTGAGGAGCACAGCCTCCTGACGCGCAGGCTCAGCGGCCATGGCTCACGGGCACAGCCGCTCCGCGGCATGTGGGACCTTCCTGGACCGGGGCACGAACCTGCGTCCCCTGCATCGGCAGGCAGACTCTCAACCACTGCGCCACCAGGGAAGCCCTGAGTCTCCTTTTTTATATGACAAACATGGGTAAACAGCTTTGTCATTGAGGGAATAAATGAACTGCTGGATTTAGGGGCCATCTATTTATAAAGTTGTTCTGAAAATACTAGCATTTCAACACTTGGAGATTAAGTCTTGAGGAATCCCCTTGTTGGAGGAGGAAGACCCAGTCCTATGGGAAGATGAACTTGGTTGAAAGAAATCTCTGGTCATACCCAGCTAGGGTACAGGCAAGACAAAGTGAGCAACAGGCTCAGTTTCAGCAATTGTTTGTGGCACCACAAGTCTTATAAAACTCATGGTGGAAAGTATCTTTATCTATCTATGATCTATCTATCTATCTATCTATCTATCTATCTATCCATCCACATACCACAACCATGATAATGTTATCTTACACAAATGGTCATTTATGATTAACAGGTGGTACTTCATGCATAGCAAATTTCCCTGGACTCTATAAAGATGGCACAGTTTTTAAGCTTCATGTTTATAAGAATAATTAAGTCACCTACTGCCAAACAATTTTAACCATCATAACCATTCCTGGACTTAATATCATGGACCTAAATGAAGACAGATTCAAAGTCCATACTTACCTTCTGCAAGCACAATGTATATAGATCTGATCGCTTTAAAAACCAAACAAAAACTACAAATTGTTAATATTAAAAAAGTTACAGTTTTTCACTTCTGGGACATATAGTGTTGGAGTCTTACTATCTATCCTTCTTGGGCAATTAAACATTAAATTTTGTGAAATCAAAATATGCTAATAATAGAATTGATTTTGATTCTAAAAGACTGAATTAGAAATCACTGAAATTGTATCAAGACAGATAATTCAGTTCTGTAGTACATACAGATTGTTATCCGATTGTCAATTCTTTTGGAGTCTATGAATTATTACTGCTCAATGTGGTATTCACTTTCTATTCAATGTCACCATAAATTCATCACATTCTCTATAGTATGGGAAGTAGTCCTTTGGGGAAATGTGGGAGACAAACCACCAGAAGCGCAATATGCTTCTTTTCTGGTCTCCCTGAAACTTTAAGACAAAATGAAAGTCTCTTATTCGTATGAATCAAAAATGTGGAAGAATAGTTAGTAAAGATTTCAAAATGCCAGAAAAAAGCAAGATACCATAGCACACAAAGCACAGACTAGTTCTATTCCCATTGATTCTATTTCTACCACTTATACAAATGTAAGCCAAGCAAGGACAGGTAACATAACCTACTTAGCCTTATTTTCACACCTGTAAAATGGGGATAAGGAGATTATCTCAAGGCGAGGACTAATAGAAATTATTATGCCTTATCACAACAATTTTAAGAGGTCTCCCTGAATTCAAAGTTGATCAATACATTATTTACCACTGGCTTTATAAAATAGATTTTATCTTTATTTGGCTTAACTTTCTTTACAGTTAATAAATTTAAAAGTCCCATAATTAAATAACTGAGGAAAAGGTTAGTTAAATTTGAATATAATTTTTTGGACATGCTTTCATAATATGCTGCTGTTAAAGTTGAAGAAGGTAAAGCTAGTATCACTGTGAAACATAAAGCCACCTCTTTTATTTTAAAGTGAGCTCTCTAGGACTAGTTTCTCTTAACATTCTTTGGGAAGCACCCATCTAATTATTTTTAAAGGAATCCCATTTTTATTGCCAAATGTTCTAAAGCTTGAAAAATCATTTAGAAAAACAATACTTTATTTCCACTCATTAACTGCAATCTACTGTTTAGCTAAGCCACAGAAAATATACCGTTATACTTTGTTGTGTTTTTAAAAATTACTTTCAAGTTGGGAAAGACTACTTGTCTGTTTTTCAGAGCACATGAATCCATCTGAGACAGATTTTATTTTGCTTCTGGATTGTCGGATTTGCGGAATGCTGTCAGTATATCGATAAGGCTAATTGTTGACCACAAAGGATGAGGTTTTTCTTACTGAAGTAAAAATATCCAACAACCAGGAAAAAAGACATCTTGTGGTAGTGTTGAGCATTCACTGAGCATCACATTATGGGACATGGAAACGTGGCCTTAGCTTAGACTTGATAGGTCAAAAGTCGAAAATAGTGTTTAATTCTCCACATACATGAAGGCACTTCAGGAAAATTATTACAAAGATAAAGGATATTCTTTAGACAGTGTACAACAGTGGCCATAAGGCAACAGACTATATTAGTTTTCTATTGCTGTTGTAACAAATTACCATCAATTCAGTGACTTAAAATGGTGCAAAAATATGATTTCACATTTTAGTAGTCTGAAATAGGTTGTATGGGGCTAAAATCAAGGTGCTAGCAGGGCTGAATTCCTTCTGAGGCTCTAGGGGGGAAACAGTATCGCTGCCTTTTCAAGCTTCTGGAGGCTGCCTCCACTCCGTGGCTCACAGCCCTCTTCCATCTACAATAAAAACCAGCAAATCACTCTGACCTCTGCTTCTGTCATCACATCTCCTCTGACTCTGCCTCTCCTGCATCCTTCTCTAAGGTTCCTTGTGATTATACTGGGCTCACCCAGAAAAATAAGATGTCCATCTCAAGACCCTTAACTTAATCGTATCTGTAAAGTCCCTTTTGCCATGTAAGTTGACATATTAACAGGTTCCAGGATTAGGATGTAGACATCTTTGGGAAGCCATTTTTCTACCTACCACAACATTCCTCTTTTGTTCACATTCAAAAAAATACAATTGAAATCGCTGAGTTAGCAATCATACGTCTCAATTTCCTGAACATCATCAGTAATGATTTAGATTTTAAGAGTACTGAGAGAAGATTTACTTGCCAGATGACTGAAAAATATAAATAGCACCAGCAACTGAATTTAAGAAATAGAGAACATTATTTTAGAGATTTTATTACATACAGCTTACACAGACAAAGAATGATTCTGTCTCATAGCTACTATATCCATCAACTCAATTTTATCACTTTGTTTTCCTAAACGAGAAAATGTTTTATAAATCATATACATCTGTCATATTATTTGTTGCTGTATGAGGCATAGAGTTCAAAGTGATGTATTCTCTTTTTAATAACTTGTCTCTGCTTGGTATTTTCTCATGTTGCAGCAAAATTTTATAGGTTGCTATGTTCTTCGATGAGCTATTATAAATCCAAAGAGATTTACCACATCCAAAGAAAAAGCATCTGTTTGTTTGATAATTCACTGAGTCCATTCTTCACATCAGATAAATGCTATCTGACCAGTTGAGATCCAGTAAAAGCCAATGCCAATTTTCTTAAATTCCTCCTCTGCTGAATCTGTGCATGGGTCATTACACAATTTTAGCATATCATGTGTGCTGGACATTAGAGCTAGACCTGGTTCACCTAAATAAAGTTGTAATGTATGTAGTTCAGTTAAGGATTTTCATTCTTTTTTTTTTTTTTTTTTGCGGTACGCGGGCCTCTCACTGTTGTGGCCTCTCCCGTTGCGGAGCACAGGCTCCAGATGCGCAGGCTCAGCGGCCATGGCTCACAGGCCCAGCCGCTCCGCGGCATGTGGGATCCTCCCGGACCGGGGCACGAACCCGTACCCTCTGCATCGGCAGGCTGACTCTCAACCACTGTGCCACCGGGGAAGCCCGCATTCAGATATCTTAATGGGACCTTTCAGAAGAACTCAGAGGGAAATAACTCATTTGGTAACTGTTCTTTCAGGGACTGTTGTAAAGACTAGTCTAAAGAATAAATTACTGATGTGAAAGTAATGTGTTTCTGGAGGCAACATCATTTTAACTTGTTCAGGTATGGTTTCAGGTACACTGTGTCAGTGGTGATATTGTACTTGCCAGTGAACTAGCCTGGGCCGACATCACTCCATGAACAAGTTAAAAGTGCTCTAGTGAGAGCCAGCAAGAGGCTCATGCTCCTTGAGGACAGACGGCTCAAACATCACAGCCGTGCAGGGAGGGGCTCTGTCCTTCTCTGATAGTCTGAAGCCACGTGGTATACAAAGTGGTCTCTAGTGTGAGGGAAGCTGGGCAGAACACTGGGCGAAAGACCATTCCTTTAAATTTGACTAATGGAGGAGGTGGCTGAAGGCTGTTCTAACAGGGCCTCATTTGGAAAGGATACTAAAAAAGATCATCCAGAGGGGGAAAAAGTAAAAGGAAGGAGGAAAAAACGAAGGTAAAGACAAGTCCTGGTTTTGAGTTAGAATAATTAATGTGTAATCAATAGCCTTATTCAGTTAGGATGTATAGACAAATCAACTATATACAATTTTACAAAGAATATTACTTTCGGAGGGAGGGAGCAATGGACACTAGTTGTCTAAGATTACCAGCTACTCTAGGAACTAAAAAACAATGCTAGAATGCTGGCTCCTACTGTCCTATCACCCTTAAACCCTGCCTTGCTAGAAGCTACTTTTACCTACTCTTCTTTTGGAATACGTTCCTACCTTACCTTCTGTTGGTCACAGCTACTACTCTTGGTTTCCACCTTTTAGTTCAGTATTTCCTGGCTCTTCTCATCCTCTCCAATTCAGACAGTTTAGGTCTCCTCTTGGTCTCAGGTCTCTACAACTATTTTCTGCTCTTGATTGACAGTATACCATACAAACCACCTGTACCTCCCCAGCTCAAATCACCCTTGATATTGTCATGTTTTCAGTGTTACCTAGGAACCTCCTGCATCAAAACATGTGTGTGTATTTATATGTAGACTCCTAAGACCCACTTTGAGAATATGGCAAGGTCAAGCATTCCCACTGATTAGTCTGCACAATACATTTTGACAAACACTGTCTTAAATCTTCAA
This sequence comes from Lipotes vexillifer, assembly GCF_000442215.2. NCBI lineage: Eukaryota > Metazoa > Chordata > Mammalia > Artiodactyla > Lipotidae > Lipotes > Lipotes vexillifer. The sequence goes on along the minus strand of NW_006777084.1, from coordinate 422,639 downwards.
ATTACTAGAAAAGGACAACCTCTGCCCTTTCTTTCCCCTACCCTCAGCTGCTTAACTGAATCTTTTAGGTAAGTTGGCTGATTAGATTAGAGAAATTTAGAGAACAGAAGTATTGTGAGCAGCCACTTCGCAAAGTAAAAAGAATCAGGATTAAATTTTATATGCATAGATGTATAACATTATTAAATATTTAATGATGGTCATGAGACTAATCCAGTATACTGCTGAAAACAGCAGATGCCATGTTGTGTTATTCATCATTGAGGTGCAAATTAATTATATGTAAATCGGAAAATAGATTTCCAGGGTCACTTTCTGTGCTAAAAAATCACCCACCCCCAATATAAGTTTGCTTCATATTAGTAGAAGGTAAGTGACACT
>NW_006777084.1:421010-422248 GCF_000442215.2 Lipotes vexillifer | reverse complement strand
GTAAGTGACACTCTTTCAGAACATATCATAGGCAACTTAGGTGGCATATGTATAGCTGCAACAGAACAGCAAATAAATTTCAGACTATGTAGAGATTTCTCATTATAGGTGATCCTTATCAAAAGTATTAGTAAATACATAGCAAAGCATGTCTATTAAAAAAGAGATTTTTTCCTTAACAAGCTTCTTTTTTGAGTTTTGTTTTGTTTAGTACTGAATCTGCTTTCCTTCACTGTCCCTTTCCAAAAAAAAAGTTACAAATATCAGATAAAGGGTACATAACTTTTAATGGACAGATGAGGATCCTGGCTGATTTATGAGGTATTGTGAATTAATTTTGGTCTTTCCAAACAAGATGCTAAAGTTATTGTTTGTGAGTGGAAATAGAGAAGTGGTTTGATAAGTTGCTGTAACTTTTGAACACAGGCATGAACAGAATCACTAACAAAACTTAACAGATTTGTTAAGGATTTGTGTAGATGATAAGACTAAGACTCATGCCAGTCATTTTCTTGCTCAAACTAATGACTTTTTAAAAGAACCTGGCACCTTCTCAATATATGCAAATTATTCAAATGTGACATTGCATTTTCTCGAGAACATTTGTTAACAACTAGGAGATAAAGATGATAAAAATGTTTATTCTCATGGGATTGAGTGGCCTGAAATTTAAATTACCCTCGAGTGACCATGCTGTTGTCTCAGGATTACAAAATGAACAAGAAAGAAGGGTAGGTAGGAAATGACAAGCTAATTCTTCAGACCTTAGAATGGCAATGGAAGGAGAACCTGCAGCCACAGGGGTGACTTAAGATTAAAAGGCATCTACACCAGAAGTCTCAGTATTTCAAGACGGATAATCAGAGAAGGCCCAACACTCCTAAATTTCATGTTACAGAGAATTTGTAAGTGGTAATATAGTAGAGAGGTGAAAATTTTGGGAAAAATTCCCTTTAACCTCATAGGATGGCATTCCCACTTCACATAATATTATTTAAATGTTTATTGAGAACTTTCTTGGTTCACACATTCAAACTATAAGCTTTAATCGTTTAGTCATCCTAGTAAGCCTATGGGGAAAGTTATACTGTGATTCGAATTCCATAAATGAGGCAAAAGGGAGGATATAAAAGAGCAAATCTAGGATTCCACCTCAGATGATTACAGCACAGCCTGCATATTTAAACACCATGCTCTTTTACCTGGTAAATTATGGATTATGTGTAATTGTGTAGGGA
>NW_006777084.1:406812-421000 GCF_000442215.2 Lipotes vexillifer | reverse complement strand
GGAAGATACTTTGAGTGTAGGACAGAGCCATTCTCAAATTCTTCCAAGAGGACAACTGCCTAAATGTATGGTCTCTAAAATTGATACTGTCACTAAATGAGAGCATTATCACACTGCCCACTGTATACAACACATTTTTTAAAGATACATAGGGGACTTTCATTTCTTACTCATATCTGTCTCAGATTTTTAGAACTTTGTGTCACACAATAAAATTACAAATATAGTAAGGGCTTTGACTATGATAATATTTCTCTGAAATGATTCAATATGAATCAGTTCTTCAATATGAAGATTTTAAAATTTATAAACATTTATTAATTTTTAAGTTACATTTTGAGCTTTGAGATATAAAATTTAACTGAAAGAGATTCCTTCAAAGATAAGCTCTCAGAATATCTGACTCACTTTTACAGTACACAAAACTATGTATCCCCTATTACTTTCTCGAATTTAGGAAAATAGTCCTATTATTTTTATAATTCCAAGGAAAGAGTTGGTTATATAGTAGATATTTAATAAATATTGGATCGATAAATGGATTTAGCTTGTTTCTAAGCTTTGCTTCCTGGTAATTTGTACTATACTGCCATATTAAAAATTCTTAACAGTAACTTAAAAATGATCATTGAATTAAAAAGAGTTTCTTAAATGGGATTAGAAGAGATTTTCCTTTTTCTCCCCTTAAACATATCAGGTAATTCATTGTTTATCAGTTTTAAAACTGAAGGTTCTCTTTTTCCGATTACTTAATTAAGTCATTGGATGTTATCAGAGAGCCTAGTGAATCCTTCACTTTCCTATCATTATATCTTTATTTAAGTTTTCTAATTTCTTATGAAAATTAGTAGCTGCTGGAATATAAGTGATGAATTTCAACTCTGAAAACAGACTTCCCATGCTAACCATGCTCTGTTCAAAGAAGTCATACAGTTTAAAGAGTTCCTATTCATTTCCTGGGTTTTTCAGAGTCAGTCTTCTCTGATCTTTGCAGGTTACATTCCAGATTTTGTCTCTGACAACTCCTAGTTGTGTCTTTATTAACTCTTATCCTGAATTAGATTTGCAGTCACTGATGTCAGTTGTATTTTTACCTTTATTAAGCTCTGTTCTTGCCTACCTCTGGACTTTTGGTTGTTTGTTTACATGGTTATTTGTTTTACTATGCAGTAGCTGAAAAACCTAGAAACCAAGCTCTTGCCATTTATGCAAAGAGGTCTGCCATATACTGGTTCCACCATAAATGTTTGTGGGTGAATGAGCTGCTGTCATAGAGAAATTCATGAGGTGATGTCAGTGGGTCTCTTCCATGTCCCATCATGATGCTTCTTGTCAACCACCCATTTTGATACTGAAAAAATCATTTACTCTTTCTCCTTTCCCTATTCTCCTACTCTCTTTCTTTGATTTTGTTTTCATTCCCTTTTCTCTTCCTCCCCAAAATATATTTTTGGGTTTCCCCTGGCCATCAAGGCTGAGAAGTTTCTAATCTTGCTTTAAGTATACACCACCCCATCAAATATTTTGCCTTCTTATTTTCAGTAATCAAATAGAGGATTTTGTGTTTTCACTAAAAATATTCATAAATGAAAAATTTACTGTATTAATTATGGTTCTTTATAGAAACAAAACCAATAGATCTATCTGTCTATCATCTATCTATCTATTTATCTCTCTATCTTTGAGTTGGCACATGTGATCATGGGAGCTAAGTCCCAGTGTAAATCCCAGTCCACAGATAGGGAAGGACAATGTCCCAGTGTTGCAGGCAGGCAGAAATGGGGCAGATCCTCCCTTCCTCCCCATTTCATTCTAATCAGGTCCTCTTAATGGACTGGATCATGCCCACCCATCTATTTTACTGAGTCCACATATTCAAACGCTAACCTCATCCAGAAACACCCTCACAGACACACTCAGAAATAATGTTTAATCTGGGCAATCCAAGGCCCAGTCAGGTTGACACATAAAATTAACCATCACATATACATTTCAATATTTGATATAGCCTTTGATTTCCAGTGGGCATAAAACAGTTTTTGTATTCTTCTGCGCCCCATACACTATCCAAGCCATATAAGGAAAATGTATATGACACTCTAAGTCCCAAAAGATTTAACATCTCACTAAGTGAAGGACTCCTTTCATTCATTCTCCGAGAGTGAACTAGATGTTTTATGAAAAGATGTTTTATGAAAAGGAAGGAAAGAAGGAAGATGGAAGGGAGGGAGGGAAGTGAAAAGATTAAAACAACAGCAATCTATTGCTATCTGAACAACATCAAATAGCCTTATTTCTTCTCAGTCTTGAAGAAATTAAAACATCTGTTTTAGTTTCATGAAGAAATATTTCATTGAGGTTGCTCTATTTTTTAAAAAGGGATGTAGGATTATGTAAATGTGATTATTATCCTGAGCTCTACCTCTAGACTCTACAATTTAGAATCACAGGAGGAGTGACTATTGATACAATGTTCTATTCAAATAGAAAGACAGTCCAACAAAAACATTTTCCTGCCCTTGAAAATATGTTTCACAATCTCACCTACGTGTCTGACAAAGGAACTTGGAAGTTTTACAATAACTGCACAGGTCTCTGTAAAAAAACAAAAACAAACAAAAATCCTGTATTTTTCTTCCCACAATGACTTCCTATATTCTAGATGTTGTGGTTTTGTTCGTTCGTGCCTTTTTATACCAAGGGGAGCAGTTTTCCTTGCATACACAGTATCATGGTCAAAGTCTTTAGCTTGCCTTCTCCATTGGTTCACAGCCATCTTATACCCAAAGTGGTGCTAGATTTTGAATTGCATTGCGTAGGCTATTAAAAATGAAGCAATCAGGGAGAACTGGTTGCAAGTCCAAGAGAAGTGGTAAAAATCATATGCAACTAATCCTTTTACTACTTGAAATGACTATAAAAGATAACGGATATGTCAGCAGGCAATTAGATCAGCAGTGCAAAAGAGAAGAAAATGCAATACAGGCAAGAACTTCAATACAAAGCAACTGCTAAAAAGAAAAAATATCCCTTCACAGTTGGTTCTTTGGAAACATCCCCCCACATATCCAAGTTTGACTTGAATATATTCCTTTTCAAATTCTGTCAAACTGGTGATTAAATTCACAAGTATAAATTTACGGCAGAGAGCGCGGCCTTCTAGCCCGGGGCCCTCCAGGCTCTCCGGCCTCTGGTCGGCAGGTGAACTGGGGGGCCCCCCGGGACAAGCTCAGGCTGTGTCTTGCCGAGCCCCAGAGCCCTCGCCGCAGCGGCCCACTGGCAGGGTCTGAGGCTGGAAGCAGCAATGAACTGTTCCCCCACCCCCACCTCCACGACCTAATGGCGACGGCCCCTCGGAGCCCAGATCCCGCCCACCGCCGGGTCTCTTGACCCCACACTGCAGGGGTTAGGCGAAGCCTCGGGCAGGCCACCAAGGACGTGGCGCCTTTGGGCGTTGGGCGTGGCAGGGCGAGAAGAATGGCGGCCACTGGAACGCTGCGGAGGGCCATTAGAGCCTCGAGGGCCCAGGAAAGGGGGTCTACGTGGACGCCAGCTCAGCCACTCTTAGGCCTTGAAGCCCGCGCGGATCCGGGATCTGAGGTGACCTCTCTGCCCCAGTTGGACGAGAGCTCACCTCATCTGGACAACAACGGACAAAGGCCTTAACGGGACCGGAAGGTGAGCGGAGCCCGGGTCGACGACGGGTGGAACGTTAGCAGGTCATTGGGCGGTTGGTCATCGTTCTACCAAGACCTTGATGTCGGAAGATAGAAATGGTAGAATAACGTACCACATGCGGCCAATAGGAAGTGCCAGAAACCCTTTGAGAAGATTTACTGGCCGTTTATAGAAGGCCTGTGTATATAATATGAAAAAGCTGCTCTCAAATTTCCCCCCAACCTTTCAAAAGAAAACTTTTCGCTACATATAGGCCTTCTAGATGTGAAGAGGTTGCTGACGTATGATAGAGTTAAAGTCACATGTCTTATAAATGCCCATTTGTTGCTTTAAAAAAACCGTAGAAAAGAAATGTCTTCTGGAAATGACTTTTCGAAATGGAGTTGTTTGACCACCTCTAGAGGCGACATCAGGAGCCACAGAGGTCCACGTTTGTTCAGTGGGTTAGAGGACATGGAATGGAAGACGTTGAGGAGGAAGAAAAGAAGGTTCTGTGCCAGACTGGTCACAGAAGACATTTGCATATTAGAACCATTGTTTTGTGTTCCAGATGGCTTCACAGGCGAATTCTATCAAACATTTAGAGAAGAGCTAACACCTATCCTTCTCAAACTCTTCCAAAATATAGCAGAGGGAGGAACACTCCCAAACTCATTCTACGAGGCCACCATCACCTTGATACCAAAACCAGACAAGGATGTCACAAAGAAAGAAAACTACAGGCCAATATCACTGATGAACATAGATGCAAAAATCCTCAACAAAATACTAGCAAACAGAATCCAACAGCACATTAAAAGGATCATACACCATGATCAAGTGGGGTTTATTCCAGGAATGCAAGGATTCTTCAATATACACAAATCTATCAATGTGATAAACCATATTAAATTGAAGGAGAAAAACCATATGATCATCTCAATAGATGCAGAGAAAGTTTTTGACAAAATTCAACACCCATTTATGATAAAAACCCTGCATAAAGTAGGCACAGAATAGGGAACTTTCCTCAATATAATAAAGGCCGTATATGACAAGCCCACAGCCAACATCATCCTCAATGGCGAAAAACTGAAAGCATTTCCACTAAGGTCAGGAACAAGACAAGGTTGCCCACTCTCACCACTCTTATTCAACATAGTTTTGGAAGTTTTAGCCACAGCAATCAGAGAAGAAAAGGAAATAAAAGGAATCCAAATCGGAAAAGAAGAAGTAAAGCTGTCACTGTTTGCAGATGACATGATACTATACATAGAGAATCCTAAAGATGCTACCAGAAAACTACTAGAGCTAATCAATGAATTTGGTAAAGTAGCAGGATACAAAATTAATGCACAGAAATCTCTGGCATTCCTATATACTAATGATGAAAAATCTGAAAGTGAAATCAAGAAAACACTCCCATTTACCATTGCAACAAAAAGAATAAAATATCTAGGAATAAACCTACCTAAGGAGACAAAAGACCTGTATGCAGAAAATTATAAGACACTGATGAAAGAAATTAAAGATGATACAAACAGATGGAGAGATATACCATGTTCTTGGATTGGAAGAATCAACATTGTGAAAATGACTCTACTTCCCAAAGCAATCTATAGATTCAATGCAATCCCTATCAAACTACCACTGGCATTTTTCACAGAACTAGAACAAAAAATTTCACAATTTGTATGGAAACACAAAAGACCCCGAATAGCCAAAGCAATCTTGAGAACAAAAAATGGAGCTGGAGGAATCAGGCTGCCTGACTTCAGACTATACTACAAAGCTACAGTAATCAAGACAGTATGGTACTGGCACAAAAACAGAAAGATAGATCAATGGAATAGGATAGAAAGCCCAGAGATAAACCCATGCACATATGGTCACCTTATCTTTGATAAAGGTGGCAGGAATATACAGTGGAGAAAGGACAGCCTCTTCAATAAGTGGTGCTGGGAAAACTGGACAGGTACATGTAAAAGTATGAGATTAGATCACTCCCTAACACCATACACAAAAATAAGCTCAAAATGGATTAAAGACCTAAATGTAAGGCCAGAAACTATCAAACTCTTAGAGGAAAACATAGGCAGAACACTCTATGACATAAATCACAGCAAGATCCTTCTTGACCCATCTCCTAGAGTAATGGAGATAAAAACAAAAATAAACAAATGGGACCTAATGAAACTTCAAAGCTTTTGCACAGCAAAGGAAACCATAAACAAGACCAAAAGACAGCCCTCAGAATGGGAGAAAATATTTGCAAATGAATCAACTGACAAAGGATTAATCTCTAAAATTTACAGGCAGCTCATGCAGCTCAATAACAAAAAAATAAACAACCCAATCCAAAAATGGGCAGAAGACCTAAATAGACATTTCTCCAAAGAAGATATACAGACTGCCAACAAACACATGAAAGAATGCTCAACATCATTAATCATTAGAGAAATGCAAATCAAAACTACAATGAGATATCATCTCACACCAGTCAGAATGGCCATCATCAAAAAATCTAGAAACAATAAATGCTGGAGAGGGTGTGGAGAAAAGGGAACACTCTTGCACTGCTGGTGGGAATGTGAATTGGTTCAGCCACTATGGAGAACAGTATGGAGGTTCCTTAAAAAACTACAAATAGAACTACCATATGACCCAGCAATCCCACTACTGGGCATATACCCTGAGAAAACCAAAATTCAAAAAGAGTCATGTACCAAAATGTTCATTGCAGCTCTATTTACAATAGCCCAGAGATGGAAACAACCTAAGTGCCCATCGTTGGATGAATGGATAAAGAAGATGTGACAATGGAATATTACTCAGCCATAAAAATAAATGAAATTGAGCTATTTGTAATGCGGTGGATAGACCTAGAGTCTGTCATACAGAGTGAAGTAAGTCAGAAAGAGAAAGACAAATACCGTATGCTAGCACATATATATGGAATTTAAGAAAATAAAATGTTATGAAGAACCTAGGGGTAAGACAGAAATAAAGACACAGACCTACTGGAGAACGGACTTGAGGGTATGGGGAGGGGGAAGGGCGAGATGTGATAGGGCGAGAGAGAGACATGGACATATATATACTAACAAACGTAAGGTAGATAGCCAGTGGGAAGCAGCCGCATGGCACAGGGATACCGGCTCGGTGCTTTGTGACCGCCTGGAGGGGTGGGATAGGGAGGATGGGAGGGAAGGAGACACAAAAGGGAAGAGATATGGGAACATATGTATATATATAACTGTTTCACTTTGTTATAAAGCAGAAACTAACACACCATTGTAAAGCAATTATACCCCAATAAAGATGTTAAAAAAAAAATTCACAAGTATACAAATTATTTGCAATGTTTTAAAAGCTAGGGCCATTTGATAAAGAAGCTGCCTAGAAGCAGTTGAGCCTCAAGGTGATAGGAACTTCTTACATAATTAAAATATTCTACCTTTACCCAGGATATTAAGTGTTCCAGAATTTATATAAACTCATTTTATTCATTTGTGTGCTTTGGAAATCCCTGTTGCAAAATTGAATATAGAAGTAGTTACAAATAACCAAGAGGAAAGGAGAGACTGCTACTTGGGCAGTATCTCAACTTCAGTATCTTAAAAGCTGAGGGAATCTGGTCTTAGCCACCTTTACATTAGGAGAAAACAAAAAGACTTAACAGTTAAAAACCATCATTTTAGAGCTTTTTGTTTAGAGAAGATTCCAAAGAGCAATTTCTATGTTTACCCTCTGCCTGTTCAGCACTTTGGTGTCTGTCTCTACACGTGTCTACAATTCCCTTGCACTAAATGAGGCTGAATTTAACAAAGTCAAGAATTCAGTTTCATACATTGCTAAGTATGAAAAGTGTTCCATAAACAAACTTCACTGCTAGCTTACGTTTCCTGAATGAAAGACTAAATGATTGATGATGAAATGAACTAACAATTTGAAAGTAAGTGTGTATAATGGAGAGAATTTTGTACATGCTTGTGTTTGTAACCAATGTGTAACTACCTGGGGACAATACAGAAATTGCCTTTTGTTTGATAGTATAAATTTTAAATCAATCTCTTTCAGTTAATCAGAAGAAGAGAGGCTAGTCTGCCACACCCTTTATATTTGTTATTAACTTTTCTCAAAGAATTTATGATTTATTTATTGTTTAATAACCAACTCACATAGCATACAGTAATGGATCAGCTCTGATTTAAGTTTCAAGAGATTTGCAGCCTATACTTTATACAGTACTACAGTCAGTATTACAGTATTTTATACAGCATTACATCTCCCTTAGAAATGTCACATTATTTTCAGTCATCCACAAATGTTATATAAAACAATTGGACACATTTAGGAAATAGCAATAAAAATCCAAGTTGTGATAATATTCACCTATGGGCAGAAAATATAATAAAAACCGAAAAATGTGTAATTTACACAATAGCAGTATAATACAAGGGGTTTCTACACTGTACACCTACCTAAATTCTCCTTCTTTTGCCAGGTACCTTATTGCATTTTCCTGGGTAAAACTCCTTGACACACTCAGAGTCAGACCTTCCCTCTGTAGACCTCCACCAATGGGGGTCAGTCTGGAGACCCAGAACTTGCTCCTGACATGCCCTAACCTCTATCCCCATCCCCTCTTTTCCTGAACTCTACTGCTATCTGTTCCGAATCATTAGGACTAAACTAACTGTAATCTGCATCTTTTTATATCAATCACCACGGGAAGCTTGGCTCTCCAGGTTATTCCTCATCCCCCAGCTTTCAATCCCCAGAATGCTCTCTAGCCCCTTCTCTACCCACCTTTCGCCCTTCCATAACTCCTAAAACTTTTCTGCTTTGGTCTCTGGAACTCACTAGATTCTCTAATTCGCCTCTGAGTATTCCCATCACTTTATTGTTCTAACCAGTCTTCCACACAGCTCATTCAATTGGTGTTGGCCTCCTTACCTCCTCTAACCACTGGACCTGGAGGTGTGGTAGATATTCTTCTTGTACTAATTGCCACTTCCAACATGTTCTCTTCTCTTCCTCTCTAAAGACCCTACGTCTAAATGACCCAAGTCACGTTCCAAGTCCATTCCCTAAAGATTTCATACCTGAGTCACGAGTACTCTTCAAAACTCCCCCATTTTAATTTTTAGTGATGTTAAATCCACTAGAAAGAGCTGCATAAAGAGCAAGGAGACTACTAGGGATCCTCCCCATTCCTTTCCACCAGGAAATTACTCTCACACACACTAGCATTAGAGAGGATGTTTATTCCCTGGAGAAGCTTAATCAAAAAGGCTCTGGACTCAGAAATAAACGGAACAGACGGAGGCAGAGTGCTGTAACTTGGGTCTTTGCTATTCAAAGTATGGTCCATGGAGTAGCAGAATTTTTATCACCTGAGATCTCGTTAGAAATTCAGAAACTGAAATGTTACACTAGAACTATGGAATCATAAAGTGTACTCTACTATGTATTTATAGACATATCAAAGTTTAAGAAGCAATGACTTATTGTATTAATTAAAAGAATGTGGCAATCCAGTTTATATTCACCAGGCAAGCCTCACAGCAAAGATCTACAGATGCTGATTTTCAGAGTCAGAGATAGCTGCCATCAAAATTAATACTCCTTTTCCCACAGCCCAGAGATGTCACTAGAAAATAGTAGCCTGGCCTGAGACAACATTTCCCAGCCCACTTTGCATTGAACTAGTTCTGGCCACTCTAGTTTGAGCAGACATGATGTGTGTCACTTATAGGATACAGATTCAAAAAGCAATGTGTCCTCTCTAAAGTCCATTTTCCCTTTCTGCCATGTGGGTACTATAAGACCCTGTGACAGTAGGATCACAAGATAAAGACAGCCTATATTTCTAAATCTCTACAGAGAGCAAAATCACCCATTCACCAGAAAAAGTGAATAAAAAATTTCCACTGTGTTTGAGACTTTATACAGCCCTTATTTTAGGGTCTATTTGTTACAGAAGCTAGCTATGCTTTATCCAATACAAATTCCCAACCAAATACCTGGGTGTACCTCTGATGAACTTATGATAATGAAACTGTGCCCCACAGGGTTAACAGAGAGTGACTAGCAGAAATTCTTGAGCCTGTTTTACAGAACAACAGAAAAGGGAACAGCTTGTTAAAAGCCCTCCACTTGTACACTGTCTTAACCAATTAAGCTCACTTTAGGTATTACTCCTTTCTTTCTTTAAATGCATACCCTCCAAGCCTCATGTAGCCTAGGTAATATATCACAAGACTCTTTAACCACCCCTATAGATAACAACTCTCTATATGGGTCACTATAGTAATAGTAATGGGGGCTTAAATTGTTTTCCAGGAGCTTGGAGTCAACTCTTGTTCAGTTCAAGCTGGCTAAGACTGGTTGGGACCACCGACCCCAAAACTGGGCCTGTGCAGGTGTCTGATGAATGAACTTTTAACGTCAGAGGGCCGAATACTCCACCTTCAGATGACACTAAGCACCTCCATTTTTCAACATGCATCCTATGAAGGAGCATGTAACCCAAATGCACCTGTGCAGAACACCAACTGCCTCACCTTTCCCCACCGCCAATCACCTTAGGCACTCCAGGCCTAAGATGATCCTACTTCTTTATCCCATCAGTAACTCAAGCCCCTCACCTTTGGGGAGATGGATCTGAGACTTCTTCTCAGTCTCCTCTCTTGGCTGCCTTGTGAATAAACTCTTTCTCTGCTGCAAACCTCGGCATCTCAGCATTTGGCTTGCTGCAGGGCAGGCAAACAAACCTGGTTGTTAACAGTAAAGCTCAGCAAATCAGTAAGGCCAAGTTCTGTACAAAGTTTTCAAATACCATGTTAGTGCACGCTTAAATATGAATGGACAGCAAATGTCACCAAATATCTGAGAAAAGCCTCTAAAGGACAAATAGGCATATAGACAAAGGGAAAAAAAGTCATTATTAACACTAAGAAAAGCAAAGAATTAGACAGTAAGTCCCCTACATATGAACGAGTTCCGTTCTGAGAGTGATTTCATTAAGTCCAATTTGTTCGTAAGTCCAACAAAGTTAGCCGAGGTACCCAACTAACACAATCGGCTATATAGTACTGTACTATAATAGGTTTATAACACGTTAGCACCTTTGAAAGTTCTCAACTTGAAGGTTCAGATGTAGGGGACTTACTGTACAAGAAAGAAAAGAAAATCAGAGTATAGTACAGGATTTATGTGACCAGTGTCTAAAAAGTCACAATAACATAAGCAGGAAACACTACTTTGAAAATAATTTTAATATAACTATGTTGGGAGACACAGAGGGGAGAAAGAGTATGGGGAAGTGGGGATATAAGACATAGAGGTACTCAGCCTCCAACTAAAACTGTATACTGTCTACATTTGAAAACTCAAAAAATACCATTATATGTATTTTATTTATGTATATAGAAGTAGAAACAAGAAGATACAGTTAAAGAGTTGAAAATGCCAAGCTCTGCAGAGCAGAAATCTAGGGTGAGGAGAGTTGCAAGGTGCATATAGTTTTGTGATTCTAAGGCTTGTGGGGCATTTTATTTTATTTTTTGAATTTTTAAATTTTATTTTTTATACAGCAGGTTCTTATCAGTTATCCATTTTATACATATTACTGTATAGATGTCAATCCCAATCTCCCAATTCATCCCACCTCCTCTGCCACATTCCCACCCTGGGGTCCATATGTTTGTTCTCCAAATCTGTCTCTCTTTATTTCTGCCCTGCAAACTGGATCATCTGTACCATTTTTCTAGGTTCCACATATATGCGTTAATATACGATATTTGTTCTTCTATTTCTGACTTACTTCACTCTATATGACAGTCTCTAGGTCCATCCACATCTCTACAAATGACCCAGTTTTGTTCCTTTTTATAGCTGAGTAATATTCCATTGTATATATGTACCACATCTTCTTTATCCATTCATCTGTCGATAGGCATTTAGGTTGCTTCCATGACCTGGCTATGGTAAATAGTGCTGCAATGAATATTGGGGTGCATATGTGTTTTTGAATTATGGTTTTTTTCTGGGTATATGCCCAGTAGTGGGATTGCTGGGTCATATAGTAGTTCTATTTTCAGTTTTTTAAGGAACCTCCATACTGTTCTCCATAGTGGCTGTATCAATATACATTCCCACCAACAGTGCAAAAGGGCTCCCTTTTCTGCACACCCTCTCCAGCATTTGTTGTTTGTAGATTTTCTGATGATTCCCATTCTAACTGGTGTGAGGTGTTACCTCATTGTAGTTTTGATTTGCATTTCCCTAATAATTAGTGATGTTGAGCACCTTTTCATGTGCTTCATGGCCATCTGTATGTCTTTATTGGAGAAATGTCTATTTAGGTCTTCTGCCCATTTTTTGATTGTGTTGTTTGTTTCTTTAATATTGAGCTGCATGAATTGGTTATATATTTTGGAGATTAATCCTTTGTCCTTTGATTCGTTTGCAAATATCTTCTCCCCTTCTGAGGGTTGTCTTTTGGTATTGTTTGTAGTGTCCTTTGCTTTGCAAAAGATTTTAAGTTTCATTAAGTCCCATTTGTTTATTTTTGTTTTTATTTCCATTTCTCTAGGATGTGGATCAAAGAAGATCTTGCTGTGATTTATGTCATAGAGTGTTCTGCCTATATTTTCCTCTAAGAGTTTCACAGTGTCCAGTTTTACATTTAGGTCTCTAATCAATTTTGAGTTTTTTTTGTGTGTATGGTGTTGGGGAGTGTTCTAATTTCATACTTTTAGATGTACCTGTCCAGTTTTCCCAGCACCACTTATTGAAGAGACTGTCTTTTCTCCATTGTATATCCTTGCCTCCTTAATCATAGATTGGTTGACCATAGGTGTGTGGGTTTATCTCTGGGTTTTCTATCCTATTCCACTGATCTATATTTCTGTTTTTGTGCCAGTACAAAACTGTCTTGATTAATGTAGCTTTGTAATATAGTCTGAAATCAGGGATCCTGATTCCTCCAGCTCCATCTTTCTTTCTCAAGTTTGCTTTGGCTCTTCAGGGTATTTTGTGTTTCCATACAAACTGTGAAATTTTTTGTTCTAGTTCTGTGAAAAATGCCATTGGTAGTTTGATAGGGATTGCACTGAATCTGTAGATTGCTTTGGGTACTAGAGTGATTTTGACAGTATTGATTCTTCAAATCCAAGACCATGGTAAATCTCTCCATGTGTTTGTATCATCTTTAATTTCTTTCACCAGTGTCTTATAGTTTTCTGCATACAGGTCTTTTGTTTCCCTAGGTAGGTTTATTCCTAGGTATTTTATTCTTTTTGTTGCAATGGTAAATGGGAGTGCTTCCTTAATTTCTCTTTCAGACTTTTCATCATTAGTGTATAGGAATGCAAGAGATTTCTGTGCATTAATTTTGTATCCTGCAACTTTACCAAATTCATTGGTTAGCTCTAGTAGTTTTCTGGTGGCATCTTTAGGATTCTCTATGTATAGTATCCTGTCATCTGCAAACAGTGACAGTTTTACTTCTTCTTTTCCAATTTGCATTCCTTTTATTTCTTTTTCTTCTCTGATCGCTGTGGCTAGGACTTCCAAAACTATGTTGAATTACAGTGGTGAGAGTGGACATCTTTGTCTTGTTTCTGATCTTAGAGGAAATGCTTTCAGTTTTTCACCATTGAGAATGATGTTGGCTTTGGGTTTGTCACATATGGCCTTTATGATGTTGAGGGAGGTTCCCTCCATGTCCACTTTCTGGAGAGCTTTTATCATAAACCAGTGTTGAATTTTGTGGAAAGCTTTTTCTGCATCTATTGAGATGATCATATCGTTTTTATTCTTCAATTTGTTAATATGGTGTATCACATTGATTGATTTGCATATATTGAAGAATTCTTGCATCCCTGGGATAAATCCCACTTGATCATGGTGTATGATCCTTTTAATGTGTTGTTGGATTCTGTTTGCTAGTATTTTGTTGAGGATTTTTGCATCTATATTCATCAGTGATATTGGTCTGTAATTTTCTATTTTTGCAGTATCTTTGCCTGGTTCTTGTATCAGGGTGATGGTGGGCTCATAGAATGAGTTGGAAGTGTTCCTTCCTCTGCAATTTTTTGGAAAAGTTTGAGAAGGATGGGTGTTAGCTCTTCTCTAAATGTTTGATAGAATTCACCTGTGAAGCCAACTGGTCCTGGACTTATGTTTGTTGGAAGATTTTTAATCACAGTTTCAATTTCATTACTTGTGCTTGGTCTGTTCACATTTTCTATTTCTTCCTGGCTCAGTCTTGGAAGGTTATACATTTCTAAGAATTCTTCCATTTCTTCCAGGTTGTCCATTTTATTGGCATAGAGTTGCTTGTAGCAGTCTCTTAGGATGCTTTGTATTTCTGCGGTGTCGGTTGTAACTTCTCTGTTTTCATTTCTACTTTTATATTTGAGTCTCTTCTCCGTCTTTTTCTTTTTTTTTTTTTTTTTTTTTTTTTTTTTTTTGGGGGTACAGGGGCCTCTCACTGTTGTGGCCTCTCCCATCGTGGAGC
>NW_006777084.1:383920-406775 GCF_000442215.2 Lipotes vexillifer | reverse complement strand
TGCTTGTAGTAGTCTCTTAGGATGCTTTGTATTTCTGAGGTGTCTGTTGTAACTTCTCCTTTTTCCTCAACCACTGTGCCACCAGGGAAGCTCTCCCTCTTTTTCTTGATGAGTCTGGCTAATGGTTTATCAATTTTGTTTATCTTCTCAAAGAACCAGCTTTTAGTTTTATTGATCTTTGCTATTGTTTTCTTTGTTTCTATTTCATTTATTTCTTATCTGATCTTTATGATTTCTTTCCTTCTGCTAACTTTGGGTTTTCTTTGTTCTTTCTCATGTAAGGTCAAATTGCTTATTTGAGATTTTTCTTCTTCCTTGAGGTAGACTTGTATTGCTATAAGCTTCCCTCTTAGAACTGCTTTTGCTGAATTCCATAGGTTTTCGATCATCGTGTTTTCATTGTCATTTGTCTCTAGGTATTTTTTGATTTCTTCAGTGATCTCTTGGTTATTTAGTAGTGTGTTGTTTAGTCTCCATGTGTTTCTGTTTTTTACATTTTTTTCCCTGTAATTCATTTCTAATCTCATAGCATTGTGGTCAGAAAAGATTCTTGATATGATTTCAATTTTCTTAAATTTACTGAGGCTTGATTTGTGAACCAAGATGTGATCTATCCTGGAGAATGTTCCATGCACACTTGAGAAGAAAGTGTAATCTGCTGTTTTTGGATGGAATGTCCTATAAATATCAATTAAATCTGGTCTATCTGGTCTATTGTGTCAGTTAAAGCTTGTGTTTCCTTATTAATTTTCTGTTTGAATAATCTGTCCATTGGTGTAAGTGAGGTGTTAAAGTCCCCCACTATTACTGTGTTACTGTTGATTTCCTCTTTTATAGCTGTTAGCAGTTGCCTTATGTATTGAGGTGCTCCTATGTTGGGTGCATAAATATTTATAATTATTATATCTTCTTCTTGGGTTGATCCCTTGATCATTATGTCGTGTCCTTCCTTGTCTCTTGTAACATTCTTTATTTTAAAGTCTATTTTACCTGATATGAGTATTGCTACTCCAGCTTTCTTTTGATTTCCATTTGCAAGGAATATCTTTTTCCATCCCCTCACTTTCAGTCTGTATGTGTCCCTAGGTCTGAAGTGGGTCTCTTGTAGACAGCACATATATGGGCCTTGTTTTTGTATCCATTCAGCGAGCCTGTGTCATTTGGTTGAAGCATTTAATCCATTCACGTTTAAGGTAATTATAGATATGTATGTTCCTATTACCATTTTCTTAATTGTAATGGGTTTGTTTTTGTAGGTCCTTTCCTTCTCTTGTGTTTCCCACTTAGAGAAGTTCCTTTAGCATTCATTGTAGATCTGGTTTGGTGGTGCTGAATTCTCTTAGCTTTTGCTTGTCTGTAAAGCTTTTGATTTCTCCATCGAATCTGAATGAGATCCTCGCTGGGTAGAGTAATCTTGGTTGTAGGTTCTTCCCTTTCATCACTTTAAATGTGTCATGCCACTCCCTTCTGGCTTGTAGAGTTTCTGCTGAGAAATCAGCTGTTAACCTTATGGGAGTTCCCTTGCATGTTATTTGTCGTTTTTCCCTTGTTGCTTTCAATAATTTTTCTTTGTGTTTAATTTTTGTCAATTTGATTACCATGTGTCTCAGCATGTTTCTCCTTGGGTTTATCCTGCCTGGGACTCTCTGCGCTTCCTGGACTTGGATGGCTATTTCCTTTCCAGTGTCAGGGAAGTTTTCGACTATAATGTCTTCAAATATTTTCTCTGGTCCTTTCTCTCTCTCTTCTGCTTCTGGGACCCCTATAATGCAAATGTTGGTGTGTTTAATGTCTCAGAGGTCTCTTAGGCTGTCTTCATTTCTTTTCATTCTTTTTTTCTTTATTCTGTTCTGTGGCAGTGAATTCAACCATTTTGTTTTTCTGGTCACTTATCCATTCTTCTGCCTCAGTTATTCTGCTATTCATTTCTTCTAGTGTATTCTTCATTTCAGTTATTGTATTGTTCATCTCTGTTTGTTTGTTCTTTAATTCTTCTAGGTGTTTGCTCTTTAATTCTTGTAGGTCTTTGTTAAACATTTCTTGCATCTTCTCGATCTTTGCCTCCATTCTTTTTCCGAGGTCCTGGATCATCTTCACTATCATTATTCTGAATTATTCCTTCTGGAAGGTTGCCCCCCCCGCACTTCATTTAGTTGTTTTTCTGGGGTTTTATCTTGTTCCTTCATCTGGTACATAGCCCTCTGCCTTTTCATCTTGTCTATCTTTCTGTAAATGTCGTTTTTGTTCCACAGGCTACAGGACTGTAGTTCTTCTTGCTTCTGCCATCTGCCCCCTGGTGGATGAGGCTATCTAAGAGGCTTCTGCATGTTTCCTGATGGGAGGGACTGGTGGTGGGCAGAGCTGGGTGTTGCTCTGGTGGGCAGAGCTCAGTAAAACTTTAATCCACTTGTCTGCTGATGGATGGGCCTGAGTTCCCTCCCTGTTGGTTGTTTTGCCTGAGGCGACCCAACACTGGAGCCCACCCATGCTCTTTGGTAGGGCTAATGGCGATCTCTGGGAGGGCTCATGCCAAGGAGTACTTCCTAGAACTTCCGCTGTCAGTGTCCTTTTCCTCACAGTGAGCCACAGCCACCTCCCACCTCTGCAGGAGACCCTCCAACAACAGCAAGTAGGTCTGGTTCAGTCTCCTATGGGGTCACCACTCCTTCCCCTGGGTCCTGATGTGCACACTACTTTGTGTGTGCCCTCCAAGAGTGCAGTCTCCATTTCCCCTAGTCCTGTCGAAGTCCTGCAATCAAATTCCGCTAGCCTTCAAAGTCTGATTCTCTATGAATTTCTCCTACTGTTGCCAGACCCCCAGGTTGGGGAGCCTGACATGGAGCTCAGAACCTTCACTCCAGTGGGTGGACTTCTGTGGTATAAGTGTTCTCCAGTTTGTGAATCACCCACCCAGCAATTATGGGATTTGATTTTATTGTGATTGTGACCCTCCTATCGTCTCATTGTGGGTTCCCCGTTGTCTTTGGATGTGGGGTATCTTCTTTGGTGAGTTCCAGTGTCTTCCTGTAAATGGTTGTTCAGCAGTTAGTTGTGATTCTGGTGCTCTTGCAAGAGGGAGTGAGAGCACGTCCTTCTACTCTGCCATCTTGCTATCTAATTCTACCTTATGGGGCATTTTAACTCTTTAAATTATACACATGTATAAATGAGAAAAATAAAAATTAAATTAAAAATTAAAAACAATGAGTTATTTTATTTTTTTCCTTACTTAACACTACCTAGTAGTATAAAACTTTAATTGAATTAGTTAATTCTGTGATTCCATTTTATTTCACAATCCCATTATACCTATCACTAAATTTTGTCAGCTTTCTCAATTTAAACATGAGGGTTTATGTTTCACTGGAATGCTTGTTTGTTAAATTTGCATGTGAACAGTTACACTGAAGACAGACAAAGAAATAAGGACTCACCATTTATTCCATTGAAAGTATTATTTTACCGTAAAGTATGTGTAGGCTAACTGTAAGAGAAAGCATTTGATTTTCCTTAAATTATTAAAAATTTCAAATAATGGAGTTGTTTTTCTTAATAAACTGTGACTCTTAGAGAAGATGTTGAGGCAAAAGAAATTTTCCTCTACCGTCTAGGTTTCTCTGACTGGTCTAAGAATAAATTGACATGAGATAGATTAACAAGAGAAAACCAAACAAAAGTTTAATAACATGTATACCTGGGAGAAACAACAAAAAAAAACTGAGTATTTTGCCAAAATGATCAAAGTGAAACCCTCATCTTTAATACCTTTCCCAGCTAAAGACAAAAGAGAATGTTGAGGGTGGAGAGAGTAACCAGGAAAAGCACAGTAAATAAGGGAGATTGTGATACAGATTTAAGTCATTGCCTACTCCACTGATGAGAGTTTCTAGAGTTTCGTCATCTTCCTCTTCTAGGTATAGAGAGGGAGACATCCTCCTTACAAATGGAGACTTCTCTTACAAATGTAAATGTTTCTTAAAAATGTTTCTTTAGGGTGGCAAATTCTGCTCCCCAACAAAGGTAAAAGAAGATAAATTAAATAAGAATAAAATATTACCATACCAAATCCTAAACAATGTACTTCAACAGCCTTCATGTCATATATGCCATTTTGAACCACTGCAAAGAAACGCCAATGGTGGGGCTACAAACTGAAATTAAAATACAATAATTACATAAACTAGGAAGTATAAAACACCAATCTAAGGTTCTCTTAGATTCCTCTTGGAGGTCATTGCTCAGTTCCTTACATAATACAAACTTCTTCCATATATAAATACTTGGGCCAAAGCTACATGAGAGGAATAGTCAAGTGTGCAGGACAGGCTAAGCCGGAAGACTCCAGTCCTAAAAGAGTTTCAAGTTAGAATACTGAACAGTATAATTGACAGATTTGTTACTGAATAGCCAAAAAGTATTTTTAAAAAATTCCTGTGATCACTTTACATTTATGCTCATGTTTTTTCACCAAGTTAAAAGCAGCATAGAAAATGCTCCTGCTAGTGTACAGATTTACTGCCATAATGTCTTGACTTTTTTTTGTTGTTGTTAATGTGATTCCTGTTTTACATCATAAAAAGGAACATTATTTTTCAACTTCAGTCTGATCACACAGGTTAAATCCAGATATAGAACAGAGATTGGAAGCAAACTGAGAGTGATTCACTTCACCCTTCTATTTCTAAAGATTGCTGCTTCAAAACACAAAGACCTCCTATGCAGTAATTATATTTTGTCACTTTACATAATAATATAGCTTACAGTCATTTCTGTTTTCTAAATCACCTGGAGGTTGCAAATTGTTTTTGTAATTATCTGATTTTCTAACTAACTGGGACAGAGTTTCTCAAACTGTGAGGCTGATCTTTTCATGGGGATGTGAAAGCCAGCCCAAAGAGTGGTGTATTTCCCTCCTCACTAATTATTTTCACTAATGGCTGAGAAAACATCTAATTAGGAATTTTTTGGTACATTTTATTTCTGTTGGATGAAGTATATCATTTGTCTTTTACATTGTGTCATCAAAGGATATTCATGTGGTTCATTAGCATTCATACATTAAGGGGTAACAGATGTAATTTATTTTGGTCATCAGATTAATAATTATCTTCTATTTGCATCTCAGAGTAGGAAATAAATGTAAAGATTTCAATAACTCAAAAAAATATGGGTTCTATTTACTTTATAACATACCCTATATATACTCAATGGAAATGTTGATAGTTGTGTCATTTCTGAGATATTACAATATCCCAATTTCTTTTTGACTTAATAAGTCATTGTCTATCACTCTGATTTATTACATGCTCCCTCACAAACGAGGAGTATTAAAACACAGCAGAATTTTTTGCATGCCAATAATTTCAGAATGAGAATGAAGAGGAGAGAATATGCCACCCCAAAATATCCCTCTTTGGCCTAAGGTTTATTTTTAGGTGATTATTTTTAAGAAATAGCAGACACAGGAGAACCTCTAAAAACCAAGTTACCCTTTTGTAAAGGACATTACATTTATAAAAGAAATCTCCATTTGTAAGGGTATCTCCTTTTGTTCACCTTGCTTTTCCTGATAACCTCCCATAACTGGTTGACACCACCGCCACCTCAGCATCTTCTTTTGTCTTTAACTGGAACTGGTACTTAGGGTGGTGGCTTGGGCCATTTGGAGGAGGTTACTCTATTACCCTGGGTCTCTCCTATTTTTCTCCTGTTAATCTGTCTTTTTATTACAGGGGGTGTCTCAGCCAAGAATCTAGACAGAGAGAGGGAAGTTATTTTTCCTCCCTTGCCAGATCACAGAAAAACTACTTGTTGCCTATATTCTAGCCCCCCTGATAAAGCAGGGTGCAGCATCAGAGGTAACGGTGCCACTGAAGAGTAGGTTTTCTCCAAAGCCATGCTCTGTGTAAGAAATCCTCATAGCACAGTACTTGATCTATTCCCCAGAATAGGCATAAACGACCTTTACTATTTCCAAGTGGAACAGCCATAGGAATAATATGCATGTTATGGCTTATCCCTACTCTGCTTAATTAACCAGAAGTCTACCTGTTTTATTCTTTTTGGCTTATTATTTTAAAGAATTCTTCTGTTGATACTACCTCCACTCTGTATTTTTCTGGAATAAATATTTTTGTGTTTGTTTATGCAAAATGATCTTTATTAACACTACAAGGTCTCAAAAGATAATCAGAAAAGTGTAGAAATAATAATGTAACCATTGTTGACATTTAAATATATTTAATAATAATTTTATGTTTATATTTCCTGAAAAGAAACTAATTATATCTTCAATTTTGTATTCTGCTTTTTGTTCTGCTTAACATTATTTTCTATGAATTTTCCATATGCATGTAATTCAAAAACATATCATTAAGTAGAGGTACCAAAGTCTTTAGAGCCATGCTGGGAGGATGTTAAACAGTTAGTGCAGTTGTCTTACCCAGTTCAAATATGTGTCAACTGAAAAGACTACAAATTAGAGAGAGAGGAGTTCTGCTTATATTATACATTAGTCTAATGGAATACATTTGTTTCTACAGAAGAGTAAAGAAATCACAGTGAAATGCTAGAGTTTACTGAACTAAAGCAAAGTCAAACGAATTCTTGAACCAGCTACAGAATATTAATGAATGACTGAAACATGTCTCACTTAATACAATAGAGGTTGGTGAGAACTGTGGAAAATTGGAGAATATTCACCCTGCTTATAGCCCATAAAATTTAATTTGTCATGCCAAGCAACATTTTTCTGATTACCTATCAGCAGGTTGTAACCTTCAGATATCTAATCATGTTCTACCTGTACCTGAGGAGAATTCCAGAACATCAGACCTCACTGTGTATAATTATAATGATACTGTCCACAGACAAACGTAAAAGACTTTAAATCATTTAAATTTTTCGCAATGCCTGTGACCTTCATTTTGATAAATTCTCTCCTATGGCAGCTTCTACCCATCAGGACTTGTTTATTAGACTTCTGCTATATAACTGTTCATATACACTCAATAACCACCATGTACTAGAAAATTCTATGCAACTTCAAATGTTCTGTATGTTTTTATCCTAGCTGTGGAGCCCTGTAAGACTTAGTTTCAGCCTGCATATCACTTGAGTGCTATGTGCTAGGATTATTCACTGTCCACACATGTCATTCACTTGGTACTCACTATTCAAAGGCCATACTATAAATTATTCTTCACCCAGAAAACACATCAAGACTTGGAAAACTAGCCAAGAACTGTTTCAGAGGAAACTCTGTAGACTATTTGGAAACTAGACCAACCAAAATGTCTCAATAAACAGAGGAAGCAGAACTATGAGTGTGCCTGTTAAAAATGAGAAATGACAAATGACAATCTGAGTTTCAACTTTTTCATGTATCTTTTAATTTGAAGTTCCAGAATATTATAACCTGCTTAAGAATATGTTTTTCTATTAGAATTTATTAGCATGAGTGTGTTTGGTGATAACTGTGAGAGAACTTCATAAATGGTATTGCATAAAAATCATGAACTTTGGTACGAAATAGACTTTGATTAAAATCCAATTCAACTACTTAAAAGACCTCAGAAACTCTCTGGAGTCATCTATAAAATGAGGAAAAGAATTCCTACCTGAATGAATTGTTTTAAGTATTTGAAATTATTAACAAGCCTAATAGGCTCATTCCAGCACCTCCTTTGCTGGGTCTCCTACTCAGATACTATGTTTTTATTCCATGTCTCCATAACAGGTATTCCATATGTCTCTAGATAACGGTGATGCTCTGGCAGGACAGGTGAACTGATAACTGTAATAGGTATCTATCCTTGAAAGGATGAACCACTGGTTCTTCCAGTATGGAAGGAGATTATGTAGCCAACTTACCACCAAGTGGTTGGTTAGTCTCCCTCCAAAATAATATCATATTGGGGGATTAGTGTTGGATTCCATTACTATAAATTGTATATTCAGAGGCAGAAGTAGCTAGATCCATTAGTACACAGGAGACCATGCTATCAGGCTCATACATGACCTCCATCACAGAGGCCCTAGCCACTTCATTCATATGCCTATTGTGCTATGTCTGAAATGACTGATGATGACGGCTGAGTCATCTTGTCTACTTGGTTGTTCAGTGCCTCTTCCATGGAGAATGCTTTTTGATGGGCTTAATATGTGATACAAATTCTTCCTAAATTAGGGCTACACTTATATGTCCATCCACATCACATGCCTCTACCCCAGAATTACTTGTCTCCAATCTTACAGTCCTTTCTCTTCCAGGTCCCTGAATAGACAGATCGACCACTGGCCAATTCCCAAAACGGCATATTTCCCTCTAAATTGTCTTTCAGGGCCAATCCTGGAACTGTTAGTAATGTAACTGCCATCGATTTTTTGGCTTACACCTACACACTGAACCAATCCATCCATAAAACAGGCTCAGGCTTTTCCCTCCTCTTTCAACTGGTCCTACAGAACCCTCCCTATACAGATATAGGTTCAGGTATAGAAGGGGACTAATGTAAGAGTTGTGAGAGACAGGAAGGTTTGAGCCACCTGCTCAAAGGCTTACTCATCCCTCTGGTTCTGTTTGGGCTTGCTCTTGGATACACCATTACCATCTTAAAATGGACACTTGCAAGGTTTGTACAATATTATGACTTGAAAGGTCTGACAGAACCCATCTCATAATAGGCATAATGAGTTGATGTCCCATGATCAATTTTTCCATCTCTACCAGGACCCAGTAACACACCAAAAGCTATTTCAGAAAGGGTACATAATTATCTACTGCAGATAGTGAGGCTTCGCTACAGAATCCGAAGTGCTATATTGTCATTCTTCTACTGCAGCCTGCCACATACTTAAATTTCAACCTTTCCCACCACTGACACCTCCAATACCAAATGTCTGCCTGATGGTGAGACCCAAGTGGTAGGGCAGATTGCATCCTGACCTGGATCTGATGCAGAAAACTTTCTGGCTCTGGTCACCACTCAAAGCTGGTGGTCTTCCATGCCACTCAATAAATGGGCTGGAGCAATATTCTTAGGTGTGTGGAATGCGTTGTCTTCTGAACCCAAAATGGCCGACAACATGCTGTGCTTCCTTTTTTGTAATGTGGGATGCAAGATGCAGCCACCACTTGGCCTCTGTTACTTAGAGCCCCATTATTAGCACAGATGAAAATAAAATGAGGTTTGTAGCTATCTATTCAGCCATCCTTCCCAGGCAGTTTGTGGAGGATAGCTACCACTGAACTTCTTAATTATGTTGGTACCTCTATCACCACCATATTTCTGATGATCTTAGTAAATGGTGTGGCCTCTAGGAACTCTCATGGAACATAATCTTATTGTGGGTCACTGGGTCATCTGATTGAGCATAATCTATCAATTCAAGAACGCTTATTTCCTTCAGCCTCTTTATTCTTTCCTCTAACATCTGCCAGGGAAATTGTACACATACACAACACACACACACACACACACACACACACATATCTTCATTGAGATGCATGTTTGTGTGTATACATATGTAACACAGTTATTGAGATAAAATACACATACCATAAGATTCACCTTTTTAAAGTGTATCTATGTTATGTGTATATATGCACACATATATATTTTATATGTATATGCCCATCAATGGTAAATGTATATTAATATTCTTTCTACTTCTGACTACTGTGAATAATGGTGTGATGAACATTTGTGTGTAAGCTTCTGTATGAACATGTGTTTTCATATCTCTTAGGTGTATACCTAGAAGTGAAATTTCTAGGTCATATTGTAACTGTATGTTTAACTTTTTGAAGAACTGCTCAACTGTTTTCCAAAGCAGCTGTACCATTTTACTTTTCGACCAGCAAAGTAGAGGGTTTCAGTTTCTCCACACCCTTGTAAATACTAGTTATTGTGTGTCTTTTTGATTACAGTGAAACTAGTAATAAGTGGTGTCTTATTGTGGTTTTCATTTACATTTATCTAATGGCTAATGATGTTGAGTATCCTTTCATGTGTTTATTGGCCACTTGGTTATCTTCTCTGGAGAAATATTTCTGTAAATCCCTTGTCCAATTTTTAATTGGGTTATCTGTCTTCTTATTGCTGAGTTATAAGAGTATGTTATATATTCTGGATAAAAGTACCTTGTTAGATATATGAATGGCAAAATTTTCCCCATCTGTGGACTTTTTCACTCTCTTGATGGTGTCCTCTGAAGCACAAGAGTCTAATTTTGATGAAGTCCAACTTACCAATTTTTTATTTTGTTGTTTGTGCTCATGGTGATATATTTCAGAAACCACTGCCTCACCCAAAGTCATGAAGATTTACTTTATGTTTTTTTCCTAAGAGCTTTATTATTTTCATTAAAAAATTTATGTCTATGATCCATTTTGAGTTAATCTTTTTATGTGGTGCAACGTAGGAGCTTAACTACATTTTTCATGTAACCATCCACTGTCCTAGCACCATTTGTTGAAAAACATTTCTTGATAAATGGTCTTGGCACTCTTTGTGAAAATAAGTTAACCAAAGACATATGGGTTTATTTCTGGAATCATATTTCTATTCCATTATATATGTCTATCCTTATGGCAGTACCTACACACTGCCTTGATTACTGTTGCTTTGCAGCAAGTTTTAAAACTGGGAAGTGTGAGTTTTCCAACTTTGTTCTTCAAAATTGTTTTGATTTTTCTGAGTCTATCAGGTTGTTTTGAGCATTCCACATCCTACTGCCCAATGACCTATACAAGGGCATGATAAATATTTGTTAAATAAACAGAATACGGAATGAACAAGGTCTGTTGGCCTAGGAAAAGCACTTGCAAAACCATTAAAGACTCTCATCCTTTTGTTGAATGTCTAAATGAAATGTTTCAAAGAGTAACAATAAAATAATGCTGCTCTGGTCTTCAGATATGAAGAAAACAGCCTGACATCTTCAATATCTGTAAGCTAAATATTCCTAAATCTATTATATCAGGATTAGCAATAACCACATACCATAAAAATACTAGATATGCTGCTTCTCTGATTAGTCTTCCTAGCATCTGTCGTTTGTAGTTATAGTATGTTTATTTTTTTCATTCTATTTTATTTGGATGAATACAATTATTAGCAAGCTTGTAAAATATAATTCAATCTTAAGAGATACAGAATAATTCTTCTTAGTAATCAAACTTGCCAAAATCATATGTGAATGACTACTTTGCTTTAAACAGAGTGAAATTAGCAAATTTTGGAAATTTCCCCAAGGTCAGAGAGAATGGTAGCCACTGAGTTTATGTCAGTTGTCTGAGTTTACAAGGTTTTGATTATACAACAGACTTTAAGAGACTAAATATGCTGTATTTTAACACTCCATATTTTCTCTGGAAAACAAGTGACAGGGTATCATTTTTTACATCATTAACCCTTTTTGGGTAAAAATGTACATTTAGTAATAAGTTCTAAACTTTGCCAGAAGTCTAATCTACAGTGGACAGTATGGATCCCCAAAGAGGAAAGAAATTAATTTTGAAAGATTAGTTCCATCATGCTAATGCAGAGTCCAGAGGTTCACGAGTGTTTGCAGACCAATCATGAATGTGTTAATCATCCTTGAGCTATATCTTGAGCTTTTTAAGAGCAGGAAGACTTAGTCTTCTTTGGCAATATGTCAAAGTAGGGAAATCACATACATTATGGTTAGATTTATCTGGTATTTAAACTAACTTTGGCAAGTCTGTTCAATTCTCTGACAATCATTCCATTTTTGTGTGGACTCCAATTAAATGAGATAATTTATGAAAAATACCAGCAGAGTGTGTAATACAGGATAAGTGTTTAACCCCAAAGCTTCCAAATCAATTTTATTTTGAAACTTTATCTGGTAAACAGTTTATCTCAAAGCTGTGCCTCAGGGCTTTTCTAGGACACTCTTCTTCAGTTTTCACCTTCTTGGTCAGTATCCTCTGCTGTGGATTGGCCCTGGCTGGGTCAGTGAGAGTGTGTTCTTGATTCTGCCCACACCTGAGTCCAAGTCCAGCATCTGTCTGTTGGATCCCACCTAGCCAGTGTCCTTTTCTCCATAATATTGCCTAGGCCTTGATGCCTTAACTTCGATATCAAGTCATATAAAATTGCGATTGAGCTCTATTTGTACTGCCTACACAAGAAGAGCCACAGAGTGACTCTGTCTTAAACCTTATCTTAATAGGTTTAATTTTTGAAGCTAAAAGTCCATTTTATCTATAAGCCAATTTTATAGGGAAAGGCTTCCAATATAACATTAAATTATTCATGAAAAATTTTAAATGAAAGTATTCCTACCTGATACAAGAAATCATATATCTAATCAAGTCCCTCATTCATGTTTTCCAAATTATTTACTGTACAAAAAGAGAGCTATTTATAGCATAAGCTATATGAATGATGACTGCTAGAGTTGCATTGTACACAATCTACACAACTGTATCTAATGGTTCTCTGCTTCTAGAATGCTCTGAGGCCCTGACAAAAATAATATTCACTGTTTACTTTGACTTATTCATGAAAATAATTTTGCTCTATCTCCAACTAATGGTTTTCTCCTAGTAATTTATCCCAGATTACGTATTTTTCTGGAAATTATACAAAAATATAATCCCGATACTTAGTTTTTTGTCAAAATATTTCTCAACATTATCTACTCAGATTAGCCTAAATACGTCTTCCTTCCACCACCTTTATTTTTGATTCTATTCAAACTCTTCACTTCAGAATTAGAATTTACAGAGAATTCAGAATCCATGCTGCAGACTACAGAAAGAGGAGAGTTCCAGTGACCAAAAAGAGAAAAGTAGTTCCACTTATAAGAGAATGCAATGCTTCTCAAACCTTAGTCATTTACAGACCTTAATGAAATAAAAAAAAGAAGTAAAATATAAAAGACGTACCAATATTGATGGAAATTAGTTTTACAATTGCATTTTACACATAGAAATACATATAAATTCAATATGAAGTTGACCTACCTAAAACTGACCTACAAATTCAGTACAAATAAAAATATAATATTATTAAATTTCAAATAAACGTGAAGACTGGCCACGGTTTGGTGGCTATTCACCTAATATTCTCTTGAGTTTCTCTTGGGATTGTTGTTTTCAATCATCCCCACTCTTGCGACCAGCATTTCTCTCTATCTGAACTCTTGTTAAACTTTTATTCATTAGTCTCTGTCAAGCCATTTGGCTTTCACTTGTCCAAAATTCATCTTTTATATCTTTTTCATACTAGTTTCTCCTTAGCCAGAGATAATGAATGTGTATCTATCACATCAGTAGGATTTAAATGAAATCTTCGAACGTGGCCACTGACATTGGGGACAGTGATCTCCCAAAAGATGTCATCTCTACCACAGATTGCCAACAAACACATGAAACGATGCTCAACATCACTAATCATTAGAGACATGCAAATCAAAACTACAATGGGGTATCACCTCACACCGATCGGAATGGCCATCATCAAAAAATCTACAAACAATAAATGCTGGAGAGGGTGTGGAGAAAAGGGAACCCTCTTGCACTGTTGGTGGGAATGTAAATTGATACAGCCACTATGGAGAACAGTATGGAGCTTCCTTAAAAAACTAAAAATAGAACTACCATACGACCCAGCAATCCCACTACTGGGCACAGACCCTGAGAAAACCATAATTCAAAGAGTCATGTACCACAGTGTTCATTGCAGTTCTATTTACAATAGCCAGGACATGGAAGCAACCTAAGTGTCCATCAACAGATGAATGGATAAAGAAGATGTGGCACATATATACAATGGAATATTAGCCATAAACAAAAAAGAAATTGAGTTATCTGTACTGAGGTGGATGGACCTACAGTCTGTCATACAGAGTGAAGTAAGTCAGAAAGAGAAAAACAAATACCGTATGCTAACACATATATATGGAATCTTAAAAAAAAAAATGGTTCTGATGAACCTAGGGGAGGGACAGGGATAAAGACATAGAGGTAGAGAATGGACCTGAGGACACGGGGAGAGGGAAGGGTAAGCTGGGACAAAATGGGAGAGTAGCATTGACATATATACACTACCAAATGTAAAACAGATAGCTAATGGGACAGCTGCATAGCACAGGGAGATCAGTTTGGTGCTTTGTGTCCACCTAGAGGGGTGGGATAGGGAGAGTGGGAGGGAGGCACAGAGGGAGGGGATATGGGGATATATGTATATGTATAGCTGATTCACTTTTTATACAGCAGAAAATAACACAACATTGTAAAGTAGTTATACTCCAATAAAGATGTTAAAAAAGATACTTGTAGGGTATTTTTAGTTCATCTATAAAATCAAATCATAGATATAAAAATGATCATAGAGAATTTGGGGGGCCTCAAGAATACAAACACAAACCCTCAGGGATCTGTTGACCCTTTGTGAGAATATATATCCACTCTGTTAATATATCCAAATGATCAACTTAGAGAAAGGACACAATTTTAAAAGCTGTGAATGTAAGACCATCAATGGAAAATCACAGCAATATCCAAAAACCTAAAAGAATGGGCACCACAGTTTCATGGGGTATTGAGGATGTAAACAGTAATATTTAAAGATATGGTTATAATTGCCAAATTGTTATCTTCCTAAAATAGTGAGAACAGTCAGACTAAGAAGAAAACAGTAATTAAATAGACACGAACTTACTTTGATTCTGAGTATTTTCAGACCAGTTTTTCTTCAGTTACAATGAGAAAACTGTGTCTCTTAGCAGGTTTATTCATGACTATAATGAAATCGTGTTGATAATTTTCCTGAAAGCATATCCATCTAGCTCCCCTTTAACCATGAGTCTTCTTTAGCATCACTTCACATGCAGGAGTACCTTTGCCAGCTACTGATCATCGGAAACTTATTTCCTTATGTCTTATTCAAAATAATTCTTCCAGAAAATTTTCTTTTCTCAAAAAACTTCGATTTCAGCAGAAAAAAAAATTTTTGGAAAGAAATGTGGATTTCAGCCTGAATTTTTTATTGGCCCCATTCACTACCTGATTGCTGTTAGATTAAACACAATTTCTTTTAGAATCACACAATATGGACTTGAAGTGCATATTCATAATATATATGATATTTAGATATAATCAGTTGGAAGATTAATGTAACTTGGTGATAGAAATAAACATTGTGCATTCCTGAATAATCAGTTTATTAAATAGAGAACAGGTACTTTAGAAATTTAAAACTCTCATTTTATCTCCCTTTTATTCCCCATGTCTAATCCAATGACATGTATGACTATATAACAACTTTTGCTTCTATGTAAAGCTTTATTTCTAGTTTTTCAGCTCTTTAAATTTTTTGAGAACTGGATTAGAAATATATTACAGTTGCAGTGTCTCTAAATATATACACTAGAAAAAAGCTAATGTTTTAAAAAGTGAGAATATTTTCTTTAATTTGTTTTTTTACTTTATGAAAATAGAGAACAAGTACTCTAATCACAGCATATTTACACTTTCAGATATTGCATTTAATTATACCCTTCTGCTTAAACAAAAAAGAGACAATTGAAGGTAGTTAGAAGTGTTTTCCATAATGGGTTTCTATTATAAGATGAGCTGACCCTCTAAATGGTATGCATTAGTGTTTATGAATTACAATACTGCAAGTCTATTAATTCTGCCTCAGGGAAGAGGAGTTCATAGAAATGTTTTAATAGTAAAATCTGAATTTGTATCAGAATAATGACAAATGGTCAACCATAAAAACTCATCTTTTGAAACGGTATCTATTCATAGGTGAATATATGAACATAACTAAAGGGTATACTCAAGCTTATCCCTTTCCTAGTATGAAGATCATAGGAAGTAATATTTGATGGTTAATCAACTTCTTAGCAGGCCAATGCACTGCAGTTTAGACAGTCATGAAGGCTACTATGATAACCATTTTGTCTAGCAAATTTACTTGAATTACCCTTCATTTCAGTTAAACAGTTGTTTTCGTTGATGTTTTCACGTGAGTTGGAAAACCAGCTCAAATACTTGTTCTGGACTAGACTTAACATAAATTAACTAGACAACAAACATAACTTAGTAAGTTTATCTAGTTGTCCTTTACAAACATGTTTTCCATTTGACAAGAGTCATTAATTCAAGAATGAATGTTCACTGGGAAAGTGAAAATATGAAAGGCTATAGAATATGTTAAATTTTAAAAGGGTGAAATAAAACATTACGACTATGGAGTTTGGATAACTCCTCTATTTATTCCCATGTCATCATGATAAAAATGACTCCAAAACATTAAAAGCCTTAGTGAAACTCTAATTTGTGCAAGACAGACAAAAACTCAAAATCTTCCTTATTCCTAAAACATTAGTAGTCACACGATTTTCCACACCAACAGTGCCAAGCCCCGGTAATATGATCACTCCAGTTTAGATATCAAGCTGTGAACATAATCTTTCCTTAAAGCTCATTTAAATGCCCCACCTAATACAACAGAATGATGGACAGAAGCACATCCCTTTGATCTCTTCCTAAACTTGTCAACCATGTGCTCTTCTTCCCAGCTTTGTCCAAAAGATTTTAATAATCAAATGGATTCCTGGTATCCATTTTCTTGTATGCAATTCTGTATTTTATTACTAACTCAGCTGGGGTTTATAACTATTCAAAAAATTAAAATTAAAAAACATCTCAAACCATAGGTATATTAGTCATATGCTTTTTTTTATACCTGTTTAAGTAGAATTTAAAGAAAATTTGCTTTGACCTCCCATTTGCAATCACAGAGTAAATATCAGAAGAGTTGCTTTCATATCACACTTCTGTAACTTTTCAAGTTTTCTGTGCTTGAGGTATGTGGTTGGAAATAAATAGAAAAAATATTAAAAAAGGAAATTGTTCACTTAATCATAAAAAGCCCAAGAGTGTTTTTTTTTTAAGACATACTTTCTTGGCATTTGATGCTAGAGATAATAGAATGACATGGTTTTAGGCATAGTTCATCATTTAAATCTGCTCTGAAAAAAAATGTAACTTTGCACTTTAATTTTAATACCAGCTATTTAAATAAATAATCATGAAGTGTAGCAATCTAAGTGAGAAATTCTCTCTGATTCAAAACCAATAAAGATAATTGAAAGAATATTATCAGTACCAAATGTTTAGAATTATCTAAAATAAAGCCAGCACTCTTCATAAGCCCTTTCTTTGAGTCAGAAGACCAAATGCTTTCTGACACACAGGGCATGATTTTAAAAGGATAGAGTTAAAGAACTTTCAGGTGTCTTCTTTCCATAGTTCAAGAGCAACCATGAACATCAATAAGTATTTACAGTATATTAGAAGTGGAGCAAAACCTTAAAGAGATTTATTTTTTCCTTTTTGAAACTATCTAGACCAAAGCTTCATTATCAGATTAAAGAGCTTCAGGAAGCACAAGTGTACATACTTCGTGGGATCCAGTAACACAACGAAAATGTGAAGCCACTTGTTTCAGAATTATGAATTTCAAGACAGTGACAGTAGGTCAGTAAAGCAAGTGAATATAGTCCTGGTTATTTGTAGGTGAAATTCTTTACGTATTTAATGATCCACAGCTTCCATCAGCTTCTTAAAAGAGGTCTATGCCAAAAAAAAGAAAAAAAGAAAAAAAAATGGTGGAGGGGGAATGCTATAACCCCTGAGTTATCTACTGTCTCATACTATAGCTGAGATCCTTAAGGCCCATGGAAGTTAATATCAAAATTATTACTACTACCCAGGTGTCTAGCCTCTACTATATTGTTAGTAGTAGGTTTTAGTTTGCTGTTATTTATTTATTTTTAATATACCATGGTATCTTTTTTTTTTTTAATAAATGTTGGGCATAGAGTTCTCTTAAGGTAAAAATAATCTGAAACTTCATTAAAAAGTTTATTCCTAATAATATTAAAAACATGAAAGTCGGGCTTCCCTGGTGGCGCAGTGGTTGAGAATCTGCCTGCTAATGCAGGGGACACGGGTTCGAGCCCTGGTCTGGGAAGATCCCACATGCCGCAGAGCAACTAGGCCGGTGAGCCACAACTACTGAGCCTGCGCGTCTGGAGCCTGTGCTCCGCAACGAGAGGCCGCGACAGTGAGAGGCCCGCGCACCACGATGAAGAGTGGCCCCCACTTGCCACAACTAGAGAAAGCCCTCGCACAGAAACGAAGACCCAACACGGCCATAAATAAATAAATTAATTAATTAATTAAAAAAAAAAACATGAAAGTCTTTTAGAATATAATATAAAGTATGTAGATTAGAAGTATTGTTGTTTGTTTTATCTCAGAACTCAGTGCAGACCTTTTACAAGTCTGGCCTTTCTTCCAGATCATGAAGGAGAGAAATATCGGTACCAAATGATAATTCTGTATTTAAGACAACACAAAATAACAAATGAAAACAGGGAAAGTGAAAAAAAGATCAAGATTCAACTTTAAATAAATTCCAGTTTTGCTAACTAAATTAAAAAGGTGAAAATCTTTCTTTTCTGGCAACCAGAATATCATATTAGGCTTTTGTTCTTATGGATTACTAGGGGCTTGACTAAATAGTAAAATTAATTTCCATTTCAAATAATAACATAACTTTTAAAAAAATCACTTGGAAAAATTGGGTGCATAAGACCAATAAATCTTAATATAAGTTCAAAGTATATTAATCATATGGAAATCAAAATAGGGACTTAATATATAAAATGATACAGCTTTGTTCAGGGGCAATTTGTCTGAGATTTGTTATTTAAAAGCAAAGATATATGTTGTTTTAATAAGAAAGTATTAATATCCTCAGAAAATATAAGTAAAATTTTAAAAATTTAATGAGTCTTCTTAAACTCTGGATCACGTGACCAAAATGACCTTCAATAGGTCAAAGGTCCTGTCCATAGCCATGGGTTCAAGGTCACTTTAGAGCCTTAGTTGTCAATGGGCACCTTTCCTTTCAGATTTGTCCAGCTCTTTGGTCCCATCTCTCTCTGCAGAGTCCCATTAGGATCTATCCTAATAATGAATCATCTGCATATTCTGGACAACTTCTAAGTTCTTCTGACCTCCAGGAATATTTTAACCTATTGCAGGCACTGGAGGAATTCCTACTTCCTAAAGTTTGCTAGCTTCTCAAAGGCTCTAATTCATGAAAATGTTACAGTGAAAACCCTTATTTTCCTCCCTAGTAGTGTATATTTTATTAAGATATTTCTGAAATAACTTATTAACCAAAATATTGCTTTAGTGGAATTTCAGTTACAAATGGTGGCTGGCAAAAGATTTGTTTGAACAAGACACTTACAAGCCTCTCTAATATCACCAAATTCTAGCCATGACTGCTTTAAGGTGCCATTTGCAAGTTTTTAATTTTTTTTTAAACTTAGTATGTTAATACAATAGGGAAGCAAATATTTGGGGGAAGGGACCTATCTCCATGGTAACACAGTTCTCTTAGTCATCTTTCAGACCTAAGCTCATTTTTTTGTGAAAGCTTACATTATAGTATTTAATGGAGAAACTAGACAATATAGATAAGCAAAATGGAAACTCATAATCCACCAACCAAGATTTAATGTATATATGTGTATATGTGTATACATTTATGTCATACACAAAACTGTGATGTAATGATAAACTGCTTTTCACTGAAAATAAATTATGAATAATATATCCAGTGCTTCTTAAACTATGGGCCACAGAACTATGAGAACAAATAAAGGCTACCAACCCTGTGACCCTATCCCTCTCAAAATGCACATACATATACTTTTACATACACACAAACTTGAAATAAACTATCATGGGATTAGCAAATCCTTTGAATCCCATCCAGGGCCTCTTAGTGAAACTAGAATAAATATCTCCGATTTGTAGCACCATTCTTATTTGCTGCATAATATTCTCTGTGTGGATGAGTATTAGATAACCCATGTAGCTGTTCATTAGGTTGACCTAAACTCTAAAAATACAAAAAATGCTGTGGTGTTTGTTCATTTTTGTATATATATTTTGCTTACAGATCCAATTATATCTTTTGGATATGATATTAGAAGTGAATTATTTAATTAAAGGAAAAGTACTTTGTAAGTTTTGGTATTTATTGTCAAATTGTGATCCAGGGTTTATTTTTAATTTATCTCACATAAGCAATGAAATAAAGTATCCATTTCATTTCTTAATAGATATCTTCATTCCTTTTAAACCAAATGGATATTATAGACAAAAAGATAGTGCTTCATTGTTTGTATTTTTTAATTTAGTGACGTTAAGCACCTTTTATAACTTTATTGGCCATTTCTATTTCTTCTTTCTTTGAAATTCTTGTACATGTTTTCTTCCTGTTTTTACTGGTGTTTCTGATTTTAAATTACATAAAAATGTTCTTTGCGTGTTAATATTAACCCTTTGTTATATATGTTTAAAATATTTCCTAGCTTGTCATTTACCTTTTAATTTGGTTTATAATAAAAAAATTTTAATGCTGTAGTCATACCTATTATATTTTCACTCATTTGAATAGTCATGCCAAGAAAGACTTTTTCCACTACAACATTATACATATATTTGTTTATATTTCCTTTAATATTTTTGTTTCTCTATGATTTACCGAAAATTTATATTTTATTTTAAAATAATACATGTTTACTGTAATACTTCACAAATTACAGAAAAGTATAAAGAAGAAAGAAAAAAAAAACTACACTTGAAGCCTAAGTACCTAGAGGTTGTCAGAAATAACACACTGGATATCAAACTTTAAAATCTGCTTTTATGCTACACACACACACACACACACACACACACACACATACACACACACGTGCGTGCATGCTTCGTAATTTATTTTTTCATTCAAACAATATGCTTTGGGCTATTCTCATTTTGAGAGCAGCATTACACTGATTTGACTATTACACTGTTAATGTATATTTTAATCTCTGGTAAGCAAGAAACTCTTCGTTTTCTTTTCTCCAAATGCTTGTGGTTATTTTCATTCATTTTTTTTTCTTCCATAGAAATTTTATGAATCTTTTCCCAAATTAAGAAAAAAAGCCAAAGAAGTTTTATTTACAGTTGACTTTAACTCATAAATTATTTTGTGGGAATAATTAATTTATATGTTTACAATATCTTATTCCCATGAAGAAACATCAAGTGTCTCTTTAGCCCAGTTTTACTTCACTATTGCATACCCTCTGCTGCCTACTGCAGTAGTCTCCCAATGTACATTTCCACATGATGGACAGGGTTGAGATGTGCCCCTACCCACAATCCCCAGATAGCCCTCACCTACAGCTCCTGCCATGGTCTGTGTTTAGGAGGTACTTATGTCACTTCAGATTTTCAATTACCTGTGGAAAGTAGAGACAGAGTTCCTGGAAGAAACAGCCTCTAGGCAGGGAGCTTCGGAACCATGCCAGATAGTTTCTTCTTGGCATTAGGTATTGGCAGAATGATTTTACCTGAGATTCTGCCTTCCACTCTCACCGGCTCATCTTCCCTTAGTGTAAACTCCCAGCAGTAGTGTCTCTCCTTTCAAATCAAATGTAGTATTTCAACAGCCAGTGTCTAAATGCTGTTGGCGAGGGTTTTATTGTGCATGACTATGCGTTAATAAACTACTGGTCAAAAGTTGCATCCAGTAGGAAATCAGAGAAGACTATGCCAGACGTGAAGTTTAGAAACTTCTCTTTGTACTAAATACAGATGTATCATTTATTACAGAGTTTTAGGTGAGTCATTTAACCCTCTGGGCCTCAGTTTTGATATTCAAAAGTGTCTTTCAAGGTTTTGCTCAAACCTTCACCTCTTTCTCGGAAGATTTTGTAAACTATCCCTACTTCTGGTAATCTATCACTTAACTGTCAGAGTGTCATTGTAGTTTTGGCACTTGTCAAGTAAAGTCAGATTTCACATTATTTATGAGTGTGTGGTCTGTTTCCCCAGATTAAATAGTATTTCCTCAGAAATAACAGCTGTGCATTTCTCTTATCTTACATTACTAGCTCAGCACTTTGCACACAGAACGATGTAAGTAAATATTTGTTAGACTGATTGAGCTCCTATGTTACCTTATCTTTTCATGCAGTTAATTTTTAAGACTTGTTAGCATCCACAAAGACAATTAACTAATGACATAGTAATGGGCCTTAAAGCTTCTTACTTTTCTTTCTCCCCATCCACACCTCCTCTATGATACTTTCATTCCCCCACAAGAATCTGTTAAAAGACAACAATCATTAAGTCACTGATCTATACAGATCCTGTTCTTGGAAATACAAATGATTCTCTAACTCAGAGGCCAACAAGCACACACAGATGGCCTCTGGGTACACCCCACAACACCAGTTCCTAAAAACTCCGGCTGAGTTTGCCCTGAGCTACGCCTTCTCTAACTCATTGCAACAGCCTGGAAAAAAAGTCTTCTTTGCTTAACTTGGGTGCAACCTTTGCTTTGACAATATTTTTTTAATAATGACTATTAGGCTCAACACTTTATTAACATTTGCGTTTGAAAGAAAAAGTTTATTCAGGGGACTATTATCGCAAAGAATTTTTTATCAAAATCATTCTTAGAATGTTTTCTCAAGCTACATTTTCTCTAATTTTTCTTGGATGCATGTGACAAAAACATTAAAAAAGAATTCAGAGGGGCTTCCCTGGTGGCGCAGTGGTTGAGAGGCCGCCTGCCGATACAGGGGACACCAGTTCGTGCCCCGGTCCGGGAAGATCCCATATGCCGCAGAGCGGCTGGTCCCGTGAGCCATGGCCACTGAGCCTGCGCATCCGGAGCCTGTGCTCCGCAACGGGAGAGGCCACAACAGTGAGAGGTCCGCGTACCGC
>NW_006777084.1:360212-383777 GCF_000442215.2 Lipotes vexillifer | reverse complement strand
GCCCCAAAAAAAAAAAAAAAAAAAAAAAAAAAAAGAATTCAGAGTATTAGATAAATATAAATAACTACATGAATTAATGTGATTAACTAATGCCCTCAAAACACAATTTTTTAAACACACCTGTTATTCATAAAAGCAGCTGAATAATTTATAGATGAAAATGAAAAGCAATCCAATCATTACAAACAAATTATCATCCTTGCACATAAATACACCTAACAGCACTTCTATTCCTGGCGTAATAAAAAGGGATATGAGATATCCGATGATAATACTTTTCATCCTTGCCCCTATTGATCACAGCCTACTGATCCCCTATGACAAATGGTATCCCTATGTTCCATACAGGTATGCAGGTAGACCTGGATTTCTGAACTCAGGTATGCATTTTCTCAAACTGATATCATATTTTTTAAATTAATTAATTTATTTTTTAAAAGATTTTTTGATATGGACCGTTTTTTAAGTCTTTGTTGAATTTGTTACAATATTGCTTCTGTGTTATGTTTTGGTTTTTTGGTCCCAAGGCATGTGGGATCTTAGCTCCCTGACGAGGGATCGAACCTGCACCCCCTGCATTGGAAGGCAAAGTCTTAACCACTGGACCACCGGGAAAGTCCCTGAGATCACATTTTAAATGATAGAAGAGAATCTCTCTTAAAAAACATACTTGTAATGTGAAAAAATCACCATTTGGTTTGTCTGTTAAATTGTATTCATTAATAATAGGTTTTTAAAGAGGCACTAACCTATACTGAAGAGCTTTATGAACCTACTCCAATTAGCTGAGCCTCAATATTGATTTGAGGCAGTAGTACATAGTGGTTAAAACCACTATAGTCCAGAGATTCTGGACTACAATTGACTGGGTTCACGTTCCAAGTCCACCCCTCACTAGTTCTGTGAGCTTGGGCAAATTATCTACACTCTGTACATTCAATGTATCACATGTAAAATGAAGCTTCTTAGTATCTACTTACAGAGCTATGAAGGTTAGTTACATGTAAACTTGATTTGAAAATGTCTATAATATACTAAATGTTGCACAAATGCCTGCAGTTTTTATATTGAAAATTTTTGTTCATTGAAAAGAATTCATTTTCACGTGTACCACACAGCCACTTAAAATGCTTATGTGAATTAGGTAATTTAAAGTAAACTAAATGCAGCTATTAATGCATCTCCAAAAAGCACTCCAATACTTTAAAATGTACTTCATAAAGGTCTTGTATTTGATTTAAAAACTTTCTAAGGACTAGATAAAATTACACTGCAGTAAAACGCTTTTCTTCTTGCTATTCTTATATTAGTTTAAGGTGACTAATCAATCATCCATGTTTCAGTCAGGAAAGGCCTGGTAATGCTGCAGTAACAAAGAGTTCCCTCTTATTTCTTGTCTCCCAATCTCCTCTGTGGACCTGGGCAGCAACTACCTTCCATGTGGCCATTTTAGCAATGTTGGTTGATGAAGTATCTGAACATATAGCTCTTCGGTCAGGAGAGGAGAAAATAAAGGATCATACCTAATTATGAGTTCATTTTCTCAGTAATATAGATCACTTCTGCTCTCAGCTCATTGTAATAACATTATTCCTAAGGCCCTGCTTGACTGCCAAGAAGATGAGTAATGAGAGAAAGAAATGGTTTATTGGGTGGCCATTATATCACTGCCTTAGTCTGCCCTTCTGTCCTCCAAATATCCCTCTCACATGAATCTCTCCTCAAGGGAGATAACACAAAGTTCCATCCATTAGTGCATCCAGTTAAAGGTTTATCTTTGAGTGATATGCAGTAGTGTCTATATCAGGTCAAGGTATGGCTTTGCTTGGTGTAGATATCTCTGAACTAAAAATACAACTCTCTTTCACATCTCAATATAATAGTAAAGCTTGTGTGGAATAACTGAAAAAATCACTACCCTTTAGAAGAAGGAAGAATGGGTGACACACAGTAATGTACTCTATTTGATTTATTGAGAATCGATAACATAATACTGTGAGAGGTAGTAATGCTCACTAACTATGCCATTTGTTCCTTTAAATTTCCACACACACAGTGATGTCTGCCACATATGTATCTGCAACCCCACTGGGAAGGCACTGTAAGGGATGCCATGTCATAAGAGTAGAAAATGTTCCAGAATTGGTCTTCGACTATGATCTATGGGAGGAGCAACCACCAATGTACCATTGGTACCAACTACCAATGTTCTCTGTGGACCTTGTGTCTGTCTTTATCCTCCTTGTCCATGTCTGAAGTGGACATCTGGGGACTATGTGCCCTTGATGGCTGAGGAGGTATCCAAGCTTATTTCCTTATTCTAAAGTGGTGTTGTGAGACTGAAAGTGATTTTGAGCTTTAGACTCAAACTTCTTGCTCTAAGATGTAATATCTCCCCAAAACAAAGCTTCTTATATGTAATTGATTTCACTTAGTTCATAGGTACAATCTTAGTCTTTCCAACATAAGTTTCAGACTCACTATAATTTTTGCTTTATTGTCCCCATACCCTCTACGAGCTTAGAGGCTATTTGCTTTCCTAGACTCCGGTCAGATTTTTGCCTCAAGTCATTTTATTCAGTTGGAAGTATTTACTGGCTCCATATTCTTGGTCTGATATTTTTTCTCCCCTGAGGCAATTAAATCAGTTTAAAGATCTTGCTGGGTTTTCCTATTTTTTACTGGTGGAAGTCCGGAAACAGTGGCCTCCTGAGAGGCCCAGGTTTTGTGTATTTTATCTATTCTCCTCACTTCTGCTTAGAAACTAGCTGACTTTTATCTGAAATCGTCACCTCCGTGTAATATCTTGCCAAACATGACCATTTAAAACTACTCAAAATTCTAAATCTTTCAACCTTTCTTTCCCTGAAAGCCACACATTTTTTTGTCACTGTTACTGGTTGCTGGTGTTTTTATTGTTTCGTTTTGAGGTGTATGATCTGCCTCCTTAAATCTGAAGGTGTGCATTTTGCCAAATATTTTACTACTGTAAAGATCACCATCTTTTTTAGGCTTTGATATGTTTCATGCTGCCCCATATTTCAGGTTTTTGTTACCCAGAAGTTCTACAACTTTGGTTCTAATAACACTATTTGTCAGGATAGGCTTGATTAGTCTGTACCAACATCCCCCAATGTTAGGGACTTACAACAACAAAATTTACTTCCCTCTCACACAAAATTTGATGTCTCTCCAAGCAACTCTACAGTAAAAGTGTCCACTAGAAGTCCAGTCAGGCTAGCAGAAGTTCCACCATTTGAGTTGTACCATATGGAATTGCACAGGAGTCTCTTCTCTTCTGTTCAGAGCCCACTGATCGCTACCACTGATAGTGTCCTGCCTAATTTCAGGGGCTAGGAGATGTAAAGGAACAAATGAAATAATCAATAGTTGGTGAGCATACTGCCTCTTGTCAGTACCACTTACTAGATTTCTCAGTAAATTAAATAGATTACATAATGCCATCTCTGCTTGCTCAGCAATATCCTTTACCAGCAATGGAGTGTTTTTCATACCTTCAGGTGGTGTTGGTAGCTGTGGTTTAGAGCTTTTCTCTGTGTGGAGACGTATCTCCAACAACTGAACGTGTGACATTAGTTTCATAAGCATTATGCTTTACTGTCATTGAAATTATATTAGGGAAATAAGTGTGAATCTAGGGCTGTTGTGTTCAGTAAAATTGAGAGAAAGAATTTGAGAGGAATTTGCATAGGAATATAAATACTGTGTAGTTTAATATTATGTAGCCCTCAAGCTTAAAATCTATCTTGTGTATATGAATCTTAACAGAAAACGATCAAAGGGGAGCTAACATGAACACTGAAGAACACTATAAGAAAATCCATGAATAAAATTCAAAGGCTATTTCTGTTTTGAAAGTCAAAAATATTTAGGTTAAGTGAGACTCTGTGAACCAACAAGTAATAAGATAATAAAGTGTTGACTTAGCCTAAGGACAGATTATAAAAATGTAGTGTGTAAAAAAATTACAATATAATCTTAGATATTAAAATATTTCAGTTTACTGTTTTTCCTTACTGACAATAAACAAATCCATATGCAATTTAAGTATGCATATATTTTCAGAGAAACACATTTTTAAAGCTTATGACATTGAAAATGTCATTCAGCTATCAATAAATTAAGTAGCAAATTTCTCTTCTCTATTTTGAAGGCCACCTTATAAAACAGTTTTCAACTAGAAATGGTGTGTATATCAGAGTCTACTTTCAGCGTGCT
Source organism: Lipotes vexillifer (assembly GCF_000442215.2). Classification (NCBI taxonomy): domain Eukaryota; kingdom Metazoa; phylum Chordata; class Mammalia; order Artiodactyla; family Lipotidae; genus Lipotes; species Lipotes vexillifer. The sequence continues at coordinate 379,538 of NW_006777084.1, read as the reverse complement.
TTAGTGCTTAGAAACAATGAAAAATGGATTCATCAGTAATTTTACTCTGCAATAAGCCTTAACATATCACACAGGTCCATCTGAACAAAAGAAAAAGGCTTTAATATTAAACTTTTTAAAAATATTTTTTAAGCTATGTCATCTGGTCCATTAGACAGTAGTTTGATAATGCACGTCTCCATTTGCTGTTAACTGTATAAAATCTTTTTTTTCTTAAAAACATTTATACTCAGTACAAATGTGAAAAAAAATGAAACTTTAAAAGATACTATTTTAGATATTTGCTACTTGATATTTTACTAGCAATCTGAACACTGGAAACAATCATTATCTCTGATAAAGGGAATTATACTTCTTAAAGGTAAAAAAGTGAGCCTGCAAAATGAACTGAGCATAATCCCTTATTGCATGTACTGTAGTTGCTTCTTATAATGAAACTGAACATTATTCTGGTCATTGGAATGGAAGTTTTGAATGGTGTTAGGATTCTTCATAGGAAAAATAAGTAATTTCACATCTAAGTACACCACAGGAAAATAGATAGAAGAAAAATAAATTTAGAATTTGGTTGTAGAGTAAATTCATGCTTTAAAAATGCATTATGCAAGCACAAGATAAATTCTCTGACCACAGTTAACCTGTGAAGCAGAATAGCAAATGGACATACCACCTGGGGCTCATTATTAGCTGTGCTTTTGGCTCTGAGATGTGGTTCCAAGGGCAGAGTTTTCCATTAAATCCAGAGTCAGACAATTCAATCTTAGGAGGCTTGGGGCAAGGGAGGGAACAGGTGCCTGGGGGACAGGAGGGAATAGAGTTCTGATCCATATTTTATTCCCCACTAGATGCTTAATGTTGGGCCAGGAAATATGCCAACTTGTGATCCTACTGGGCAGAAACTTCAGCCAGCTCTTCTTGGAATTCCATGTCTAATGAGTGCCAGGGCTCATTAATGGTTCATTACTAGTTGCAGTCTCCTGGTTCTTTGGGTTTCTATTCAGTAGAACAGTTGAAATACTGCACTAGATTTGGAGAAAACTGAACTACACCTCTATACGTTTGCTTCATTAGCCTGAGTTCCCTCAAAGGCAGAGCCATAGACGAAGACTTGCAAGGCAACTAAGGTGATCTCAGGAAATTGGGAGCAATGAGTGTTTAACAGGAAAACAAGGAAAGCAAATTAAAAGATGCATTATTTCATTACTGACCAGGCTGGGATGCCAGTATTTGATACTGCAGGACATTCTGAAAAGGTTTATGAAATGCATATAGGTAGTTGCAGCCCACAAGATAATTGAGGAGAGTATTTATCCATTAACTTATGCCCCTTGTCAAAGAGAGCCCCACAGACATTGACTCTCCAACCCCAGCTGCCCACCCATGAGCATCCATAAGATGCTTCCTAGAATTCCAAGCTGTGTCCTCAAAAATATGTGGAATAGGCAGCTAGAGGAAGCCTTTGCTCAAAATGAAACATGATCAAATTGCCCCTGTGTGAGGTTGAGGAACATCCTCAAGGAACTGGGCACTATGGCAGTGCCTGTAGTAAGAGGTGTATCCAACAGGATGCAGAGTGATGCACAAGAGGTTCTCAGACATTGGTTTAAATTAAACACCAGACCAGAATTAAAGTACTGGGAATAGGAATGAGAGGGAAAGGGGGAAAGAGAGGTTACAGGACTGTTTCCTAAATATAACTGAATTACTTTGCCACCAACTCTTGGCTTTCTTCCTTCACACATGGTAAGCAGTGCCTCAGAGGGCTGGCCTGGAAGGATACTTACATAACACTATTAAACATTCAGTATATTCAAAGATAATATCTTAATAAGATGTCCTTCAAACAAAAGTTGAACAGTTACAAAGAAAAAAACATCATTACTAAACAACATTATTAGAGAGTGAAACAGTCTGAATAATTTCGTATTCTGGCTCATTGAAAACAGAAACACATATGCGGGAAACCCCCGGGGGTAGTAATTCTCTCTCCTGATGTAGTAGAAAGAACTCTGAACTTGGACTTAGAAGCTGTAGGTCTGAATTTTAGGCCTGACACCCTCTTACTGTATAAATCTGCAAGTCTCTTAACATCTTTGAGTCTTTGTATGTAAAGCTGAACTAATAAAACTTGTTCCCAAATGTTACTGGTTGAGTACAGGGTCAAACAAGATGTGCTAGAAGATACTGTCCACCCAGACCACTGTTCACCTTCATTATTATGACCTCCCATGTTCTGAAATTTCAAAGACATCCTAGATTGGTCCTTAGTCTAAGACTAACCAAGGAAGCCAGCTCCAGTCCTTCCCCACCCCTGCCACCTCTGCAGAGCCTATAGGCAGCCTTAGTAAAATTCTGCATCGAGGTTGGTCATTCCAAGTTACATTCAAAGCAACTTAGTCTTTTGATTCTGTAATCATGCCTCTCAACATAGATTATTTTTAGCTACACATTTCAATGGTTATCCCTACTTATTCGTATTTCCCTAAAGTAGAATCTTCCAATGTCAGAATATTGCTCCAGCTCTTTAAAAGAACCATGGCATCATTTTTTACTCCAGTGCCCTTTTTAGACTTTGGCTGATAATAATCCTCTCAACATACTAAGTACAGAAAATTCAGATTTTTGAACCAATATCTGACCTGGTATTGGTTATGATATAATTTATTTCCTCTCAGTTTTTTCAATATTAAATTAAGGGCACCTATTTAGATTTTTAAAAAACAAAACAAAACACCTCAACATGTTAAGTACCTCTCAGTTAACCATACCCAGACCATACCCAGAGCATATCACACTTTCCTGTACCCTAGGATGGATAGCTCTCCATAGGGCCAACCTAAATACTTCCTGAAGGATTCTTCTTAGAAGTCAAAAAGCTAATGATTTCACTGTAATACAGTATCAGAAACTGCTTCTGAAAATTTGTTTTAGGTAGTTATATTGTACATTTGATCTGTAAATTATTTAGTTTTAGAAATATAGAACTTTCGCAATCAAGCATTTTTAATCCGAAACTGGTCTATCCATCACAGTAACAACATAATTTCACAGGCTTCATAAAAAAATGTGCAGTTCAAGTGGTCTCCAATGACTTTTTTTCAAACAGAAGCCACAGAGTAAAACAGTCTTTCCCCAAAAGTTTGCAAAGGCAGAAAAACAGAAACCTTCAAAAACTCTGAGAAATGTATTTCAGAAACAATTTCTAATTAAAAATATTAAGGGGCTTCCCTGGTGGCGCAGTGGTTGAGAATCTGCCTGCCAATGCAGGGGACACGGGTTCGAGCCCTGGTCTGGGAAGATCCCACATGCCCGCAGAGCAACTGGGCCCGTGAGCCACAACTACTGAGCCTGCGCACGTCTGGAGCCTGTGCTCCGCAACAAGAGAGGCCGCGATAGTGAGAGGCCTGCGCGCCGCGATGAAGAGTGGCCCCCGCTCGCCACTCGCCGCAACTAGAGAAAACCCTCGCGCAGAAACAAAGACCCAACACAGCCAAAAATAAATAAATTAATTAATTAATTTTAAAAATATATATTAAGAAGCTAGAGGTGATTATAAAAGATAAACGGACACCTAATGTGAGAATTGAACTTATTAGAGTAGCTCAAGATGAGAATATAAACTTAAAGTTGACTTTATATGAAAAGTATAAACTAATAGGCTGGAGTAGAAAGCAGAAAGTTCCAGAAGTTTTTAAGTTAAGCAAATGTTCTAATTATATTCACATATACTGCATATCCATGAGACTATTATACTTCCTATGGAACTAATGTAATAAATAGATTATTCACCCATGCTGACTCCATGTAGAGAGGAAGTGGTCTCTGCTTCCTTATTCCTATCTCCTTCCTCACTCTTCCACAAGAGGTGATAATGCTGATCGATTATAGTACATTAACTGGGCTGTGTTTACAACTGAAGCCATTCTTTATTTTAAAGTAAAGGGCATATGTTCTGGGCCCATTTACTCCTCCTGCCAACATACGGCAAGTGGACAAGGCAGGACATGCCACCACCAGGCCCTGTCATCATACTTAGTCCTCTTTCCCCCTTATCACACATATAACTAGCCAGAGGGTAGTAAGACTCATCACATGGATTTAATCTCATAGGCAGAAAGATGCACATCCTTCCAAGTTTTAGCAGAATAATGTATTGAGGCGTATTTGGCACTAATCCCCAAACAATATACTTTCATTTTGTACCTTTTTGCTATTGCTTCTTGGGTTTGTAACAGGAATGTTTATTCTTTCTCATACCTTTTCTCTTGAAAAGTTGTAAACTTTTTAAAAAAAGTTGTAAGAATATAATACATTCACGTACTTTCCACTTACATTCACCAATTGTTAATATTTTGCCTCATTTGTTTTTGCTCTTTTCTCTGTCACTTTTTGTCTCTATTTTTGTTTCTAGATAGATAGATGCATGGATGGATGGTTGGATGGATGGATACACACACACACACACACACACACACACACACACACACATACACACACATTTTTCCCAAACCATTTCAGAGTTAAATGTTAACATCATGATACCCTACCCTAAATACTATTTATCTCATGAGTTAAAGACCATTCCATGAGAGTAGCAAGAGATGAATGAAATATTACATATTTAAGATGAAAATGAATCTCTTCACAGGTCATTATACCCGACTCCTTTATTCTGCCTATCAAAAAACTGAGGCACAGAAAAGTGATTTGGTTTGCTTAACACCATCAGTTTGTGTCACAGTGAGATCTTTTGATTCCTGAGTCAGTGCTCTGATAACTTCACCTAATTATGACAATGTAACAGGTTGAAAATAATATTAATTAACTCTTTGGCTATCAACAAGTTGAAACATAGTACTGATTAAAATATTGTGACATGGAGCTACATTCTTAATGATAAACTATTAAGCAACTAGCCAGCCAAATCATACCAAATAATTCACTGTTTCCTGCAGTAAGAACATGACGCTAGTGCTTAGATACATTAAAAGCACTCCAATCATGAAATCACATTACTTCTATTATTCTTCCCATGGATGGCTTTGCTTTAGAAGTTCAGAAGGTGTGTATTACTGGTAAACTTCATCAAATAGCACCAAAATTTCTTAAAAAGGAGAAAAGTTCTTAAAAGAAGAGACCCACTGCTCTTCTGTGTTTTCTATCTTTTCTACATGTTGAATATCTTCCTAAGAAGTTTGCTATGTGGGGAGAAGATGTATTGAGCATTTTAATACTTAATACAATAAAGGTGAGAAGTACTTTTGATTTTCACTGAGTCACTATTTAACCAGGGTAATATAGAGATGTATATAGAAGCCCAGGAAGAGATGACAACTTTATAATTTTGACTCACTAAACTAGTTTCCCAAAATCCAATATTCACATGATATTTAGATAAAATTTTCTTCAAAAATTACTTCTCATTCAAGTCATATTAGGTGTGTTTGATTTTCTATGCATAGGTATGCAATGTCACAGGAAGGATTGCCACTGCTATGATCTCCCTCACACATGCAAGTCACTCTATATAGAAAAAGGATGTGACCTGGGATACCAGCTTCTCCATCCTTAAATTATTAGTGACAATGAAACTGAAGGGACTTTGCTGCCCAGGCAAAGGCCTTTAGATAGCAAACAAATGGATGATGGTGCATACATCTGCCTTCAACTATGGGCATATATCCATATTTAGAGGAAAAGGGACTAGGTGGAAAAGTACTAGTGGGGAACAAGCTAACATACATTTCTCCTTTGCCAAAAGGTGCTATCAATATTACGTATTTAAAAAATAACTGCCAGATTAGCAGAGTAGAGAATAAAAAACAAATTTATCTAGTTCAATCTCTTTTACGGAGCATGACGGTTACTGACTTTCTGGGATTCATTACTTATCTAGTTCCCAAGTGTCTTGGTACCACCCCCACTTCATCGTCAAAGCATACCTAACTCTTTCTGGGAATGTTAACCTCCACTTCTATTAACCCTCTAATATTTACTTTCATAGTCATATATTGCAGATGTCTCTATAAGGTATTTTTCAAAGCTTTATTTGTGATTATTTAAATTTGTGGCTTCACATTAAAAAGTGAAGCAGGTTCATTCTCTGTTCTGAGATTTTTTTCCCTTATAGGTTTTTTCCCCCTAAATAAATAAAGGCAGATTACTTATTAATGTTCAGAATATTAATATTAACATTTAGGATGGAGGGATATTTTGACTCCAAATGTACCACTAAATAAAAAATATGTTATAGTGCTAGGCCTGATTCAATAAAAGGAATGATCTTATTTACTGAACTTGATCTGTAAGGAGAATAGTAGAGCTAATAGTAATACCAGTTATTTTCTTCTGCCTGCACCTACCTTCCTTCCTTCCTTCCTACCTGCCTACCTGCCTTTCCTTGTCTTGCTTTTCTTACAAAAAAACAGCACTCACTCTTATATAGTTAGTAGAATGGGATTATAGGAAAACAAACAAACAAACAAGAAAAAACAAGACAAAAAGAGGACCGCATGTCTACACTCATGAAACTTACATCCTCTTGTGGTACATAGACAATAGCGAGTAAATAAATACAGATATGTGATATAATTATGGGTTATGAAAAATTCTGTGAAAGAAATAAGGGAAATGAGGTGATGAAGAGTAAGTGGTAGGGCTCAACCTTGGTTAGGGTGATAGGGGACGGCCTATTTGAACAAATAATATTTAAGATGTTGGAAGAATAAGAAGGAGCCATTCTAGAAAGCTGGAAACAAAGCAGTAGATGCAGAAAGAGCAGGAAAGACACTGAGAATGGAAATGTCTTTTGTACTCCACAAACAATAGCACCAGTGTGTCTGGAGCATAGTGAACAAGAGGGAAAACAGTACAGAAAGCTGAGTATGAAGAGATCATGCAGACTTTGGAAGGCCATGGCAAATACTTCTGGTCTTATTCTTGATATAATGAGAAGCCCTTAAAAGATTTCAGCTAGAGAAGTTATATGACATGCTTTATGTCTCAGAAAGATCACTCTGGCTGCTGTGTGGAGAATGGAAACTAAAGTAAGAAGGAAGATGAATGAGGAAGCTATTGAAGTAACCAGAGAACAATGGTAGTCTTAGTAGGAAAAAAAGCCAGAGATGAGCCCTCCCTAACCAAAGTAACAGCTGTACAGAGAAGGAACACTAAGAATCTGCTTTGCCTTTGCTGGCAAGAGTAAGGGCTAAAATGGTATGGTAATAATGATAAATATCTAACAAGCAGCTCTCTGGAAAAAAAAAAAACCAGTATACACACACAGACACATAAACATTCACTATAAATTTCACTGACATAAAGGATGTGTGGCAAACAATTTACAAATAATAAAATATATAATACTGTTTATTATAAATTCTAGAGAGCCAACTGAGTCTAATAGAATTATTACACTGATTTTTTTAAGGAAATCTTATACCTGTAACCAGTCCATGATTGCAGTTGTTGAAAAAGCATAGTTCTGACATGAATGGTGATTGATATTTTCATTTATGTGCCCAATTAAAATGAAACAACACAAACGTCTGTCAGAACTTCACCCATTCATCAATGACGTGAGCCACTTCCTTGATGAATTGGCTTATGAGTTTTCAAGTAATGCAAGAATATTTCCTCAATTTTTTGTGCTATTCCCAAAGAGCTACAACGAAAACACAATTTCAATTTAATCTCCATTATTAACATTTTCTCCATCACTTTAAGTCCAGACAATCAACAAAATGATAAAACTACTACTGATTCTTAATGTTTGCTAATTTATGTGGTACAAATACTCCCATTATGGACAATTCCCAGTTATTAATATTACACCACTGAATATGGAACACACAATCACATAGTACTTCCACTATACAGATACAGTAAACATAACCTCAAGCACATAGATAATACTACAATATGGCAAAAAAATAATTAGGATGTGGTGAAATCTGAGTATTTATACCTTTACTTTTAATATAACTGTAACTTTATTTAATTTATATTTTAATAATGGCTTTATTTAACAGCCAGATCACAAAATTCCTGAAAATATAACAAACATTCCATGAGCCAATGTGAGCTGGTGTGAGCCAGTTCTGGCACATCACTAAATTAGGGCCACATGACACGTATAAGCTTTGGGACTGCAGCTGGTATTACATCTCTCCCTGTTAGGACTCTATCCTGAGGCCCAATCTTGCTCTTCTGCCCTAACCCCACCTTATGGGATAGAAAAAGAAGGTACCTGTGCAGCCGAACCATAGTCCAGAGGAAGCCACTGAAATCGTATCACCCCCAAGAGAAAAACACCAGGATCCAAGAGAGAGTTTTTCCAGGATCAATGATCAGAAAATAGTTCACCAAGTACTTGGCACAATTTCTATATCTCATCTTGGTACAGATTCCCAACTTCCTGAAGTTAAACAGTGCTTCCTGTGAGTAAATCACATAAGTGGGTTACAAATAAATTAGACTCTGCACCTATTTCTTAGTTCTGCAAGTAGTTCAAAAGCTTCTAAAGGTCAGAAATTTCTGGCTACAGTACTTGGTGCAAAACTAAATAATCTAGCTTGGTATTATGTACCTGAATGGTAATCAATACAACCTGATAAAGGAAGTAAAAAGGTCTTGGGCAGTTTTAAGTTGCTCTCCCTTCATTACAGATCTTTGCCTCTCTTCTTATATCATAAATCCTACTGTTGATGCATATACAATTTTTGGTAGTTGAAAGATGCTGCATTTCTCTCAAGTCAAGGAAAAATAAATGCTTTCAGGCACATCCACTGGTGGTACTAATCCTCAGAATTAACTTTTTAGGATCCTGAGGTTTAATGCAACAATATGGCTTCTAAGCTAATAAAAATTATATCAGCTTCACCACTTTTTAATATAAATATGTACTTGTATACTGTAGACTGTTCTGCTCTAGAATAGCAAGATATTTTAAAGATTAAATCTTTTAAAAATATGGATAAGTAAATATGTTTAAATTTAGCTTTGCTTATTCTCAAACTACACACATTTTATATTCTGATAAGGTATTCATGAATCTACTTATTCCAGCATTTGTTATAGAACTTCCAGCTGTTTCATTTACATATATGCAAAATATATTTTATATAAAGACAGGAACTTGTAATCTTTTAAAGTTCTTGTGGTACATAGTGCTATACGGTGTGCACACTAGGTGTTGCGTAAATGCTTATGGAATGATTGTATTGTCTAAGTTCCAATACCAAACCCTACATAAAAAATTATTCATAGATAATAGATCCTTAATCAGCCTGGACTATTTCACTCATGATAAAACATACAGAATGTGTTAGTTTCAGAAAAATTAAACATGAAAATACCATTCCCAACCTATGTAAAACACATGTTCAAATAGCACATAATTAACTTAATCATGTACTACAGATCTGCTATTGCTGCTAGGAAAGAATGTTTGCTTTATATCTTTTTCTGGTTTTATGATTCTCCACAACTTTTAAAATCTGTTTGATAAGTATTCCATAGATTCATTTTTAATTGTGCTATCACTTTTAATTTGCAAATGGATACGAAAATAATTGGTTATTCCAATGGCTTATTTAAAGTATTATAATTCAGAAACTTCTTTCATTCTTTTCATTTCTTTAAGATAACCTTTGACAGACAATTAGTTTATAATGTACATGAAATTCTTTAAGCATTTAGGGATTTTCTTAAAGTTTTATGGTTATTATTAATAATTGAAGATTGGTTAAAATGTGTATGCAGCCAATTTTTCGAAACACTTTTAATAGATATGTAACATCATGACAGGCTCAATTTATTCATCTTTTTGGTGAGTCATCTCAAATTAGTTGTATTTCATCTAGTGATAATTACAAACTTTGGAAATTGCTTAGCTATATTTTTGTGATTAACTACAGTAAGCTATAAATATGTTGAACATAGGAAAAACTAGTAAATATGAATAAAATACTTTTCTCACATTCTTACAATACTGGATTTCACACCTTAACAAATAAAACAAAATAAAAATATAAAATGTCTATTTGTGTAGACAAATAAAATATAAGAGTCTGCATCTGCTTATCACTGTTGAACACAAAATTTTAAAATTACAAGAAAGGTAATTTTTCTAGTTTTTATGTTTAAATGACAATCACTTTTAGGAGCCAAATATTATTTTTATGGTGGATCCTTCTTGTACAGCAAAAAAATTCTAAACAATGCTTCCATATGCCTTGATTAGTTAACATTAATGGAATATGTAGGATAAGGGTGCTGGCAAAAGTGTTTCCCTTATGCGATAGAAAGTCTCTTTAAAAACGAGTGGGTTTAAATACCATTTAAATTATAATGACTATACATTTATATTAATATCATCCTAATACAGGTTTAACTACTAAATCAAACCTGGAAAATCAAACGATTAAACAATAAAAACTAATTTAATTCAAATTACTATGAAACTGCAATGTCAGTGGTGAAAGAGAATCAAATGTAGACAATGTGAGGAAATCTATTGACCATAAAAACACTGATACTAGTGATGTTTGTTTGCATTCAACTTTTCAGGTTTAAAATAGTTCTGTATAAGAAAAATTATAGCTAGTATCCTTCAAACCCATGTTTGGGAGATAAACCAGTATCATGAAAAAGAGTCCTTAGATTTTTGGATGAAGAAATGGTCTGACGGTAACACTTACTTTTTAAAAGACACTGACGTATGAAAAATCACTATTTCAGGAAAATATTAGTGAAGTGCCGATAATAAGTATCAAAAGGTGTACCTCTAAACATAAAATCTGTCATTTCTATTTAGATCACTGGGAATGTCTTCCTATTTATTATCACTGCATTTACTAAAATGCACTGTTTATTTTCATCAATGTAACATATTTGGTTTACAACAGAGACTCCTTTATTTCTAACTCTGTTAGTTCCTGAAGCAGTTTAGGTTCTTAGGGAAGACCCTCAGGAGGGTCTTGCCCACATCACAAAACCATTATTCCATTCAGTATGTTGAACAAGACTCACGGCTAGAATATCACTGATGCACAAAATCAGTGTTGAGATCTGTTAGGGAAACCAGCTTAGCAACTTTCCCCATGATCCATGTCTCCAGACAGCACTATCTACGTAGCAAATATTTGCTGTACCTTACTGATATTTACAGTAGTAAGCATTGGATTCTCTGGTTCCATTTTGTTCTCTGGAGTATATATAAATTAGATGAATCAACATTAAACTGACGCGTGGCCAGCCATGAATGAAAAGAACAAAATTAGAGGCAGTAACAACTTAAAAATCACCTTCCAATGTAGCAGTGATTTTCCTGGTTTGTACTTTCAAGACCTCTTTCTACTCCTGTTTTAATCTATTTTCTTTAGGACTTCATTATGTTCCTTGGGAGGCTATTTCACACTCTATTAGTTACAGTCAATCTCATCCCATTACTAGAAGCACAAACACCCACAGTTCTTTGCACCTCTTGAAAGCACATTTCTTCCTTCTTGGTATTTAATAACCTGTAGCCTGGAACTTGAATTAAGGGATAATTTTACCCCTTCTGGCAATATGGTTTTAAGTGGGGAGAATCTTATTTCCCAATTTCAAATTCTATATTATTTGAAGATAAGTTGCATATCTATTTTGTATCAGAAAGATTGCCTCAAACTTGGAAATAAGGTGAATAATTTGGGATATTCATCCTTTCAATATCATACTTTGGCAAAAGCTACCAAAGGATTGTCTAAGAGAATGTGCTTACTTCATTTCATTACTTATTACGAATTAAAGGCCCCAGATTTAATGAAGTTACTTGTTAATTTGTAGGTTTTGTTTGATAAAGGACAGTAATTTCTGTCTGCTAGAACAGATAACTCCAAAGATTTGTGATCTATTGGATATTAAAAAGTATTATATCCAACTCAGCAATCTTATCCTAGAGTCCTTTTTTTTGATATGATTATTCATTCTTTTATTTTGTTTTGAACTTATTTTATATTGGAGCATAGGTGATTAACAACGTCATGTTACACATATATATGGAATCTGAAGAACCTAGGGGCAGGACAGGAATAAAGATACAGACGTAGAGAATGGACTGGAGAACATGGGGAAGGGGAAGGGGAAGCTGGGACAAAGTGAGAGAGTGGCATGGACATATATATACTACCAAACGTAAAATAGATAGCTAGTGGGAAGCAGCCGCATAGCACAGGGAGATCAGCTCGGTGCTTTGTGACCACCTAGAGGGGTGGGATAGGGAGGGTGGGAGGAGACGCAAGAGGGAGGAGATATGGGGACATATGTATATGTATAGTTGATTCACTTTGTTATAAAGCAGAAACTAACACAACATTGTAAAGCAATTATACTCCAATAAAGATGTTAAAAAAATGTTATGTTAGTTTCAGGTGTACAGCAAAATGATTCAGTTACACATATACATGCACCTATTCTTTTTCAAATTATTTTCCCATTTACATTGTTACATAATATTGAGCAGAGTTCCCTGTGCTATACAGTAGGTCCTGTCTTTTTGATAAATTTCCTACAAATATCTTAACTCCTTAAGTGCTCTTTGAACCAGTCATAACACCTTACTGGCCCCTTCAGAAACGGAGTTAAATAAAATCTTTGACATATGTTTATTTTATATTTGCCTGAGAGTCATGATTTCACTTTTTTAAAGTTATGCTTTAATCTACGCAATGATCAAAATCCCCCCAAGGAATAAGAGTAATAAGCTAAAGACCCAGAACCCATCCAAATTCTTGCTAAGAAATTCAAACACTGGGCTAAGACTTTATTAATAGTATTACAACAGGAAGAGCCTGATTCAATTTGTCTGTAATGTACATCTTACTCTTCCTCAGTCATTGTCCTTCACGTAGTTTACAGTTTGACAATATGTCAGATCAATGACTAAAGAAAAAACAAACTATTATTTCACGAAAGTGGTAAAATGTAACACCATTCAATGCATTTACATTTCTAAGACCTCATCAAAAACCATTTCCACAATAATTTATGTATATTTTATATCAATGTGTATCACATACCAATACTGACTTACTTGTTAGTTAATAAAACCTCCACATGGAATATTCAAGAATTTGTCAAATCCATAACCTCAGATAGACACAGACATTTACAAGTATACATATCTAGTTTTCACTTTTTAAATTAAGCATAGTACATTGCTCCCCACTTCTACAAAAGATGTGATTGTTATATACTAGCTTCATTGTGTGTCACTGCATTTGCCTGTTCAAAAATATCACTTTTTGTGGCAAAGAACACAGAAAGTGAAGAAAAATATAAAGTACGCATTAGCAGGTAGGGTGAGCTAAAGTGTGAAATTTAAAGCAGCAAAAAGTGGGGCTACACAAACAATACTGAGTTAATAATTACTTCTGATACTTGCCACAAAATAGCAAATATAAAATTGTACTCAGGCTTAGAAGTAAATGAGAAGTGTTGAAAGAAATTTAAAAGTATCACTTACCCTGGATTCACCAAAGTAAAATCAGAAATCTCTATCCATATCATGGGGAATGTATACCAATATATCTCACTTTGCCTAGAAATAGTTGCTTTAGGTACTCAAATTTATCTGTATATTAATTGATGACAAATATTGTCTTTAGGCTCCCTCAATAAACTTTGTGCATTTGGATCATTTATTTGAGATGGAAATTAAAGAAAGACCATTTATTTGATTTTTGCCTGGGTGCTGCTTCACAGAAATCATTTCCAGATGCCTGGAGAATACGAAATACAATAAATAATATTATCTTAATTCCATTTCAGAGATAGATGGATCAGAAGTAAATAAAAGCCATTTCCTTCAGCCACTTTCCCAATACCAACTTAGTCAGCCATCTCTGCAAGAATGAGCCTCATAATTAATAAAGCTTTTAGAAATAAGGCTACAAATAAGGCTCTCAACCCCCTTTCACATCTCCAAGTATATTGGATTCCTGTGACTCAAAACACTAGCAAGCTGGTTTAATTGCATTCTATGATCTCAATTATCTCATGCAGATGATTTACTATAGAAATGGTGACATTCTTCTCCAAGCAACATAAATGCATTTAAACAAAAATCTTCCTAAGGACACTTGAAAATCTACTTTCTTCTGTGTGCTACAAATAGATGCCAAGAATTGGATGCCAGTAATAAATATTAGCAACAGGGTTAATTTTATATAAGGTGTGTTTATAAAAATGGTACAGAGAAATCAAGGTTTGAGTTGAAAGTTGTATAACATAAGAGAAGGTATTAAGCCTAAGAGTTTATGAGCAGTCTAGGAAAATAGTACCCAAGTTCTCTTTTCTTGATAAGCCTTATTTTTTTAATAATTAAAAAAAAATAAAAGTAGCATATAGACAGAATTATATTCAGATCATATGTGCTGACTTCAAAGAGTTATCACAAAATATACAAATGTGATTACCACCGAAGTCAAGAAAAATACCATCGATACCACACCAGAAGTTCTCCTCACACCATTTTACAATTGCTACCCTTCCTTCCTCCCCAAAGATAACTATGACTTTGAATTCTAGAAGTCTTAATTTTTTTGTTTCTGAACTTCAGATAAATTGAAGCATAAAATACGTATTTTTTGGCTAATTTCTTTCACTCAACATAGGTTTGTGGAATTCACCTATGCTTATTACTTTAACAGTAATTATTTCATATTTATTTATATATAGTATCTTAAGATGTGAATATACCACACTTTATCCATTTTACTATTAATGAGCATTTGGGATATTTTCACTTTGGGGCTATTAAAAACAATACTGCTCTGAATAGCTTTGTACATGCCCTTTGGTGCACATATACTTACATTTCTATTGAGAACACACTCAGGAATGGAATTCTTAGGTTATAGTGTATACATATGTTAACTTTAGAAGACACTGCTAAGTATTTTTCCAAAATGATAATTTATAGTCCCATCAGAAACGGGATTGCTCCACATCATTGTAAGATCTTGGTATTAGCATTATTTTAATATTTAGCCATTATTACAATGTGTAGGATATTATATTGAGGTTGCATTTCCCTGATGAATAATGAGGTTGAGCATCTTCTAGTATTTTTATTGGACATCTGGATATCTTCTTTTGTGAGGAGCTTACTCAATCCTCTCATGAATTTTTCTTTTGGATTATCTCCCTCATTTTCATTTATTTGTAGAAGGTTTTCGTAAACATTGGATAAAAAAACTTTTGACCATTCTTTATGTTGAAAATATATTCACCTGTTCAATGGCTTGACTTTTCACTCTCTTAATAGTGTCTTTTGATAAACAGAATTTCTTAATTTTAATGAAACATTACTAATAGTTTTTTAGTGATGTTTATATCCTATTTTATAATATTAAAAATCTCTGTTATTATCTTCAAGGACAACAGGATAATTTTACCATTCATATTTAGACATATAATCCAACTGGAACTGAATTTTGTCTATTGTGTCAAATAGTGATTGAGAATTTCCCCCCTTCTTTTTGTATATATGGTTGGCCCAGCACTATTCAGAGACAAACCACCCTTTACTCACTGTTGTACAGTTACATCTTTATCATAAAGCAAGAGTCATTGTACCTGTGTCTGTCTACCCCTCAACTCTATTCTAGTAGACTACTTTTCTCTCATTGTGCCAATTTAGCATTTAGCTTGAAAAGAAACACTGAAATCCAAATCTGTTCTATTTTAGGATGATTCTAGCTATTCTTTTAAAATTTTAATATAAATTTAGCCAATGTGTAAATTTTCATAAGCACACCTAGTAGAATTTTGGTTGATATCACACTAAACTTGTATGTTTTTCCACCAAACCAGACGACTACATCTGAATTTACTGAAAAAAGAGCCAGAAAGTTTAAAGGAGTATATATTGCTTTCCAATACCTTATTCAAAGGACAAGTTCCAATGACAGGTAGTAAGTGTCAAAAAGGGATATCACCTCAGACCCTCTGGTTCCCTTACTCTCCAGTAAAGAAATAAATATTCATATCCATCACCTTGCTCTGTTCCCCATCCTTCCTTAATGAACAATGAAACTTTGACGTAGTCCAAAGAGCACCATCAGATGCACCAGATCCCCCAACTTGTCATTCTGAGGTGTATAATTCAGCAATTCGTTGACTCTAACTGGATTTCATTTCTCTCAACAATGCTATTAACAAGGTCAATTCCATATTTCCTAAGACCATTTACTTCTGTAAAAAAATTATATTCTTTTAAAAGGATTTTTTGTTTTAAAGATTTTGTGTTTAGAAGTTGCTGAATAGGTAGTCCCACTTCTCCTTAGGATACAGAAACACGCAAAGGAACAATGCTCTCATTCTAATAAAAATAAAAGGTGTATAAGCTACAACATACAGGCATTCAGGAGGTAAGCACTTCCGGCTGGGGAAGAGGCTCAAGTCACGGAAACAACAAAACACCAAAACAATGTATCAGTGGATGGTGATTAGAGATATAGTGCCATCATTTACCCTTGCCTCTTCATAACTTTTTAACTTGCTAACTAGAAACCACATCCAATCAATCTCAACTGAAGACATCCACATCTGAAAAACAAGGATAAAAGGTGGCAGTCTCCTTGAGGCATATGTAAACACATATGTTTAGAAGTCTAACAAGTATTTGAGGAAAAGAAATTAATATCCAAATGTGTTTTTAAGAAATGTGTTTAAATACATATTAAGTAACTGAAGGATATGTACAAAATTGGAACTAAATGTTTTTAGAAATGTATAAGTCATTTATTTCTGTGACTGAGAGTGATCTTATATTTCAGAGAGTATCACTTTGACAAGACTATATGAAAACATTGATACAAACATTTTTAAAATCGCATGGAGAGTACTTGTTCACTGAAATTATTGATCACATTTATTGTGGCTTTAATGTTCTTTTTGTAAAACTGTATTGGTTACGATCTCTGAGACTATTCATAAGGCCTAGATGAAATGCATCCTAAGTATGCTGTAATAATTGTTTGAAGCTTCTGTCAAATATGACTGTGCTTAGCAAATCATGCATCACCAATGTTATGATCTGCAATAATAAAGTTATGCTATGGTAATTTTTTTGGGAACACTGCAGCATATGGTGCCAGATGCCAAGGGCATACTTATTAATAAGAAAATCAGCACAAAGATACTAGATCACGGTAATGCATCTGCAGCCGAGGCTTAAGGTGTAACTCAGAAAGCAATATGAAATTTTAAGGTTAGTATTACACAAAACTTAATACCCTTAATATCAATATACAAACAAAATACTCATGATCATTGGAACAATGAGAATACAGAAAGTGTGCTATTGACCTAATTATTCTATCTTTCCCTTTCAGATGGAATTATGCTGAGAAAAGCAGTACCTAACATACTTTGATCAAACATCTTTACTAAAAATATCTTCTACATTCCACTGGATACTCTCAAGAATAAGAACATGTTTCAGGATGGAATCATCAATAGGTCAAACAGGCACTAGACCAATCTTTTTGCCTCAGACATCCTAAGTGAGAAACAGAAACTGGGTTGAACAGCAAAAAGGCCTCCCAACTGTAGGTCTTCCCACCTCTATCAAGCAGTTTCAATGACTAACCTATTTACAGTTACACAGTTCAAATTTTTATAATAAAAACGCTACCACTTTAAACTGCTGTAGGCTGTAAAGTTTTACAAATTACTTTGCAACATATAAGTTAAAAGCCTGAGTTCTAGAGACAGACTGGACAAATTCCCAAGGACAAACTCCAACTCCAGGACTTGTGGTCTTTGTTATCTTGGGAATGTTACCTGAACTCTGTTAGTCACAGCTTTTTCCCCTTGCAGTGGAAATTATTGCAGTATCCACCTCAAAGGGCTGTTGAGAAAATTGAGATACTCCATGTAAAGTAGTTATAACAATGCCTGGCACATTAAAAAATTCAATCAATGTAATAAATTATTCTCCCTGCAGCTCAATGATGCAGTTATCACGTTCACGATGATTACTGATGAAGAAACGAACAACAAAGGATTTAAATGGCTTTCCAAAGGTTACGGAGGTGGTAAGTTGCAGTTGGAACTTGAATCCAGGACCCAGAGCTCCATCTAGAGTTTCTCACTGCTCTCCCACTATTTGATATAGAGATGGATAAAAATGACTTGGGTTTATTTGATGGACTGTGTCAATTCAAAGGACTATTCTTTGCTTAGTGATTATTTTCAGTGTTAATTTGACTCTATATAAGCATAACTAACCCATCATGTTAAGGATAAGCACCTCAGAATTCTTTCTGATTTGTCCCCAAATTGTAAACTCAGATAGATGTGCATTTGACAAGCTGCATTGCTGATAACAGCTGTTGAAAAATTACTGCACGAAAGCTGAGGAAAGGCAGCTTCAGCTCCATGCCCTTCCTTGTGGTAAATGTTCAAGTCATGACACAATACTTTAGGAAACTTAAACAAGTTTGGAGTAAATAAACTGTGTTACAAAATGCAAACCATTCAGAATAAAACTAAACACTACAACATGCACTTTAACCTATAATTCTTTAGCTTTATAGGCCAGTTGTTTGCAACTGAAAAACACAAAACTTTTCCCACTTTGCAAACTGGGAACAAAAAACAAGCTGCAAGAAAACGTAAGTGTATCTATATTAGTTCTTTAGGAGGACCCCCTACCTGTAGCTTGCAGGTAGCCTTGAACCCTGCTGACTTTCCCAGCTGTCAACCTCAGCTCTCATTTTGTATACTCTACTTCCTTTCAAAGATTTTAAACCTGTAATTCCAGAAAAATAAAAGCCATTTCCATGGGAATGCTTAAATCACCAATGTTGCCCACGAGAGAGCAAAAAAAGTTCTCAGAAGATTGCTTGCTGAGGCAGGTTCAGAAGGATTATCCTGAGAACTGCCTTGCAAATTGAAAGAATGAAGCCTAAGCGACCTACATCAAATGGGATATTAAAATAGGTTTAACATACAAATCCAAATGCATGACCACTAATAGAACCATGTCATCCTTGTTAAAAACGAAAATCATTAGCAGATTTCACCGACTCCTCAATGATCTTATAAAAACAGTTTGAACCTAACGAACCAAATCTAATTTTTTTTTTTTTTTTTTTTTGTGGTACGCGGGCCTCTCACTGCCGCGGCCTCTCCCGCTGCGGAGCACAGGCTCCGGAGGCGCAGGCCAGGCGGCCATGGCTTACAGGCCCAGCCGCTCCGCGGCATGTGGGATCTTCCCGGACCAGGGCACGAACCCGTGTCTCCTGCATCGGCAGGTGGATTCTCAACCACTGC